>NC_043012.1:2905182-3010182 GCF_006345805.1 Octopus sinensis
ATTTCTCTCTATCTTGTTGATGAATTGTGGAGAGTAAAATCGTGACATTAAACGAAAGAGGCGAAGGAAGAGAAAGCGTGAAAAAGAAAGACACATAAATAGAGAGAGAGAGAGAGAGAGAGAGAGAAAGGAAAGTGGTGGCTATATTTTCCAACAGATGGATGGTTTATATTTTGGAGAAACCTCACCTCCTGCTTTAAATTATCTCTCTATGGACAAAATCGTGCGTGCGTGCGTGCGTGTGTATCTACCTATTTATTGCTGACTCAAACGTATAGGATATCGCCGTGCTTGAACAAGTACCTCGATTCCTCCGCTGTTTTAATAAAGCGACCGATCATTAACTATTACTATTATTATCATTATTATTATTATAATCATCATCATCATCATTATTATTATTATTATTATCATAATTGTTATTGATGTTGTTATTGTTGTTTAAGCTTTGTTTTAAAAAATGTTTCTAGAATTATACAAGAAACAGATATATAAACATTGGCATTAAAAATGAAATCGCAAGATGGAATCTAGCAATATCAAATTCAGCTGGGTAATAATATTTGCAATAAATATAACATAACTTATTCTTCACGCTTAATTATATATATATATAATGTATATGTATGTCCGTATACGTATATATATATATATATATGTATGTATTTATGTATCAATATATCATTACAACAGACTGTCTATGAAGATATATACATATGTACATATATATATATTATACACATACATGCATATATATATACTTGTGTGTGTGTGTGTGTGTGCGTGGATTAATGTATACATGTACATATGTATGTATGTATGTATTTGAAGAATATCTATTGAATTGTCTAAATGTCTATTATTGAAACTCGTATGCGGTGTTCCTGTGGGTTGTTTTTTTTTTTATTTATTTATATATTGTAATTATTTAGAAGAGGTTACAATTTGGTTTTTCTTCAGCTGACGCAGTTTAATGTTTCGAGACGTGAGCTACGTGAAAAGACTGGAAGTAGCAAAGGAAAAGAGTCACAACATGTATGTATTGTATTGCTAAGCAAATGAGAGAGAGAGAGATTGTGAGATTAGGTATACAATAAAGAAATATATACAGGGTTATATAGTCAATACAGAGTATTTCCTACAAGCTTAGCGTTTATTCTTTTTCGCAACCTTGTATTTTATTTAGTGACTATATATATACATCCACACATACATACATACTTACATACATACATACACACACACATACATACATACATACATACACTCATACATACATACATACATACATACACTCATACATACATACATACATACATACACACACACATACATACATACATACATACATACATACATACATACATACATACATACACACGCGCAACAGAAACATCCTATTATATACAATTATGAAGCAATTGTTGGATGTCACATATATAATTACAAATATCTTGAACAGGAGAGCAACTGTTGCAAAGAAATGATGGTCAACACGAAGCTATGAAATAACAAAAATTCTGGGAGGGGTGGGGGTGAGTCCAACAAAAATAAATGTGTGTGTGTATGGATATTTATTTTACATGTGTTTGTGTAAATAATAATCTTTTACTATAAATATACAGTCAATATACATGTTTATATTTTTTAACGCGAAAAAAAAAAGTACTATATATATGGTGTACAGTTTTATAATGAATGGAAAATATTTGGTGATTCACTCCATTATTGCTCGGAGTTTCGCATACGGAAACGGAGTTTCGCATATATCAATGTATGAGATCGGTCTGTGAAGATGTAGTCTGCCCAAAATATTGTTTCACCGATCACATTTATATTCATATATGTATAAATATACATATATATATATATACATCTATATAATTTACGTGTACGAAACTCCGAGTAACAATAGAGTGAATCACCAGGTGTTTCCCTATAAAGAAATAAAAAAAAAATATTTGCTTGGATGAAGTGATAACAGTTCGGTTTGGAGTGGTGGCATGGATAACGGAGGTGGTGGTGGGGGCGAAAGCGCGCTACAGGGAGGCCCAAAAGCACCCAGGGTATTCACTGTTAGCATCAATGCTGCTCTGTACTGTTGGAGCATGAGAGAGAGAGAGACAGACAGACAGACAAACAGACAGACAGAGAGAGAGGGAGAGAGAGAGAGAGAGAGAGCTGTATGCTATTCGAAAGGTGGTAAAAATCATTGCATCGTTGTAATTTCTAGTCGACAGCTGATAAAGGGAGTGTCCCGCAGTGCACTACATATCTGCATACATACATACATACATATATATACGTATATATATATATATATATATATATATATATATGTGTGTGTGTGTGTGTGTGTGTGTGTGTGTGTGTGAGGTGAAAGGTAGAATGATGACAGTAAATGTGACAGAATTAATGATTGAAAGTACAATAAAATTATTAATGATGAGAAAGCATAACCAATAAATACAATAAAAATGGTAACATTAACCGAATTTAGAACTACAGATAACGAACACGACAGGACGATGGCTAGTTATGATCGGAGTTTTTTTTATATACCCTCCACCATATAAATATATACACACACGATATTTATATATATATTCTTTTTACTCTTTTACATATATATATATATATATATATTATATACACGATACGTTCGCACTGCTGTGAATTGAATGAAGCGAAATAGCTATATGTAATACGTATGTATGCATGTATATATATATATATATATGAATATATATGTGTGTGCATGCATCATGTATGTATGTACTTATGTATGTGTATTATATGATGACACAGGGAGGTCAGCTTGCCGTTGCCTAGACGAATAAGTTGACCAATCGACTGGCTTGTTGCTGTCTTCGTGACAAGCTCTGCTAGCCAATCAAATCCGACGATAAAATAGCGAGCAGGAACTCCATGCACGGAAGAAACCCAGTTGGTAAACATGGCTGTGAACAACAGCTGCGGCCGTGCGCCGTGCTGCCGCCGTTGTTGTTGCTGCTGCCACCTTCATCACCATCAACAGCAGCAGCAAGGTTTCCATTATCGCTACAACTGCTACAACAACTGCTTCTTCTGCCGAGGCCGCTGAAAACAAGCTTTGTCAAGTGCGGTGGGGGACAAGGCGTTAAGCAGAGCAAGTCCATGATGACATGACTCCCGTAAGGGCCAAGTGGAAGCTACAACCGAAGAAAAAGAAGAAAAAGAAATACTACTACTACTACTACCACCCTTACAACAACTACTACCACCACTACTATTATTGCCACTTTCTCTCTTTACAAAGACGACCTTGCTCGTCGTGAAAAAAAATCAACAAAAGGACTATATATTACATATAAAATATATAATAATACATCGTCTACTACATTTTAAAGATTCTTGAGATATATATATATACATATATACACATATATATACATATATATTTCTATAACAAACAGTTCCTTCTCCGTTTGTCTGTGTGAGTGTTTGGCTCCAGCTCCCACCGTTGTTTATTATAATTACTTTATTACTATTATTATTATTATTATTATTATTATTATTATTACTATTTTTCATTGTGATAAAGGGAGGAAGAATCTATTTTTCTTGATTTTTTTTTAAACACTTCGCTGCTTCTTTATACTGGAAGCGAGGATCCACATTTTCTTTCAATAATCTCATCCGTGTGACTGCACACACACACACACACACACACACGTTGAAACACGAACACATAATAAATGTTACAGCTTAATAAATATACACGTATATTCTCACGAGTGTATAAATATAAACATATATATATATATCCCACGACAACATAAGAACTCTACAAACACAGACACAACACTCAAATTTCACAAATTATCTATTCTTCATAACATAGTTATATGTCTACATAGACAGTTATAGCTGTACGTATATATATATATATATATTTTATATTAAATATATACACTCTCGCATTCTATATATATATATATAACAACTATGTATATCTCCAGATCTGAATGTCGATCTGGAGAAAGTATGACCTAGCTCATATGTGTTTACAAATAACCGTTAAGTTTCTGTTTCTCTTCGAGTCCAGCCGTTGTTGGTGCCATCAAAAGAAACAGTGATAAAGACTAATAATATATATACATACATTATATATATATATATTTATATATATATATGTGTGTGTATATACATATATACACCTAATAGACTGTCACGCAAGCTTATAGTAATTATATATAAACATCAATAATAAAACGTAATGTTAAAAGATTGATAACAAAAGAAATACATACAAACACACAAAAAGAACAAAACTAAACAGTCTCAACTTTTTTTGCTTCAAAGAAAGAAAAAAAAAACATTTTTGACACCCCCCCCCATCCTCCTTTACACTTCTTTCGTAATAATTAATCACAAACAGTTCTTAATATTTTAAGTGATATTTTTCAAAATTTCTTAACGGTAATTTTCTGTGTCAGATGTTCAGGATGAAGAAAAGACATATTGAAAGAGATAGGAAGAGACTGATGGCATTGGGCAATTATTTTCCACCCGGAAACTGATGCCATGATGTGTCTACCAACCTACCTCTTTTAATTTTGTTCATATTAAGCGATCGTTTTTGATTTCTTGTTTTTCTGTGAGTGTCTGTGCGCGTGAGTGTATATAAATCTATATATCTATATCTATATATATATATATTATTTTTATTTGATTATTTTATTTTATTTATTTTCCCTCCATTTCACCCCCTCCCAGTAAGAATAACCGGTGTGCTTGTGTGTCTCTACATTACATATATATATATCTATATCTATATCTACATATATATATATATTATTTTCTTCGCTTTCTCCACCCTGTCCCTTCTCCTTCTTCTCGTCTCCAGTTCTTCAAATGATTCGTGTTGTTTTTTTCTTTCTTTTCAAAAACATTCGCACTTAATAATAGACACTGCGATTTATCTTGGTGGGGCTCGGAAGAGAGGGGATAAAAAAAGAAGAAAAAGAAAAAAAAAAACTGAAACCCCCAACAATTACGATGTACTCTCTTCTTCACCATCATCGTCTTCATCTTCTTATTCCAACTCGCACGAACCTACCAACCGAACAATGTAACCGTACAAATTGCTACTTGCTCATATTCTTATTATTACGTCTCATGGATTCTTCTTATATCAGACTACAAACGTGCACGGACAGAAGAACAACGCCACCAATCCAATTTAACAACATCCCCAAATAATTTCTTTGTGGGGGGGACAACAACAACAAAAACTGCTTTTGTCTATTTATTTTTTTTCCGTTGTTGTTACAGATAATTAACGCCAACCACTATAATACTAAATTTAATTGGGGTGGTGAGTGCGTGTGTGTGTGTGTTTATATATAATTTCTTCCCTCTCTCTCTCTCTCCTCTTCATCCTTTTATATTTACCTCTTTCTCTCTCCTTCTTATCTAATGGCTAAAGTGTAATATACATACATACATACATACACACATACATCATATATATATATATATATATAATATATATATCTGTATTACATTTATATATATATAAATTTTGATATCGTTAAGATATAAAAGAGTTTAATGAATTGACCGCATTTACGAATAATTCTATATACATATATAAATATATATATTTTTTTCTTTTTTCATGTTTAAGTTTCTTTATTTCTCATTATTTCCTTTTATCATCCTATTTTGCTTTCCTAATTTCTCTTGTTAAAAGCCTACCCGCCTGCAGAATAGATTTTGATATCGAATATGATATAATCTACGCATGATAAATAGCAGGAGAGATCGTTACAGGAGGGAGGCATAGAGAAGAAATCTCTTCCATATTTTCAGGCTGATAGTTTTTCAGTGGGGGAGGTTTTTGTTTCCTATTCGGATAGATAATAATAATAATGATAGTAATAATGAAAATAATACCGTACACGAGAAGAGACAGTCACATCTGTATGCTTTAATCAAGACCTAGTTTCTCCATGCTATACTTCTCTGATGCGAATGTGTATGGATGGATGTTTTTCTCTTTCACATTTTCTCTCTCCTATAGTTAGCTTGTTTGGATTTAAGAAAAAGCAAGAACGACTGAGTGCTTGTATGTCTGTCTCTGTGTGTGTGTGAATGCAAGTATGTAGATTATATGTATATACGTAGATGTATGTATGTATATATATTGTATACTTGTATGTATGTGTGTATGTACGTATATATGAATAAAGACAGTTGTATAGGTGAAAAAAGGGGGGAAATTTTGGTGACAGTTCTAGGGAATGAGGTCGTTTTTTTATTTGGTCAACAACAATTTTTTTTCTTTCTGAAAACGTCGCTCTGAGAGGAAATATTTCACCATCCTTATTCCGATTAATATCGAATTAGAGGCGGAAAAATCAATTGCTATTCCATTACAAATATCAGAGTTCATCTATCTTCTCTCCCTCTCTCCTCTCACTGTGTTTTTCCTTCTTTTGAAAATAGTGTGTAGGATCGTATTTTCCTGGAAATCTACCACCAATACTTTTCAATTACAGCCTTCAGTACCCCTCTCCCCCTCCACAATTCAATCTATATACCTATATATTTTATATATAAATATATACGCACACATACACACATCCAATGATATATTTACCAATCAGTAAATGCATCAATGAAAAGAACATGGTTTTTTTTATTCGCGTATCTAATTTACTTCTTGTGTTGGATTCTTTAAAAATGGTGAATTTCTGGATATAATTCATCGGATTCTTTATTCAAATTCTACATGTCTGATGTATGACAGATTATTGAGGAGTTTTTTTATTTCGCCTATCGGTGCTAATGTGACTTGGTTGTATTTCGCTGCTGCCAAGCTTCTTTGTGTGTGAGTGTAAAAAGCCTACCAACCAACATGGGCCAGCAGTCGTCATCACCATCTCATAGCGCCAACGACTCTCAGAAATTTGAAAGGTCTTCCAGTTACCGGAAGAAGAAAGACAGTTGTGATATCGGAATTGTGAATGCCGCTGCTGCCTCGCCATTATCGGCTCCGAGTTTGTCGCAGAGTACCGGCTTCAAATCAAGTAAACCCCCCGACCTACCTTCCACACATCGGCAGCTGCTTCATCACACCGAACACGACCAACAACAGACTGAACAACCTCCACTGCCTCCAACACCAGTAGCCAAACCGACCACGGATAGTACCCTTACTGGCATGGTTACTGCTGTTAGTCCGCCCCAGCCGCCGCCTCCCGTGGGGCCGTCGGCACCCCCGATGGAGAGAAGGTCCTCCTCTCCAGCCCATCACAATCACACTTCGTTAGCGGGTGCCCGGGCTGGAACCGCTGGACCTAGCGGTGCCACTAACGTCAACACGGCCGCTACTGCCAATATGTGTCAGGTGAGAGACCTAGATTATTATTATCATTGTTTTTATTATTGCCATTGTTAATGTCATTTTATCATTACCTATTTATTGATACCAATAAACCTCTAGCTTGCGATTTGATGTGTCCAAGGATACGTTGCATATTTTATAGTCATAATTTCGTCACATCTCGCTACCTGTGCATTAAATGTATACATACACATATACACACAGTATATATCCATCAATTTATATTATACACAACGCAAATCCTAACAACCGTTCATCCACACATATGTTTACCATTTTATGGAATTTTCAGGATTTATCTTTCAGTTCTGCAGCTATTGGAGCAGGGTCAGTTACCTTGACCATGTGGCTTCAACAACATACCACCCTATATTTAGATTGTATTGATTACGTTAGCAAATAAAGGGCAGCATTCAGATCCCCACGACCAAGTCCTTCCAGCTGACGATTGGTATTCATTAAGCAGTTGTATTAGATTATCAAGAAGGTTACTTAATCAAAAAGACAACATCGACAAATTCGAATAAAATATTTTAGAACATTTAATAAACCTCTATTGATAATGTTGACATTTGTCTTTCGTTGACAGGAACTGTTTGCTTCATCTGTTACACGATGGTATATACTCTTTGTGTATGCATGAATGCCTTTTTATACTGTTATTCATTCACCTACTAAAAATTAGTCACATGTCAAGATGTAGACGGTAGGAAACCGTTGGTATCGAATTGATATTTTAGTTTCCTATATACGAACCAGACATGTCATGGTAATCTTCATTCAGTTATATCTCTCACCTGCGTTATAAGAGTTGATGGCTCTAACGACTGTCACATCATATTCAATTATCATGATAAAGGGTCTTTTACCTACGTGACTAAATGTATGCAGCTGTTCACCCTTAATAACCACCTAATTATTTGTCTAAGTCTTCCCCCACATACACACACATCTAAGAACCAATATAGATGTTCTGGTTGTTAGACATATTGGTGGAAATTTGTTCACAATTTTCAGAGTCAGGTGTTCGTTGTTAGGTAAGCTTTTGGTTGCATTCCTTCTTGTCTGATGTATTCTAGGAATGACATCAAGGAGTAAGAGGTTTTCATACCATACACAAGTATTGTTATAGCAAACGTTACATACACTCAATTAAATTAGTTGCCATAATGTCTTCAAGTTCTAATACCAATAAATGGCTGGAACCCTAACAATAAGGTTATCAACGCGAAAGAACTTGAGTAATCTCGAGAATTTGTTGTAGAACTATTAAACAATACGCAGGGCAACTAGTTTTGTTGACACATGTACTATAATAGTACGTCAAAGTACCTTTATCGGAAGTTTTGGTATAATTTGGTCTTAGAATTTTGTCTTATGGTTCTCCAATGTATGAATGAATGAATGGTGTTAGCAGTAAATCTATATAATAATGATCAGTTTTTCTTCAAATTTGTACCTCACTCATAATTACTCATCAATCAGCTACATATCTTAACATGTTGATAAAGATACATAAAACTGTTTGATCCTTTAACGTGATCCTAACTTTGTGCTTGAGTCATTTTTCACAACAAAGGTGGAAAACTAATTATTCTGTTCTAGCTAACTGGCAAGAACATAAAATATAACATATTCTTGCAAGCGAGTGTATTATATATTTTATATATCAAATTTTGAAGGTTCTCATATCCAATTGGTTAGGCAGTTGATTAACCAAAGTTTTTTTCAGTTTAACATCAGAGATACTCTTCTGTGATCGAAGTCTCTTACCTGAGGACTCTTGAAGCATTTATACATAATAGGCGAATAGATACGCGCCATTTGCTATTGTTGTTTTTGTCCCATGTCAACCTGATCGTACAGGCTTAATATTAAAAGCATTTCAGCTGTGACAGTATCTTATTGTTAGGTTAAGACTACTTAACGTCGTGTCAAACATGTCTTTCATTTTTTAAAGACGTTAGGGTATGATTTGAGAGAGTTTTGATTGCTGTTTCTTACAAGAAGAAGGACTACTTAAATATTTCGTCTTATAGCTCGTGTATATATATTCCTATATTTTAACTGTAAAATTGATTCCTTGATCCATTGCTGAGACTTCTTTTGATCTGTGCTTTGTTTATTGGCAAGGTTATTTTACTCCACAGAACATCTTCACATGTTCGTCCTTCATAAAGTCAGCTGGCCATCGTACACAATATATCAATATTCAGTCTAAATCACTAACAATATTGTTCTGCCTCTGCTCGATACATTCAAGTTTCTGGATTGTTATTAAATTATTCATTGGTTTGTAACAGTTAAGATTAAATTAAACTCAACAATCAACATATTCTCTTTTCTCTTGATACAAAATACTTGGATTTTACAAAACTAAGGCTTCATCTTATTGTTGTTTAGCCCGAATCAGTTCTGATCAAACGTTCCTGCTTTGACTATCATACCATGTTATTACCAGACTGTATCCTTGACTACATTATCCAATATGTCGTTACTAAGGAGTGTTTTGTAGAGGATGTTGGCGATTATTTCTTATCTTACAAAATCCTCCATTTCACTCAGTTATCGGATACAAAAGTTATTGTCTTCCATGCTGACCTTCCCTAGTCAAGAAGTTTTGGCTTCACTCCCCCTCTTTACCCACTCTCGATGCTTCTTCTTGCTACCAACAATACCAGTGTGGATGGGTGGTTGGTACCTTGTCACCACCTCCAAAAAGATGTCTGCGGTCGAATTTGATCACTAAACTATATAGCATCTCCTGTAACATTTCGCATGAGGGACCAACAAAGAATATGGAAACGAAATCGCCCTCAAATTATATCCCCCCAACTTAAAAAAATCACGGACACATTGGATAGATAACATTGTCTTGGTTATACTGTCTAAAAAACTGGATGGTCACGACTGGAATGCTTTCGATCAGAGATCTCTTCTCTATGGATTGATCTGGAGCTAAACAAAAACGATAGTTGTCAAATGTCGTTGTTTTTAATACTGTTGTGACATTCTTCTTCTTCTTCTTCTTATTATTATTATTATTTCCTTTTCACGTTGTACAGATTAATTTGTGAAGTCTCCTAAAGTTAACAATGATGGATACAATTGCCATTGATTGTGAGATAATATGCTGGATTACAGAGCCAGCATATAAAGAGCATCGTTTCGTATTATATGAAAAAAACCCGTTCTTGTTGTTTAATCCCACATGAGATCTGAGTGGGGGAGACATTATCAAAGATACTCGAACTGTAACCATTCCGTCTTTATTTCTGGCTGTATATCTAGAAATATGTTATCCAACGCGTCCTTCCATTTTTTCATAAGACAGTAGGGTATGATTTAAATGTCTTTTGTTTTGGCTGTTATTTCTAGCAGGTCGAACGAACATGTCGAAGCTCATATGAAAATGTGTTAAAACACTGGTCACTTCCAGTGTCAACGCCCACCACCTAACAAAGCATGTGTTTTTGTGCTTTAACCCCAAGTGAGTACTGATCCAGTTGACCTATGGGCAAAGGTGTGCCAGTTATGACCATCTCGTCCTTTATTCAGACACGTGTATCTAGAACAACTACATTATCTTATCCTTGGTCTCCTTCCTATTTTGTTTTAGACAGTGAGATATCATAAGAGGTCGATGTTGCTGCTATTTTAAGCAGAAAAACGACTGCTTTGAGACACCTTTCCTCAGTAACTCCAGAATGTGCTGTTGTGAAAGTTACTGTTATCATTTAATTATGGATATTACAACAAGAAAAACAAAGGCTATTTGTTTTGATCCATAAACATTAGTTTATTGGTGTTTTTTTTTAATTAGTGTAAAGGACTAGAATAATTGTTTGTTTTCTAAACAGCCCCTACTTTGGTTATTCTGTGTATCCCTGTCAGATAAAGAAAAGTATTTTCTTTCTAGCCTTGGCTCTCTTGCTTCTAGTTCAACAGCAGACCTACAAATCGAGAACATTCCAGTCATGACTTCCTCTGTTTAGAACTATATCAATATATATCCTCTTCCCTTGTTAAAATAGTAGGGTGTAATTTGGGAGAGATTTCGTCACAGGGTAAATGACTGTGCAAAGGTTACCCTTGTTGGGCCATCTCTTGCACTCTTCGTTCCATTGGTGGATCTGTTACTTTTGATCCAGTTACATTTGAGAATAGTTTGGCTCTTGAAGACAATCTGTTACATTTTATTGTCTTTAGTACCCAAAATGTTCTGAATCCTTTCAAATGTGTGTGTGATCCTTCAGCAGTAATTGTTCTCACCCTACCTTTTTTCCTGCTTCACAAGATAAAATAAAGTTGTCATATATTTACTAAAGTATCACCAATACAGTATGGTCTATGAATAAGTATACAGAAGTCATATTTATTTAGAATAGTTGATTCTACCATGATGCCTTGTTTCACACCTTAACTAAATACATATGAACACAACATATATATATATCATCATCATCATCGTTTAGCGTCCGTTCTCCATGCTAGCATGGGTTGGACGGTTCGACCGGGGATCTGGGAAGCCAGAAGGCTGCACCAGGCTCCAGTCTTATCTGGCAATGTTTCTACGGCTGGATGCCCTTCCTAACGCCAACCACTCCGTGAGTGTAGCGGGTGCTTTTTACGTGCCACCTGCACAGGTGCCAGGCGAGGCTGGCAACGGCCACGGTCGGATTGGTGTATATATATATATATATATATATCATCATCATCATCGTTTAGCGTCGGCTTTCCATGCTAGCATGGGTTGGACGGTTCAACTGGGGTCTGGGAAGCCAGAAGGTTGCACCAGGCCCACATATATATATATATATATATATATATACATAGTAGTGATGTGTGGCTTAGTGGTTAGAGTGTTTGACTCATGATCATAAGATTATGGTTTCAATTCCTGGGCTGGGCGGTGCATTGTGTTCTTGAGCAAAACACTTCATTTCATGTTGCTCCAGTCCACTCAGCTGGTAAAAATGAGTAATCCTGCAACAGACCAGTGTCCCATCTAGGTAGGGAATATTTACACCATGAAACCAACCCTTATGAGTCAGTATGACTCAAGAAAGTAACTTTACCTCACTATATATATACACACACACACTATATATATATATATATATATACATGCACACATCATAACAATTGGACATGTGTGTTTCTATTTCTCCATTTGTTTCTCTACTTGTCTATCCTTTCTTTTAGAAGTGTGAATAGTCAAAATGTAAAAGACATTTCCTTCTTTTCTTTTCCTATTTGGTGAGCACCAACCTAATACACTTGTGTTTGATTTTTTTTATTTCGTCTTTGTGTATTTTTTGCACCTTATACACACACACACACATGTGTGCATATATATATGTATGTATACATGTATATATTCCCTAGTGGTCCTTGGATCAAGGAATTATTGTTTTTTTGTCTGTCCTGGTAGCTCTTGGATCTAAGAATCATTCCGGGTAATTAGATTTCTTTGAAAACCTCTGCCATCAATATAGTAGTTGTTCCCCAGGTTGACCCTGTCTCAGCTACGTTTATGCTCCAGTTCAGTTGTGTGACTATTTTTTGTTTTTCCATATATCTATGATTTTCCAATGTTGTGTGATTTGAGAGAGATTTTGGCAGCAGTTTTTAGTAGGTTAAATAACAACATTAGCTTATCTACCACTGTTTTCTCTCCAGATGAGAGAGAGTATTTTCCACTTTTGATTTCCTTAATCTTTGGTGCAGCTGTCTTTCTCTGTCTTACCTCATTAGCTGCAAATTTTTTGAGCCAAAATTGCTGTTAAATGCTTTCAGTAACAGTGACAACACCAGCAGTACACATAGAGTTGATCTGTGAATAATCTTAGTACCGGTAGTCATATTTAGAGCAGTGAAATATTTTCAAAATATCTTTAATGTCCATCAACCCCATTCCTTAAACAAAGGACTCCCTCCATGGTTGCTCAACTTGTAGAGATAGTGCCTAAATGTCTTACAAATCACTCACTTCTTAAGTTGAAAAAGATAGTTTGGTTACATATGGAGTGATTTTGAACCATAAAATTATTTGTTGCTGCTGTTCTTTCACCCTGGATCAATTCTGATCCAGCAGACTTGGGATCAGAGACATTTCAGCCATGTACATCCCATGATTTGAGGAAGATCTGATTGCTATTTCTAGCAGGCCACTATTTTTTACTCTTTCTTCTTTTATCACTTAATCAGAGGAGGATTAGAGCAAGTTATCCTCTGACTGGTGTCCTGTCTAAAAGGCTTCCAACAAAGTGGAATCCACTAAAGACACTGAAAGCCTTGTACTGGTATTTAATTGAGCGACAGATTAACCCTGTAACATTTAAACTGGCCATGTCTGGCCCAGATGTTCCACCTGTTTAATGTTCAAACTGGCTAGATCCAGCCTGTCATTCCTACCCAGCAATGTCATACTGAAAATAAGCAATCACATCATAAAAATCTTGAAACTACAAGATAATACACACACACACACACACACACATATTCAAAACAATGTGAATAAATAAGTTTTACATTTGACAGAGTTATCTGAATACTAAAAAGTTAATGCTGCCATCCCAAAATATAGACAGTCCATCCAACAGATTTTCTCACATTTTACATCTACCAAATACCACTGATAAGAATTTGGCTGGCATGATGCTATATAACAGTATGCACTTGCCCAAGGTACCACACAGTGGGATTGATCTCAATGCAAATTTTTTCACTCTATATATCTATGCTGTGCATTTAATTTGATTGCTTCAAAATCAAAATCGATCAACATCAATAGCTGTGATACCAGTGCCACTGGTACTTAAGAGAACCATCTAAACGTGGCCGTTGCCAGCGCCGCCCTGACTGGCCTCTGTGCCGGTGGCACGTAAAAAGCACCATCCAATCGTGGCCGTTGCCAGCCTCGCCTGGCCCCCGTACCAGTGGCATGTAAAAAGCACCATCCGGAGTGGTTGGCTTTAGGAAGGGCATCCAGCTGTAGAAACACAGCCAGATCAGACTGGGCCTGGTGCAGCCTTCTGACTTCCCAGACCCCAGTTGAACCGTCCAACCCATGCTAGCATGAAAAGCGGACGCTAAACGATGATGATGATGCTTAACTTTTTACTGTGCCATTCTTTAATATTTTCATTAACAAAAGATGTAGGCATGACTATGGCAGTGTAGTCAAGAAGTTTGCTTCCAGATCAACTTGTATTACGTTTAGTCCCATAATGCAACAAACACCTTGAGCAAGTGTCTCTGCTATAGCTCCATAGGTCCTTCCGAGTCCTACAGACTCATCGGGCCAGTTTCTCTGGTGTATATATTCTCCGCTGGATGGGTCACAGGTCCATCACAGGATTACTTATTTTTGCCGGCTGAGTGGACTGGAGCAACGTGAAATGAAGTGTTTTGTTCAAGAACACAATGCATCACCCAGTCCAGGTATTGAAACCACAATCTTACGATCATGAGTCCAACACCCAAACCACTAAGCCATATGCCTCCAGCCCCAGGGCCAACCAAAGCCTGGTAGGTAGATTTGGTAAATGGAAACTGAAAAGGAGCTTGTGTGTGTCTACATATATATGATGTGTATATATTTATATATATAAATAGGCACAGGAGTGGCTGTGTGGTAAGAAGCTTGATTCCCAACCACTTGGCTCTGGGGTTCAGTCCCACTCCTTGGCACCTTGGGCAAGTGTCTTCTGCTATAGCCTCGGGCCAACCAAAGCCTTGTGAGTGGATTTGGTAGATGGAAACTAAAAGAAGCCTGTCGTATATAAAAATATATATATTTATGTGTGTGTCTGTTTGTCCCCCCCACCATTGCTTGACAACCGATATTAGTGTGTTTATGTCCCTGTAACTTAGCAGTTCGACAAAAGAGACTAATAGAATAAATACTAGGCTCACAAAGAATAAGTCCTGGGGACGATTTGTTTAACTAAAGGCAGTGCTCCTGCATGGCCACACTCAAATGACTGAAACAACTAAAAGAATATATATATATATATATATATATATATATATATATATATTGCCCACAGGGGGCTAAACATAGAGGGGACAAATGTAAATATGTGTGTTTGTTTACATTTGTGCTCACTTACTCAAAAATCATCATATTGAGTGGTGTTGTTAGTGGTACTTCTGCAGTCAATGCACTATTTATTCACGTCAGTCTTTCAGAACTGTGTGGAATAAGAGACATTTTACTTGAAAATCTGGTTAGAATTAGAGTCAAAGGCACCCATATGTAAAAATAGCATCTCATTAAAATACCTAACCCATGCTAGCATTGAAAAACAGTTGTAAAATTGAATAAATGAAATGAACAGGCATTCTTTGTTATAATCATGTAGATACTTTTAGTTCACAATAAACCTACTATACTTTCAGATATGGAAATTATATACAACTTAAACCTCTCAGACATTGAGCTTTAAGTTTGTAACACTTACGCATCTAGTTCTCACATATATCTTTTCTTCATAATCATTTTTGTTTTGATTTGCCAGAGATTTGGCCTTTTCTAGTTGCTCTGATGTTTCTCTCCTTGATGACTGGGAAATCTTTAGTTGGTCTTTGAGTCTGGAGTAGGATTTGTTGTTTATTTCTTTCCAGGTATGATGGTCACTATCATTGTTTAACTCCATTTAATATACTTATGATTGTAAGCATTCTAGTTGTCTTATCAGTTATATGACCCACTGTCCTTTTCTCTCCATGCAATATGTATTGTAATTAGGCTGTTATTTTTAACAGATCTAGTGACTTAGTAAAGGATTACATGTTGTTTTCATATCATGCCAGTTATCTCTACAGAAAAAGAGCTTAATATCTTACACTGAAAGGAAATAGAATTAGCTTTGTGAACGTTTTTCTGCTTGCAAAATTGAAGCAACATTTTTGATCCAAATTCAGAATTCTCTTTAGAGTAGACAACCTGACTTGTCTTGTACTGTTGGTTGCTATCTTGTAACCTGGTGTAGTATGGGTACCTTTGCTAGGAATTTGTAGTGTGGTCACTTACGCAGCTGTCACTTGTTATTTGCCTGGTTACTTACACCACTGCCATTTGCAGTGTGTTCATCTATACTACAGTCTTTCATAGTGTAGTTGCCTATACCAGTGGTCTCCAAGCAATTTTGGACCATGAAATAGTTTCATTGAAGACAATTTTTCCATAGACTCGGGGATCAGGTATTTAACAAAACACAATGAGTTTAATTATTATATATATAATGCAAAAACACCTTGCAATAACCAATAGAATAGAAATGAAATTAACCCTTTAGCACTTAAACTGGTCGTATCTGGCCCTAAATTTTCTACCTGTTTTATGTTCAAACTGGGCAGATCTGGCCTCTTATACCTACTGAAGAACGCCATTGTAAAAATATACTTTCACATCATTGAAATCTCAAAGCTACAAGATGGTGCATCATCATCATCGTTTGACATCTGCTTTCCATGCTAGCATGGTTGGACGGTTCGACTGGGGTCTGGGAAGCCAGGAGGCTGCACCAGGCCCATTCAAATCAATGTGAATAAATAAACATTACATTTGACAAAATAATGTTGTTTCTGTGCAGCCTGGTACCAAATGATCTATAGCCTGGTACTAGTCTAGAAACCTGGTGGTTGGGGACCTCTGGCCCAGTACTTTCTTAAGGCATGGCCATACTGGGCAGTTGCCTGGGGTCCTATGATGCTTCTAAGATAACTTCTGTCCTGGCCCATAACTTCTGTCATTTGTGTATGGTCACCTTCTCCAGTCTCTTGTAGTATGGTAATCTGTATAGTAATATGATCGTATGTTGTTGACTGGTGTTGCTCTGGTTAGGTTTAGCTGAGTTCTTCAAAGCCATAACTAATTGTACTATAGTTGACTCAGGTTGCTGTGAAATCCATGACATGGTGTACCATAGTACTGACATAGTATATAGTACAAATATGTAATGTAAACATTCAAACATTATCAATATCTTTCCAAATCCTGCTGCATTTCACATGGAATTTTTGGTCCTCCAAAGTCATCTTGAGAAGTCATCTTGATATGTAAATCGACCGACCATATCAATGGGTGTCTTATTGAGATACATGACTGCTATGGTAATGATTTGGTCTGGTTTTGCTGGAAATATTTGTAGTTTGTTCTGGTTGTGTCATGATTATAATATTGATAAGACATTGTGTATTGTTATTTACACCCAAGTTATCACAGATTGTGCCAACCTGTGATCACAAGTATTCCAATCATGACCATCCCATCTTTTTCCAGGCATGGTGTGGTTTATCCATTTTCATCTATTTTTAAGATGATAGTATGTGATTTAAGGGGATTTGGCTACTACTCAGCAAGTGGAGTGACCATGTAGAGCAGTGTTGCGATTCCCAACCTTTTAACTTTTAGGGAACTTTTGAAATGCATTCCATGTCCCTGGGAATCCCTGTACATAAATTATAATACACCTTTATTAATCCTTTTCTTTCTCTTGAGATTAAACAATGTCTTTGAAAGGTTTGGCAGTTCTAAATTCTTTAGACTCCACAAAAAAGATTTAAGAAATTTTGTGCTAACCAAGACCTTGTTTAGACAAATTCCCTTACAATTTCTTATTAAGAGTTCATTTTCTCTGTAGGGTCTCCTTGTCACCTATCCAGGTCGCTTTGCTACCGTGCTGGTATTTTGAAAATATTGTGCGTGTCATGACAAAATTTAAGAATATAAAATTAACACAGTAATGACACAAAAATGCATTTGCATATAATTAACCTAATTATCACTATTTCTCACAAAACTCCCTAATAACCTCTCACCGAACCCTAGGGTTCTTGAAAACCTTGGTTGGGAAATGTTGTTGTAGAAACTTTGTTGTGGTGTTGGTGGTTATTTGCAATATTGATAGATTATTTTGGTGGTGTTGTGTGGCTTATTGTTTAGCCCTACATCAGCTCTGATCAAGTGGCTCTATGATTGAAAACATTTCAGCAGCATCCTTTTTAGATCCAATTCAGATTCCCATTGTCAAAATGTGCCTGTCACTCTTCTTAAACAGTAAGATATTATTCATGGGAGATGCTAAGCTATATCATTTCTAACAGATTCAGGATCCGCATAGAGGCTCACTTGTTTGTTGCCTTATATGTTGTGGGATTCTTTTAGTTGATTGTGCTGTTGGCTGTTCTGATGTATTGTGGTATGGTTGTGTTGTTGTTCTATCATGATACTGATGGGCTGCTGTTAGTGGTATGTTGTGTGTTTGTGGTATTAGTGATCCATTCTAGTGTTACCAGTGTCAGTTGTGTGGCTGCAGTGTTGGTGGCTTACAATGATATGTTTGTGTTGGTTGTCTCTTGTGTTGTTGATGGTTTGTTGTGTAGCTTTGGTGTTGGCGCCATGTTATGTGGCTGTAGTGTTGGTGACATACTGTGGTGTACTTGTGTTGTTGGTAGTCTGTTGTAGTTTTAGTGGTCTCTCCCGCTGTTGCTAATCTGTTGTGTGACTGCAGTGTTGGTGTTCTGTTGTGTTGTTGATATGTGGTGTGGCTGTAGTGTTGGTAACATACTGTGTATGGTTGTGTTCTGAGGCTATTGTGGTGTTAGTAATTTGTTGTATTGGTACGTTGTGTAGCTGTCTTACTAGTGATACAGTTTGTTATGGTTGTGTTGTTGATAGTCTGTTGTGTGGCTGTGTTATTGGTGACATACACATACTGTGATGGTGTGGTTGTGTTGTTGGTAACCTGTTGTAGTGTTGATGGTCTGGTGCATTGTTAATAGTTTGTTGTGTGGCTGTGGCATTAGTGATATAGTTTGGTATGGTTGTGTTCTTGATTGTCTGTTGTGATCAGTTGTGTTGAGTTGTTGTGTCAGCAGCATAGTTTCACTCAAGATGTACTGTTGATGTTGCAGTTGTTTTGTTAGTCCTTTGTTATGCAGCAATATCACCATTGTGGTATGGATGTGATGCAATGTAACCTTGATCTCTTATGTAGGTGGTCTGTCATTGGTGTCCATGGTAGGGTGTTGCTGTGTTGTCAGTGAATTGATACAGTTTGGCTGTGATCTGTTCATGTAGGTGGTCTGAAAATCTATCTGTTTTATTCTGAGTCATGTTATACACTTGTCTGTGAAAATTCAAGTATTACTTAAACACTCCTATATCAAGTAACTATCTGACACTGTTGCTTCCATCTTACCCTAACAGTGTATATATATCTGCAGGAAATGTATATATAAATACAGCTAAATCATCACCTATCTTTGTTCCATCTTGCTGTATATTATGTTTTTTTTAGCTAGTATTTATTTACTAACTCTGTCACCTTTCCCATATGCTTTTAAAGACTGTTTTAAGTGCCCTCTTATCAGTTATGCTAAATCTTCTTTGTTACTTGTCTGCAAAATCTATTTTGCAGTATAATAAGTCTTGGGATAGTTTATCAGCTTTACCGTTTCTATCCCCCACCAGTAACATTTCTTTGGTAATTTCATCACATGAAAGGAATATCAGTGCTTCTTCTTTATTTTATCTTTTATGTATTTGTTTGTTTCATAGAGAAGTTATTAACCATTTTCAGAAAGTCTGTCGTAATATTTTCATATGAAAGACTTCATCTCTGCTAATGGTGGTGGTGGCAGCTTTAACAGTGGTGGTGGAGTTTGCACTAGTGTTGATTGTGTTGTGAGTGGGGATGAAGGTGGAATATGGAAAAGTTATTATCACTTTATGGAGAGAACACAGCACAATGTTTTTGTAGAGCTTTGGTAAATTCATTATTCCAGGTGAATTCCTGTCTTTGCAGTAGCAATGGGAATGGCAATAAAAAAGGAATAAAAGAAGGTGGATTGTTTTTTAATGATGTCTGAAAGGAGACCTAATGATTTGAAATAATTGTTGGCATTCTTCCATGAACTATCATAGTCATGTGACCTAACCATACACCTACTCATACAAAATTAACAAAGACTGAAATAATCCCTAAGGTTTCTTTACAATGTTCAAGAATTCCTATTCTTTCAGTTTATTTTGTCATTGAAATTTTGATTGCTTTTTTTCTCAATTAGGTCCTTCTTATTTTACTTTGGTTTTGTTGTTATTGTTTTAAAATGTCCTTTCAACATAATATTTTTCTTTTACTCTATTATTTCAATCATGGATTAGTAACCATTCTTGGACGCTGTCTTCAAGGCTTTTTTGTCATTTTTATTGCCCTTTTCCCTAAGTACTTAGTTTGGCATTTATTTTATCAATTTCTGTTTATCAAATGACTAGCTTTACCAGAGTTATCTTTATTTTACAGACTTCAGTAGTGCAATGTATTTACAGTTGTAGACACAGAAGCTTGTACGCTCACACATATATCCACAACTGTCTTTTATGCAATTCCTCTTTTTCAAATTTCATTGACAAGGCTTTAAGTGTGAGACTATGGTAAAAGATATTTGCTTAAAGTGCTGTACTGTGGGGTTGAACTTAGAATCACATGGTTATAAAACAAGAGTCTTAACCCTTAACCACAAAGCCATGCATGTACCCCTTGTACATGATACAAATTGATACCCTTTAGTCCACAGGTTCTCAAACATTTTCTTCAGATGTACCCCTTCATCAAGTGTTGGTGTACTCTCTTGTGAAGAATAAAAAGAAAACGATTAGTTACCATAGAACAGGCAATAGAAATGTATTTGTTATTAATATAATTTAATGAGATCAAATCTTGCCTTGGCCAACTTTGCTTTTCATCCTTCCAGAATCAATAAAATGGAATACATGTCAAGTACTAGAGTTGATATAATCAACACTTTCTGCCTCTAAATTTCAGGTTTTGTACCTATGTTAGAATCAACTTCATTTAATTTTATGTTATGGTTTCAGAGAAGCTAAACATCTCTAGCTCACAGCAGTAAGTGGATGGGACCAGCAACAGGCTCTTTACAAATTTTCTACAAATTTGGTAGATGGAAACTATAGGCGCAGCAGTGGCTGTGTGGTAAGAAGCTTGCTTCCCAACTACATCGTTCCAGGTTCAGTCCAACTGCATAGCACCTTGGTTAAGTGTCTTCTACTATAGCCTCAAATGAACCGAAGCCTTGTGAGTGGATTTGTTAGGCGGAAACTGAAAGAAGCCCGTCATATATATATCTATATATATATATATATATATATATATATATATATATATATATATGTATATATGTGTGTGTGTGTGTGTGTATGTATTTGTGTGTCTGTGTTTGTCCATTGGTGTGTTTATGTCCCTGTAACTTAGCAGTGCAGCAAAAGAGACTGATAGAATAAGTACCAGACTTTCAAAGAATAAGTCGTGGGATTGATTTGTTTGACTAAAAGCAGTGTTCCAGCATGGCCACAGTCAAATGACTGAAACAATTAAAAGAAAGCTTGTTTTGTGTGTGTCATCATCATCATCATCGTTTAATGTCTGTTTTCCATGCTAGCATGGGTTGAATGCATGTCTGTATGTGTGTGAGGCAGAGGCACAGGACTTAGTGGTTAGGGTGTTCGACTCATGATCGTAAGATTATGGTTTTGATTCTTGGACCAGGTGACACCTTGTGTTTTTGAGCAAAACACTTCATTTCATGTTTCCCCAGTTCATTCAGCTGGCAAAAAATGAGTATTCCTGCAATGGACCAGTGTTCCATCCAGAGGTAAAAGATACACCACAGAAGCTAGGAAACCAGCCCTGTGAGTCTAAATGACTCAGGAGCAATCTTTACCTCATTTTTTAATGTGTGTGTGTTTTGTTTCCACATAATCTTTGTATTAACACCAGCTGGGCAGCAGTGACTGGTTATAAACTACAAAAAACAAAAAAAAAATACAGCAGCTCAATGGTTTGATGGTGTTGACACATGAAAATGAAATATCTTATTTGAAAGCAATAAGTGTTGACATCAGGAAGGATATCTCACTGTAGAATATACTGCTTCAAGATGTCTGATCCAGACCATGTCAGCATGGAAAAAGTTGGTGTAAAAACAATGATGCCAATGACATACTTCTAAACTATTCCAAACATGCTGTCTGGTAAATGTCTTCACACTTTTGATATCAATTTGCTTGACACCACCCTGTTTTAAAATGTTCACATTTGAAATATAACTGTCCCTCATAATGTTGTTATCTTCCCAACAGTAGCATATTAAAGACAAAGTTACTTAATTCACTAATTTCCTCCAAATGTGTTAGTAATTCATAGGTTAGTTGAAATGCATGGGCAGTGTTTCATCAGCAATACATTCTTGAAAGGGTCTAATTTCTTTGTATCTCATCTTTGATATTATTTTATGTTCTTCAGCAAGACAGTTCATATACATCAAACTAAGCATGAGTACAGACGAAGTGTGACATTATTCCATATTCTTTGATGAGACAGTTGATGTTCATCAAACTGGTTGTGTGACATTCTTGCATGTTCTTCAGCTGTATATTTCATGTACATCAAACAGTGTGACATTATACCATGTTGTTTTACAAACTTATCTTAAATCAAAATGGTGGTGTGACATTATGTCCTGCTCTTCAGTGATACATATCCTGTACATTAAATGAGTGATGTGCCATTTTGCCATGTTCCTTGGAAACACATGTCATGACATCATGTCACATTCTTTGACAATATACATCATCATTACTGTCATTACCATCACCATCCTCATTTAATGTCTGCTTTCCATGCTGGCATGGGTTGGGCAGTTTGACAGGAGCTGGTGAGCCAGGCAATTGTACCAAGCTCTGCTGTCTGCTTTGGTATGGTTTCTATGGCTGGATATTCTTTAGTACTGCCATCAACTTTACAGAGTGTACAGAGTGCTTTATGTGGCTCCAGCATTAACTGGGCCACATCAAACCTATGGTGTGACATATTTTCATGTACTTATGGAAACATAGCAGTTTTATCTTTTTTTTTTTGCTGAAGTCTCAGATATTTTCATTTGACATTTTTGTTGCTGTGGGGGTCATTCTTATGTCAAATTTCATTTTTGTTTTCCAAGCTGTCAATTTATGCTAAGTGTGTCTGCAACTTTGGACATTTGCACAATAACCATGAATTGATGTTTTCATAGCTGACTTTTTTTTTTATGTATCAATCATCATTGTATCATTAACTGGGACTGCTGTCAATTTTTCAGCTCACTAAGCAAGAGACAATTATTGTAAGGTCACCACTGAAATGTTATATCAATCTTGGAACACATGACATTTAAGTTTTGCTCCTAATTAGACCAAAATAAAACTAATTTTTCTAAATTTCTTATAATCCAATCGTTACTTGCAAACGTTGACTTTAAATAGGAATATACAAAACACATGCTCAAATTAAGTAAAATTAGTAATATTCTTGTAGTTTAGCCAATTGTTGCTGTTGCTGTTGTTGTTGTTTAGTTCCCAGATCAGCTCTGACAGTGTAGGTTTATGACTAAAGGCATTTTGTCTATTTTTCTCTCGAATATTCCATATGAACTTTCCTTTTCAAGTCTGTGGTGTATAATCTGCTGGAGATTTGGCTACTGTTTCTGACAGGCTGTGCTTTTATTTCACCTGTTAACCAGTTGTTGATATCACAATTTATATTTCCTCCTATGTTAAGGATGATGTCTTGTTATACTTTGAGACTGGATCTATATTTTAGAAAGTTACTAAGTAGTGACAATTAATGGATTTGAAAGCATGTGTGTGTGTGTATATATATATATATATATATATATATATATTCAGAGAGAGAGATAGAGATAGACATGCATATTTTAATCCATATATAACCTTCTCTGTAGTGTTGGGGTAGGATATGATGTGCTCAGTCTGGTGGTAAAATGGTTTGAAGGGCACCCAGTTGTAAATCCACACGAAAAACATACGTCTGCAACTATACAAATTGGTGGTTTTCTTTGTTCCTTCATGTCTCCCTGATGACAAAGGACTGTCACAGAAGATGAAATACATGCACACATGGTGACATACATACACACATGATTTGATATGCATGCCCTTTTAATAATCTATATTGGTGAAACTGTGCAATAATGGAAGTGTAACTAACCTATTTAACTGATTAGTATACATAACAACTCTACAATAGTATTGACTTTATTCTGTGTTTTTTGTATGCTATCACATACTGCTAAAATGTTATGATACAAATAAAATATACATATGTGTATGTATATATACATACATATATATATATATATATATGCACATATATATACATACACAAACACACTCTCACAATACAAACATATAATGACCATTATTATTACATGTGGCTTGTGTTAAGAAGTTTGTTTCCCAACCACATTGTCCTGAGTTCAGTCTCAGCGTATGGCACCTTGGGCAAGTGTCTTCTACTATAGCCCTGGATCAACCAAAGCCTGTGAGTGGATTTGGCACGTGGAAACTAACAGAAGCTCATCATGTGTGTGTGGTGCCACAGCAAAGCTGTAGTGCAATGACTGAAACAGGTAAACAATAAAAGATACACACACACACTATATGGATAGCTTTATTAATGGTTTATTAAGGAAAAGATTGAAAAATGTTTTATGAAGTATAAAATGGTAGGAAAATGGTAAATTTGATATTTCACAATAATTTATGTGATGTATAATTACAGAAAGGGATGGGAGAGAAAAATTCATGAAAAACTAAAAATATATATCAAAACTATGGTTAACAGTTCATAGAAAAGACTATTTGGTTTGTTTTCCTAGTCAAAATAGATATTGTAACCTCTCACTTGTCACTTTTCACCATTGTCATTAATTTTAATTTATTCAGCTGTTAGGTTGAAAAGCTCCGACCTTTCTTTTAATTTTGTTTTTTCTTTTCCCTGATTGTAATCTATAGCAGTTGAGGATGAATTTGAACAAGGGAACATTTTTGGAATTTCTTCTTTCTCTTATCAAGGATCTTGTTTCACGGCACAAACTGATGATAGTTTAACTAAGTGTTATTGTTGATGTTGTTGTTGCTAGCTGTTATTATTGGCAGTTTAGATCAGGCTTCATATGACAAATCTTATTCTAACCAGATAGGGATATATTTTGGATTATCTAGAATCCGCTGTTAATCAGAGTTAACTATTAATTGGTGCAGGCATGGCTGTATGGTAAGGGTAGATGTTTGCTTTCTAACTGCATGGTTCTTGGTTCGGTATATTTACACTAGGCGGTGAGCTGGCAGAAGCGTTAGCACGCCGGGTGAAATGCGTGGCCGTATTTCTTCTGCCGTTACGTTCTGAGTTCAAATTCCGCCGAGGTCGACTTTGCCTTTCATCCTTTCGGGGTCGATAAATTAAGTACCACATGAGCACTGGGGTCGATATAATCGACTTAATCCGTATGTCTGTCCTTGTTTGTCCTCTCTGTGTTTAGCCCCTGTGGGTAGTAAAGAAATAGGTATATTTACACTGTTGCTTTGTCATGGCGTTTTTTGTATTCCTTTTGAGCTAGTTTTAAATATTCACTAATTATACATCTGCCTCAGTCGATTTTCTACACAAATGTGATGTCGCTGTTTATCAACACTATACTTGATTGAATTAGTATATAAATCTTGTTCTTGAGCAGCAAGAGTCAGTCTTTCCGTTTCCTTCTTCAAAAACTCTGTCTTAACCATCTCCATGATTCTTCATTGGCGTCAGCTGCTGTTTGTTGTAAAAACTCTCCTTGTAGGACTTTCTCTTTCCAGTTGATGATCTTTTCTCTGTTAGGCCACATATTGTATTCCTGAAAGGGTCTCTCCATTGGTGTTGATCACCTTCTCATTCAGTGTAGCCTGCAACATCTCTATTCCTCAGATAAGCATGCAAGGACTTGTTCTCTTTCACATCACTATCTTTTGTTCCAACCAGTCCTCTTCCACCTTCCTTCCTAGCTAAATATAGCCTTGCTACATTACTTCTAGTATGAAGGCATCCATGTATAGCCATTACTTTCTTAGTTTTTCTATCCATGTTGACAAGTTCTTCTTTTGTCCATTCTGCAACACCTGCATAGTAATGTATCACACCTATAGCCCATATGTTGATGCTTCTAATCAGATACCCTCCATTTAGTTTAGACTTATGTAACTTTTAAACTCTTCTGGTATACTCAGAAGAAATTTTCTCCTTCATTTTGGTGTTCAGCATCTGACCTTGTAAAACACCGAGACACTTGTAACTCTCTCTGTTCACTTCTCTTATCTACTCATCATCTGGAAGTTGTACTCTGCTGCTGTCTACTTTGCACCCCCTCCTTAGTTCAATAACAGCACATTTCTCTATACCAAATGCCATCTGGATGTCTTGAGAGCAAATTTGTACAGACTGAATATGGGAATCCATAAACATCAGCTGATTAATTGCATTCATGTTTTTCCGCAGTTTATAACCATCTCCCATCTTTCTCAGAACCATGGAGAATGGTAACATACAAATCATAAACAGTAAGGGTGACACTGAGTCTCCTTGAAATATTCCTATTATTATTATTATTATTATTATTATTAGGTGGTGAGCTGGCAGAATCATTAGCATGCCAGGCGAAATGCTTTGTCTGCCGCTACATTCTGAGTTCAAATTCCACTGGTTGACTTTGCCGTTCATCCTTTCGGGGGTCAATAAATTAAATACCAATTGAGTACTGGGGTCAATGTAATTGACTTGCCCCTTCCTCCAAAATTTCAGGCCTTGTGCCTATAGTAGAAAGGATTATTATTATTATTGTTATTATTATTATTAAGGCAGCAAGCTGGCAGAATCAGGAGGAAGTCAAGTGAAATGCTTAATGGTATTTTGTTCATGTTTATGATCTGAGTTCAAGTTTTGCCAAGGCTGAATTTGCCTTTCATCCTTTCGGGGTCAATTAAATAAGTACCAGTTATGCACTGGGGTCGATGTAATCAACTTACTCCTCCACCCAAATTTCAGGCCTTGGGCCTATAGTAGAAAGGATTATTATTATTGTGGAGGTGCGTAACTCAGTGGTTTGGGTGTTGGGCAGTACATTGTGTTCTTGAGCAAAACACTTCATCTCACATTGCTTCAGTCCACTCAACTGGTGAAAAGGAATAATCCTGCAGTGGATTGGTATCCCATCCAGGTGGGGAATGTATCACCATAGAAACTGGGAAACTGGTCCTATGTGTCTACAATGACTCAGGAAGGAACTTTACTTTATTTTTAAGGTGGAGAGCTGGCAGAAATGTTAGCACACTGGGCAAAATGCTTAGCAACATTTCGTATGTCTTTACATTCTGAGTTCAAATTCTGTCGTGCTTGACTTTGCCTTTCATCCTTTTGGAGTTGATAAAATGAGTACCAGTTGAGCACTGGGGTCGATTTAATTGGCTAACCACCTCCCTTCAAATTTCAAGTCTTGTGCCCATAGTAGAAAGGATTTTTATTAGTATTATTATTATTATTCCTTTCAAGCGTTGGGCCTCATGGAGGCAATGATCAAGACCTTTGGCATTATATCATGTTTGAGAAGACCCATCAAGCCAAGTAAAATTGCAGTCATGGCAGATATTGGCATCACGTAAAAGCACCCATTACACACCCGGAGTGGTTGCTGTAGAAAACCATGCCAAATCAGACAGAAGTCTGGTGCAGCCTTCCAGCCTTACCAGCCTTACCAGCCCCAGTCAAACCATCCAACCTATGCCAGCATGGACAATGGATGTTAAATGATGATGATGATGATGATGATGATTTAGTGAAGTGGTAGTATTGGTTGTATGTAATTATGTCTCTTAAGTTCTATTTTCCAAACTTCCAGGGCAAACTTCCAAACTTCCTTGGGAAAATGTCTTCTACTGTAGCTCTGGATCAACCAAAACACACATACACAATACACTTATATGATTGGGTTTTTTCAGTTACTGTCTACCAAATTCACTTACATGGCTTTGGTTGGCCTGAGGCTGTAGTAGAAGACACTTGCCCAAGGTACTATGCAGTAGGACCGAACTTGGATCTGTGTAGTTGAGAAGCAAGCTTCCTACCACATGTGTGTCAAGTTACTGGGGTCAATTCAATTGACTAACCACTTCCCTCAAATTTCAAGCCTTGTACCTATGTATAAGACAGTTACTCATATCTTTAAACCTTTTAATATAAATGGACATCTGTTGGTTTTGATGACAAGTGTTCAGTTGTCTAGCATGGGAATGGCAGAGCATTCCACAGACACATGTACCCTTACCACAATCCTTAGACAGAATTAGCATGATCACAGTATGACAAAGCTGAATCTTTGAAATACTGGCACAATCTGTTCTGACAGTCTTCCAAAGAGTTTCCATATAGCCTAATTTCTGTAACAAAGATTAAATCAAACTGGGGCTCTAACAAAAGTCGCTTGTCCAAGATGCCATGTAGTAAGATTGAGCCTAAGACATTGTGATTGCAAAGCAAACACTTTAACCATTTGGCCATGCTGTATCCATTGTCACTAATAATAAGGCAGTGAGCTGGCAGAAATGTTAGCATGCCGAGCGAAATGCTTAGCGGTATTTTGTCTGTCTTTACGTTCTAAGTTCAAATTCCACTGAGGTCAACTTTGCCTATCATACAATCTTTTGTATTTGTGTTGTGTGAGCTTACAACACTCACTAACAATATGGCTTATACTTTCTCTCTTCTCAGAGCACATCCTACACTGTGGCAAGTCAGTGCTTTTATCAATGTGATATTTGGAGTAGTTTGTTCTGAGAGTGTTGTTGTTATTGTTGTTGCTATTATTATTATTATTATTATTATAGTTGTTGTTGTGCTAATTTATGAAACCCTTAGTAATACTAGTATTTTCTTGTGACTAAACTCTTGGTCTTTGGGTTCAATATATGTCAAATTCCTGGCAAACATGTTCTGGTTCTGAGATAATATCTCATAGAAACTAAAAGTGAAAAATTACTCTTAAAGTTTAAAGGGTTATCAATGTTCTCCAAGCTGAAACTTGATAGCCTAAAAACAAAAGTGTTTCTTCTGCCAGAATTTGAAGAATACATTGTGAGTGACAGGTGTCAACTGTCTAAATATTTTTTCTTATTTAACTTCAGAAACTTTCCTTCGAGCAGTTCTTGAACGTAGATTAACTAATCGTTGTGTTGTTATAGGGACTTGACTCAATGAGTTAAGCCAAATAATTTATTGTTAGGTTGAGTTCTGAATAAGATTTTAATTTCTCATTCTCATAACTCTTTTGATACCAACATGCCTGAGACTACCCCATATTTTCTTATACAAATTTCCTGTTTAACCCTCTAGTATTCAGATTACTCTGTCAAATGTAATGCTTATTTATTCCATTGCTTTAAATTATCATACATTATCTCCTTGCTTCAAAATGTTGATCACATGATTGTTTAGTTTTATAATGATATTGTACTGTATGTGTGAGAGGTCAGATATAGCTTGCTTGAACATAGAACGTATAGAATATTTGAGCTGTGTATGGCTGGTTTAAATGCTAAAGAGTTAAAGTAATCTAAACTGAAACCTTCTTTCAAAATTTCATGTTAATATATGTTCCAAACACCAGCTTAATAGCGACAGGGTTACTTTACTCAATTTGTCATCTTCAAAATTCATTAAAACAAAAGTAGTGAATATCAATAGAAATATGGTAACAGAAGGGTTAACCTTGTCTTTGGGAGACTTTAATATTTATATCTACATTGTTTCAATCAGTTTGATTTCCAGTCATCATCAGGTGTTTTATTACTGGCTATGGACATAACAGAGGCTGGATTTGAACTAGGAACTTTTAGCTTTAAACTAAGAACAATGCTGTTCTAATCCATTGAGACACTGACTGATGTGTACCTATGTCAGTAGCCAAGCCTGAAAATTAAAATTTCATTAAAAACAAATCATCTGCAACATTTAGGCAATCACTCAATTGGATGTTTCCCTATTTTGAATTAAATTTGCTCAGATTGACTTATTTCACAGTAGCACACTGGTTTGTGCTATCGAGTATGACCCCAATAAAAGGACTAGCACCATGCCAGCATTAGGATAAAGGTTAATAAAAGACAAGCTTTGATGTTACCCACTCTTAAATGCAGCCAACAATATTTACAAACTTTGCTACATAAGACATGATTAAAGTTGTGTGTATTTATAGTAGCTTAAGAGAGATGTCTGATACATACAGCGATTTGATTCTCCTCTCCTCCAAGTCATCAGGGCCAGTTGCTCATTGATGAATACTTTTCATTAAGAAATGGCTAGTAATTTCTTTTTATTCATCTCATTTGTTGATAAAATATTGATTAGGTACTCAACTTGTGTTTGAGAAAATATATATTTTTGGTTCAAAAGAAAAGGTTCAATGAACATGAATGCAGTTTTTATAAACCATGCCTTACTTGTTGCTGAAAATTTTGTGAGTGGTGTTAGCAAGTGTTGATTTAGTGTTCAAAACATCTTCATGTCTCCCAATTTCAAAATTTGTAATTTGCTGTGTTTGAAGGACCAAGAAAGGTTTATCAGAATATTCTAAGGGCAGTCAATGAAATTGTTCAACAATAATTATATTAGCTTTTTTACTAAAATGACAATGAACTAAAGTTATACCTGTAGTAAATTATGTGGTGAACTTACCAGAAGTAATGAAGCAGTGAGTTTAGTTCTGTCTGACTTAATCCCTTTTGTTTAATTCCTTTGTTACCAGGCGCAGGAGTGGCTGTGTGGTAAGTAGCTTGTTTACTAACCACATAGTCTAGGGTTCAGTCCCACTGTGTGGCACCTCAGGCAAGTGTCTTCTACTATAGCCTCTGGCTGACCAAAGCCTTGTGAGTGGATTTGGTAGATGGAAACTGAAAGAAACCCATTGTATATATATATATATATATATATATATATATATTTATGTCCCTCACCATAACTTGACAACCGATGGTGTGTTTACCTCCCTGTAACTTAGCAGTTCAGCAGAAGAACTGATAGAATAAGTACTAGGCTTAGAAAGAATAAATCTTGAGTGTTGGTTGTTCCACTAAAGGCTCCTACAATGCCACAGTCAAATGACTGAAACAAATAAAAGAATAAAAGAATTTTTCTAAATAAATACTGTCTTTGTTTCAATAAATCTTGAAAATAATGAAGAATTTAGTAAAATAACCTTGTCATTATTAAAGTGGTATTTGGAGCATAAATCAAATCTGGATGGAAGGTTTTAATTCAGATAATTTAAATTCAGGAATTTGCATCATAGAACCAAGGAGTAGTTTCAGGCAGACTGGTATCAAATGGATTAAGGAACTGCCAGTAAAAAGCAGGCTTATATTGTTGGACTTAGCCAGATGCTGTTTAGTCTTTCACAGCCATTAGTTCCAAATGGAATTAATGGATCTTGGTTGCTTCATCATCATCATCATTATCGTTTAACGTCCGTTCTCCATGCTAGCATGGGTTGGACGGTTCGACCGGGGATCTGGGAAGCCAGAAGGCTGCACCAGGCTCCGGTCTTATCTGGCAACGTTTCTACAGCTGGATGCCCTTCCTAACGCCAACCACTCTGTGAGTGTAGTGGGTGCTTTTTACGTGCCACCTGCACTGGTGCCAGGCAAGGCTGGCATCGGCCACGGTCGGATTGGTGCATTTTATGGAAGCCAGTCGAGGCAGCACTGGCTTCAGCTACGATTCGGATGGTGCTTTTTACGTGCCACCGACACTATTATTAAATTTTGAATTTATCTACACAGATAAAAAAAAAATGCAATTGATAAAAGTGCATTATTGAAAATAATAGTTTATTGTGATTTAAGTATTTTAGTCTAAAAATTAAAAAAAAACAGTCCGCTAGAAGTTATCAGTACCAGTATGGATAAAAATGGATATAAAAAGAACAGAAATGTGTATTCAGGTGCAAAGTTGAAGCTAACATTTCCCAAGGTACTATGCAGTAGGACTGAACTTGGATCTGTGTAGTTGAGAAGCAAGCTTCCTACCACATGTGTGTCAAGTTACTGGGGTCAATTCAATTGAGAGAGCATTTCCTTTCCAAAGCATTTGTCATTTCATACCTTGACACAACATTTGTTCAGAAGTAGTTTGGTATTAATATAAACTGAATCCATTTGGAATTATTAGATGTGAAAGTGTTATTGTTATCTCTACAGCTGGAAATGGATAACCTATTTAATCTGTGCCAGTGGCATGACAATATTATTGGTTAATCAAACCAAGAGGTACTATATGCAGTTACTGAATCTGCTAGAAAGAATAGCTACCAAATTACTCTCTCTCTTTCAGGTCACCCTGCCCTATTGTGTCTAAAACAAAAACCAGAAGGGCACATTGGATAAGGTGGTCTGAGATACATTAGGTTTGAAAAACAAGATGAAATGATTACAACTGGAATTCTTTTAATCTTAAGTGTGCTGGATCAAAGCTGGCCTGGAATTAAACTTCACCATCACTACTATCGCAATCTCTAACAACACACAGATCCAGGAATGGAGCCATTGCATGGATTATCAGCTTACTAAAAATAGCACCCAAATCTCCCTCTAATCCCACTCAAACGTATTAAATAAAAGAGACATTGTAGCATAAACTAGGTCTACAAACAAAAGTAAAAAAGATAGGCTGGTCACAGTAGAGCTCCATTTATGGGTCTTCTAGATTGGTCTATTCAAGAAAAGAAGGGCTAAACAATACGACAATTGATAATTACGATATATATGGTAGCTGAGAATAAATTTCTTAATTTGTTTGAAGTCCAAAGCAAGAAAATTACTTCCATCTATGATATTATAGTCTGATGTATTTATGATGTAATTTGCTAATACAAATCAAATCATTTATGTGATCTAGTTCACATTGACGTGAATTAATAAGGTCCTACTTAGTAATTAGTTCTCATTTCTGTGTGAATTAAGCAAGTTTTTCTTTGTAATTAGTTCATTCTCTTCTTATATGGTATATTTGTTAATGTGGAAGATCACATTTCTCGTTCCTTAAAATTGTTTCTATATTTATGCAGAAGTGAGCTGAAGAATTATTTCTCTGTGCAACTCTCCTTATTTTTGATTGTCTGCTCATCTCTTTTCTTTTAATTTAAATATCATCATCATCATCATCATCATCATCATCATCATCGATCATTTAATGTCCATTTTCCAGTCTGGCATGGGTTGGATGGCTTGACAGGAACTGGCAGGGCTGGATACCTTTCTATGGTCTTAACACCAACCACTCCATAGAGCGTACTGGATGGTTTTTATGTGGCACCAGCACCCATACCACTGGTTCTTACGTGGCAACTTGATTTTAGGATCTCAAGACACTTAATTCCATTTCTCCAACCTCTTAAAGATAATGTTGGACTGTGACATTTCCAAACTGCCTCTATGCCATTACAAGCCAATGAGGGATTCCTCTGTGTGATTATATGATCTGCTAGAAACAACAGCTAAGTCTCTCTCAGACTATCTGTGATGTCATAAATAAGGAAAGGACACATCAAACAGTACAGTTTGTAACATCCTTCTAAAACGATGATGATCACAATTATACTGTTTGTGGTCGTAAGTCTTTTCATTCAGGGTTAATTTGGGGTTAAACAGCAACAAAAACCATCTCTGAATCATACAACACAGTGCTACCAACACTTCCTGTCATTACTATCAGACAATATCACAATTCAGACATACTACTTCATTGCCATACAGTACCACATTAACATTCTGCATTCACTACAATGCTGTAATACACTTCAGACACTCCACAACCAATCCTTGTTGTCATTACCAAAATGTACTACAATCTAAACATATTACCATCATTCTCAGGTTTCACTATCATAGAGTACCACTGTCCAGACACATTATCACCATTCCCTGTACCACACTGCAGAACCCAACAGCCATTCCTTGTCATTATCATATGGTTCCACACTACCATCTCTCCCATGTTACAACTACCTTACAATGCCACCCTTCAGGCACGTTACCATCTTTCTCAAGTTATCAGTACTATATGAAGTAGTATCAGAAATTTCCTGGGCTAGTTATGTTTAATAAAAAATTATTTATTTACCTAAGTTTTAACATTATCTCCTTCGAAATAGTCACCTTGCAACAGCAACACACTGGTCCCAGCATTCCTGTCACTTTTGGAATCTGGCCCAGAAGTCATTTTCCGTAAGCGAGTCGAGGACCTTCTATGGTTCACTCTGGATCTTGACAACAGTGTTAAAACAGCGACCTTTGAGCTGCATTTTCATCTTGGGGAAGAGATGGAAGTCCTCGAGTGCTAAATCTGGTGAATAGGGTAGGTGCATAAACAATACCATATTGCTTTTTGCAAGAAATTCACAAGTGAGGAGAGGTCAGTGGCAAGGCGCATTGTTGTCATGAAGAATCCATTTCTTCATGCTCCACAGATTCGGTTGTTTTTGCCAAATGTCCTCCTTCATGCACTTCAAAATGTTGCAGTAGAACTCTCAACTGATGGTCTTGCTCGGGGGGATGAATTCTTGATGTACAATATTATGGATCTCAAAAAAAAATGATAAACATGTTCTTGATTGAGCTGCGGCTTACGAAGCACCCGTACCACTCAAAACATTGCATACGACCCATTGCCTCATCGCCTTAATCTTGCCAAAACATACTCAGTGTCTCTGTGGCAGACTTACCTAGCTTAATGCAAAGTTCCTCATTGGCTCTTTGTTCCAACTTCCTGTCCTTGACAAAAATCGCAGGCTTCAATTTCACAACTTGGGAAGTAACCGGAAAATTAGAGATAGTCAGTGAAAATATCCAATGAAACGGGACTCATGCTAGACAACCAGGTAGCATAGAGGATGAGATCTTTCCCAATGACTAGTATCATAGTTTCAACAACAACTGCTTCAAAGGGGACGCCCCAGAAAGAAGCAACTACTGTCAACAAACTTACAAAAGTAACACAACTAATTCTTTCTATAACTTTTGGAACAAGGCCAACAATTTTGAGGGAGGGATTAGTTGAAAACATCGATCCCAGTACTTAGACTGGTGTTTTATTTTTATTGACCCCCCCCAGAAGTATAGAAGGCAGAGACGTAACCTCTGTGGGATCTGAACTCAGAATGTATAGTATCAGAAGAAATACTGCAAAGCTTTTTTTTTCTTTTTTTTTTTTTGATGCTCCAACAATTCTTCCAGCTAATAAAGAAGAGCAATAGCTTAGATGAGGTGCTATTCAGGTTCGTGCCAGGATGAGTATCACTGATACAGAGACAGTGACTAGAGAAGTTCTTAGTAAAGAGTGTTCCACTATATCTAGCATGGAGAAGACCTTTGACAGTGTACCATGGTGGGGAGAACTGTGCAACCATGTAAAGATGCATACCGTCAGCAAGGTGTGAGTGAAAAATTTAGTGTACAGGTAGTTGTTCATCAGGACTTGGTTCCCAGACTTTGATGTTATAGCTCTCCAGGCCATAACAGAAGCGTTTAAAACTAGCTGTCTATAACAACCACTTTCCCATGGTCAAAAAAAAGGTGGTGATGGGGGAAGGAGCAGTATTTTCAGCTAGATAAAAACTGTGACCAGTCAGAGTTTATAGGCATGAGTGATGGATGCCAACTGTTGACCCTTTTGACCAGTAGGCTGTGACACATTGAAAAACTTGACCAGCTGCAGTTTTCAAATGCATAAATTTATTTAACTCTCCCCCCCCCCACTTTTAAACCAGCGTATGAGAGACCTTCACCCCAAACCCACTTATTTCAAAGTTGTTCATCTCAAAAAAAAAAAAAATGACTCATTATCGAATGAATAATAATTTCAAGGCATTGAAAGAGAAAATTCCATCAGATTTTTTCTCTTTTTACTTGTGAACAATTTCAAAGTTGTTTACCAAACACCAGCTTCTATTCCTTTCTTACAGTAGGCACAAAGCCTGAAATTTTGAAGGAAGGGGCTAGTCAAATCGACACCAGTGCACAACTGGTACTTATTCCATTGACCCCAAAAGAATGGAAGGTAAAGTAGCTGTCAGTGAAATTTGAACTCAACTAGTTTAATATTGGTTTCAAATTTTTGGCACAAGGGCAGCAATTTCTGAGGAAGGGGCAAGTTGGTTACATTGGCCACCAGTACTCAACTGGTACTTATTTTTTTGACCTTGAAAGGATGAAAGACAAAGTCAGACTTGGCAAAATTCAAACTCTGAACATAAAAATGGATCAAATACTGCTAAGCTTTTTGCCTGGCTTGCTAATGATTCTGCCAGCTCGCTGTCTTTAACAAGCTTAATATTCTTTTCTACTCTAGGCACAAGGCCCAAAATTTTTGGCGAGGGGGCCAGTCAATTAGATTGATCCCCAGTATGCAACTGGTATTTAATTTATTGACCCTGAAAGGATGAAAGGCAAAGTCGACCTTGGTGGAATTTGAACTGAGAATGTAAAGACAAATAAAATACTGCTAAGCATTTCACCTGGTGTGGTAACATTTCTACCAGCTCGCTGCCTTAACTAGCTTAATATTACAAGTTGTTAAATACTAGTGATACTATAACCATACTATAGCATATATAATTCTACCTATCTACAGCAGCTCAGTGCTTGCTTGACCTGTTAGAAATACCAGCCATATCTCCCTTCACTCACTCCACTGTCTTAAGGAAGGTAACATTGGATATTGTAGTTCTGGAGACCCTTCACATAGATTAAATATAGGATGATCACAATTGAGTTGTCTTTAATCATTGGTTTTTGCTCTATCAGGGATGACTTTGGGTTAAGCACCAACAACTGGCACATAAACCACACTATACCATTGACACTAGAACCACACTATGCTACTGACAGTACAACCACACTTTACCATTGACACTAGAACCATACTATGCTACTGACAGTACAACCACACTATACCACCAACACCACATCAGATCACTATTCCACTGACATCACAACTGTATTACACCACTAATACTACAGCTACAACCAGACTATAAAAGTGAAGTAAAGTTACCTTCTTGAGACACACCGACTCATAAGGGCCAGTTTCCTGGCTTCATGGCATGTACATTTCCCCTCCTGGGATACCGGTCCATCACAGGATTACTCATTTTTGCCAGCTGAGTGGACTGGAGCAATGTGAAATGAAGTGTTTTCCTGAAAAACACAACACGTCGCCCGGTCTAGGAATCAAAGCACAATCTTGTGATCATGAGTCTAACACCTTAACCACCAAGCCACGCACTTCCACTACAACCCTACTGTATCACTGACATAGCAGCCACATTACACTATATCATTCATTGGCACTGTGTATGGCATAATACTGCTGACTCCTACTTTATTTCTCCTCTGTCTTAATTTTAAAAGTTTGACCTCAAGTTTCAATTACTTTCCAAATTAGGTCACTAAATAATGTTCTTTCAGTTTCCTTAACTCATATATTTTTAGTTAAGCGTTTTGATGCTTCATACATTAAATGTATTACCATTAACCTAATTGTCTCTTTGTCTCTCTCTCTATCTGTCTCACCACATTTGAAGGTACTATTTCAAAAGCACCCTGCATAAAATATGTTAACATCAAACTTATCTGTCTGTCTCACAACATATATTATTTCTAGTCAGCGTTTTAATACTCCTTAAATACAGCAATACTAACTTGTCTAGGTTTAGAATAAACCCCATGTGTCTGTTACTTTGTTACATTGAGTTCACATCAGATATTGCTAAACCTTCCAATGTCATGCTAGCTCTTTGTTGAATTGCTACCAATTGACTATTTTACTTGTATTTTGCAATCCATACTTTTGTATCCAAAAAAAAAAAAAGAGAGCAGTGAACACAATACCTTGCAGTATTTTGTTCCATTGCTTTATACTCCGAGTTCAAATCTTGTCATGGTTGACTTTGCCTTTCGTCTTTCAATGAGTCCCCAAAAAAATATTATCATTAAATATTTAGAGTGGGTAGGGTAGGAGACAATCCATCTTCAGTACTTACTATGTACCTTTAGTATATACCTTTCTTCTCAAGTTTCACCCTTTGGCATTTAAACTGGCCATATCTGTCCAAAATATTTTGCTTGTTCTATGTTCAAACTGGCCTGATCTGGTCTCTCACTCCAACTCTACAATATTGTTTTAAAAATAAACAAGTTACATCATCAGAATTTCAAAGCTTCAAAATAATCCTTCCTAGTAAAGGTACAAAGCCTGAAAATTTAGGGGAGGGGACTAGTCTATTACAACTACCCCAGTGTTTTACTGGTACTTAATTATCAACCCCAAGAGGATGAAGGGCAAAGTTGACCTCAGTGGAATTTGAACTCAGAATGTAAAGACGGATGAAATGCCACTAAGTATATTGCCTGGTGTGCTAACGATTCTACCAGCTCACCACTTTAAAACTTCAGAATAAGGCATGATTAATTACAAAAAAATTTGAATAAATAAGCATTACATTTGACAGAGTAATCTGAAAGTTAAAGGGTTTTAGTATTGTTCCAATATTAGAAAGTATTATATACAAGAGTTATTAATCTGAAGCTGTGCTCAACAACACAATCTATAAAGCTTATACTATTATTATTCACCTTGTGATTAAAATAGACCCACTTTACCGAGTTCACTTTGCCTAGATCAGTGGTTTTCAACTGGGGTCCATATGGCCCTTGGCAGGGTCCCTATAAGATTTTGTTGTTAAAATGCATGTGAAATAAAACTGGTTATATTTCTACAATAAACAACATATTTTAAGAATTTTTTATACAATTCCTAATAATATTTCATTATAAAAATATAAGATTCTTCAAATGTGGAATACTATGGGGATCCAGTAACATAAAATAGGAATTGAAGGGGTCTACAGGAGAAAAATGATTGAGACCCGCTGGCATAGATCATCAATGTAACAAGAAGAGTAAGATATTGGGTTGAGTGGAGGGGTTATGTACAATTTAGTAGGAACAAAGGCTGTCAGCGTAGTGGTGGAAGATATGGTTATGTGAAGAAAATGAATCAGCATCAGCTGTAGAAATGAGTTGTGATGTCACATTAGTGGCATGGAGAGGAGAGACTGGTATGCATGGGCGACTGCTGACCTTCCATAAACAACCTTGCCCAGACTTGTGCCTCGGAGAGGAACTTTCTAGGTGCAATTCCATGGTCATGCATGACCAAAGGGGTCTTTACCTTTTACGTTTGACATAATAATCTGAATGCTAAAGGGTTAATGATGAATTTCTTGTTGAAGTAATCTTTACCAGGTCTTTAGTGAATTTTGTTTTACAGCTTTGTGAGAAACAAGTATCAACATGCATGACCTTGGTTGACTTTGGTAGGTCCTCTGAGGTTGGTGAGCTTGATTCTGTTTTATGTTTGACTTGTACATCTATAAGAAGAGAGGAACAACTGGGTAAAGTGGGTGCTGCAAAACAGTGTTTCTCAAAGGAACTCCTTTGGGGTCTTAACTTGAACTAGATTTAAATTTTCATTTCTGTTCTTTACATTGAAGATTTTTAAAGATGATGAGGGGAAAAAATACTGTGCTCCAATTGGTGGTCTTAATGATTTAACTGGATCAAAAAGTAACCTTTCAGAAAAAAATGGCTGAAAATCACTGGTGCAGAGCATGGGTAGTAAGTCAGAGTAGGAGAAACCAGGGGTGGAGAGATGATGTGTCAGATGAGCCAATACGGATGGGTATCTAACTATCTTGTTCAGTGGAGCAGAGGCCAGTGTAGAAGCACTAGAATTGGCAACAGTTCTTTACTGTTATTTGTAGCTGATCTAGCAACTGGGTAGCGTCTCCCTTGTGTATTTGCTACCATTTTTTTTTGGCATTTGAAATAACAAGAATAATGCTTATGTGAGGAAGATTAAACAACATATTTGTAACTTCTTTTTTTCTTTCTATTCTTTGCTTTTACTCGAGCCCTGATTAATGATGCTAAGGATAACACTTCTCCCTGACTCGGATTTTTAAAGGATTTGATGTCAAATTTGTAATATGGACTCAGGATGGCTGTGTGGTTAAGAAGTTTGCTTTGCAAGTACATGTTTTCAGGTTCAATCTCACTATGCTACAAATTGGAAAAGTATCTTCTTCCATAGATGCATGTTAACAAAAATGTGAATGGAATTTAGTAGATGGAATCTGTGTGGACACAGGCATACAGGTCAATCTAGTATGTAGTGTAAATACATAAGCATCATCACTTTCTTTTCAAATCTTGCTGCATTTCATATGGAATATTTAGTCTTCTAAAATCATCTTAGTGTATAAGTCAACTTACCATTTTTGGCTATAAATTATGATCTGAAAAATTTAACTTGTCTGCTGGAAAATATGGTATGTATGCATGAATGTATATGTTCTTTACTCTTTTACTTGTTTCAGTCATTTTGCTGCGGCCATGCTGGCACACCGCCTTTAGTCGAGAGCAAATCGACTCCAGGACTAATTCTTTGTAAGCCTAGTACTTATTCTATCGGTCTCTTTTGCTGAACCACTAGGTGACGGCAACGTAAACACGCCACCATCAGTTGTCAAGCGATGTTGGGAGGACAAAAACAGACACACACACACACACATATATATATATATATACATATATATGACGGGCCCCTTTCAGTTTCCATCTACCAACTCCACTCACAAGGCTTTGGTCAGCCCGAGGCTATAGTAGAAGACACTTGCCCAAGATGCCACACAGTGGGACTGAACCTGGAACCACGTGGTTGGTAAGCAAGCTACTTACCACACAGCCACTCCTGTGCCTGTATACATGTAGAAATGTTTGTTTTTATGCATAATTAAATAAAAAGAATTCAAACATTGTTTATAAGATCTCTCAATGCATTTGAGTATCATATTTATTTTTGCAAAGAAAATGTTGACGGTGACTTCGAAGTTCTACTAGTCATTGACTTTATCAGACTGCCTGGAAAAACTTTGAAGTCACTATACTCTTTACTCTTTTACTCTTTTACTTGTTTCAGTCATTTGACTGCGGCCATGCTGGAGCACTGCCTTTAGTCTACAAATCAACCCCAGGACTTATTCTTTGTAAGCCCAGTACTTATTCTATCGGCCTCTTTTGCCGAACCGCTAAGTGATGGGGACATAAACACACCAGCATCGGTTGTCAAGCAATGCTAGGGGGACAAACACAGACACACAAACATACATGCACATACATATATATACATATATACGACGGGCTTCTTTCAGTTTCCGTCTACCAAATCCACTCACAAGGCTTTGGTCGGCCCGAGGCTATAGTAGAAGACATTTGCCCAAGGTGCCACGCAGTGCGACTGAACCCCGAACCATGTGGTTGGTAAGCAAGCTACTTACCACACAGCCACTCCTTTTTCTTTTACAAATACGCCGTCTCACACACAAATACATATTTTTTGTGTGTATGTCTATATTTTACTGATGGCAAAGGATATAACAACAACAAAAAAACTTCAAAACTAATAACACATCTTTGTCTCTCTGACTGTCAGAAAATATAGAGAACCAGTTATTGGTCTGTTGATCACCTGTAATCAATGATGCAGTTCTGTTGTTTACCTGTTTCAGTCATTAGACTGTGACCCTTCTGGGGTACTGCCTTGAAGAGTTTTTATCCAGACGAATCAACTTTTTTTTAAGCCTGGTACTTATTCTATCAGTTTCTTTTGCCAAACTGCTAAGTTATAGGGGTGTAAACAAACCACCAATGGCCAAGCAGTAGTGGGCAACAAACACAGATGCAGACACACACACACATACACACTCTCTCTCACACATACACAATAGGCTTCTTTCAGTTTCCATTTCCTAAGTTCACTTGTAAGGCTTTGGTCAGCCTAAGGGCTCTAGTTGAAGACAATTAACTAAGGTGCCATGCAGTGGGATTGAACCCCAAACAATGTGGTTGTGAAGCAGGTTCCACCTTACCTTTTATTCACATTTTGTTGCAATTGTTATTGTTTAGTTCCAGTTCAGCTTTGATCCTGCAGACCTATGAACAAAAGTGGTTTGACTGTGACCATCTTTGTCTTCTTTTGTTTGGATATATTGTAGATCTAGGGTAACAGACCTCTTTCGGTCATGAATGACCATGGGATTGGTCTTAGAAAGTAACCCTCCGAGGCACAAGTCTGGGCAAGGTTGTTTATGGAAGACCAGCAGTCGCCCATGCATACCAGTCTGCCCTCTTCACACCACTGATGTTATCCAAGGGAAAGGCAAAGGCCGATACAACTTGGTAGCAGTAACGTCACAATTCATTTCTACAGCTGAGTAAACTGGAGCAACGTGAAATAAAGTGTCTTGCTCAAGAACACAACATACAGCTCGATCAGGGAATCAAACTGACTACCTCACGATTGTGAGCCCGATGCTCTAACCGCTAAGCCATGTTCCCTTTGTGGCTTCATCTCTTTACACATGTCTCCCAGTTGAGTTTCTTCACACTTAATTGTAGATCTAGGACTATATTATCCAATATGTCTTTCTTTTAACATCATAGGGTGTGTGAGTGAGCTGTCAAAGATGTTATTGTAGAGTCAAGTCATCTTGTGAAGCATGCCAGGAGGATATGTGGTCTGGAGGAGGTTTGGCTGCTCATTTTAGCAGATCAAGTAATTATGCAGAAGTTCTCTCATTGGCTTGTTTCATTACAGTTGTTGTTTAGCCTCAGGTCATTTTTGGTCAAGCAGATCTATGATCAGACAGTATTTATTCTGGCCATGATCAGCTTGTCTTTTTTCAGATGCACTGCATCTAAGATCTTAGTATTTGTAATGTTATTATAAGTCCAAAATGCTTGGTAATAACACTATATTTTTATTTACCACTGCTTAGCACTCCCCCTCTGTAACTTAATATTTGTGTCCTTCTTTTTATAGGAGTAAGAATATTTAGCTGTTATTTTTAACATATAAGGCAACCACATAGAAACTCCCTCTGTGGCTCCATCTCTTTACACATATCTCCCAGTTGCGTTTCTTCACACTTAGTGTACTTGTAGAGTGCAGGCAGCTTAAAGGATAATATTTATTTAGAATAACTGATGGTAATATTGAAATAACAGCCTCCACCCATCTCCACTTACCTGTCTTAAGCTTTGCTCTGCCCTTCTCTGTTCTGCCTTGCTCAGCTCCTGTTTTTTTGGAGACTTGCTGTCTCTTGTCCTATTCAAGTAGATTTTATAGAGGTAGAAAGAACAATTAAATATGATTCATGGATAATTTAAATTGTTTGCATTTCTGTATTGTTTATATAAACAGTATTTTATAGACACTTGGAGTATAATAGTGGATTCTACTTCACTGTTGCTCTCACACCATTTTGTGAAGTGTGCCATGTAGTAAACCACTGATCACCTATTGACAGAAAGAGAGAGAGAGAGAGAAGCCTCTCTCTTTCTCAGAGTACATACAATCATCATTTAGCGTCCGTGAAAAGGGTGTTTCCCTTTGGAAATCCCTATGTGTGATGTATTTCTCTCTCTTCTTCTCTCTCATATAGATAGATAGATAGATAGATAGATAGATAGACTTATATATAGACAAATATATACATATACAAACACACATATATAGTGTGTGTAAATTGTATAAATTTCCCATTATTATTTGAAATATGCATAAAGAGGTGAAGAAGATAATTGAGTTTCTTTGTTCCTGAAAGAATTATTATGGTGACTCATAACATTTGATAAATACTATTATTGCTTATCATTACTTCACCAGTTTTAGTCAAGCTATTACTTGATACGTACATGATTAGCTGGTGAAACCATTTTTACCCAATACCCAGCACCTCTAAAGGATTTAAGGATCAGCTCTGCTCCCTTCAGTAAATATTCACATGTTTGTAGACTTAACAAATTAACATCCAAACTGGTCTTCTATGAGATTTTTCTCTTTTTTTTTTAGTTATAAATTATGAATTTGACCCTTCAACAAATTCTTTCAGCATCTCTCTCTCTCTTTTGTTTTTCATAAATGGTTAAACATAAATAGTGAAACTGCTGCTAAAAAATTATACAAACATGTACAACCTTTACATCATCACCATCATCAGCTTTTCATACCTGTTGTCAAGTAGCTAGCTCTAAGTTGGTCTTCATCAAGCTGAGCATGGTGAAAGGTATTCCAGCAACAACTATTCTTTCTTATTTTAAGAATATATTATCCAAGACTATATTTTCTAAAAATGCCCTTCCTTTTTTAAGATGAGGAGGTAAGAGCTCTGCTGGTGACAAAGAGTCTCTCGCTCAGAGTAAAAGGTAGACTGTATGACGCATGTGTATGAACAGCTATGCTACATGGCAGTGAAACATGGGCTGTGTCTGCTGAGGACATGCGTAAGCTCACAAGGAATGAAACCATGGGTTCGATTTTTGAACCAGGCAGTACATGGTTTCTTTGAGCAAAACACAAATCAAGTAGCCGTATTCAAATTCTTTCATTGACCAATGTTTTAGTATTTATTTTGCCATTGCTGTCATGGGTTGGACAGGTCTATTTCACAGCTTGTTATCACCAGTTTTCAGTCTTTTGTAATCTTCCCTGTGAGGCCCTATATACTGAGATCTGACTTCACTTCTTCTACACATCTTCCTCAATTTTCACTCTTCTCTATTTGTTATCCTCCATATCTTGCGTCATGCAAGATATTTTTGTCAAACACTTCTCACCCATTCACTCTGCTACCCTCATCTCTGCTTCACATTACTGCTAATTCATTTTTTGAATTAACTGATAATAAAACAGAAACCCCCAATATTTTTGTCATTATTCTTTAAATCTTTTTTTTTTAATTAATAATTTTATTTGTTTGTTTGTTTTAACTGGATTTTATAACAATTATTAAAATTAGGAGTGGCTGTGTGGTAAGTAGCTTGTTTACCAGCCACATGGTTCCGGGTTCAGTCCCACTGGATGGCACCTTAGGCAAGTGTCTTCTACTATAGCCTCGGGCCGACCAAAGCCTTGTGAGTGGATTTGGTAGACGGAAACTGAAAGAAGCCCATCGTATATATGTATATATATATATATATATATGCGTGTGTGTGTTTGTCCCCCTAGCATTGCTTGACAACCGATGCTGGTGTGTTTATGTCCCCGTTACTTAGCGGCTCGGCAAAAGAGACCGATAGAATAAGTACTGGGCTTACAAAAGAATAAGTCCCGGGGTCGAGTTGCTCGATTAAGGGCGGTGCTCCAGCATGGCCGCAGTCAAATGACTGAAACAAGTAAAAGAGTAAAGAGTAAAGAGTATGTCGTATGCCAGTCAGTAAAAATGTAGTTATTTCAGAATGTTTCAGTTAATTGACTTATACAAAGAATTTTTAAAAAAAACTAAATTCAAACTAGTTTGGATTGGCTGAATCATAAGAGTGCTGAACAAAATGCCTTGTGGTATATAGTTACATCCTTTTGCATTCTAAGTTCAAATCTTATCATGATCAACTTTACCTTTCTTTCATCTGGTATCAGTACAATAAAGTACCAGCCAAGTTCTAAGGCAGTTGATTTAATATTCCTGGAAAGCATTCTAGATGTGAATGGAATTATACTTAAAGACTAAGGACTTCCTGTTTCTTCTTTAAACTTTTGGGTTCACATACTGGACCCAATCAAAATGTGGTTAGATTTGTTATCTTCATTTTTTCCTTTTTTTTTTAATAGTTTTTACTGTGGTACTCTGTAATTGTAATTATTATATACACAACAGTGGGATAAATAAATAAATCTTTTCTGTGTTTAGGAGAGAAAGAGTGTTTATCAGCAGCTGGCTTGATAAATTTTCCTCTTAGTTAGTCACACAGCTGGGAGATAGATGTCAGCTGCTTCTAGCTGGATTATCAATGTCAGCCTCTTATCCCTTATTTGTGGTCTTTTCTTCATGAATTTGCCTTCTCCATTATCTCCTTTTAAATATATTCAAGTCTTTCTGTATTTTTGTATTTTAATTTTCATTCCTCTCTCTCCAATTTTAAATAACTTTGTGCGTGTGTATTTAAAGGTAGATAGTGTAGCATGACATAGTGTGGAGTATTGAATATACAGCACACACAAACACACACACACTCACTCACTCACTTACACACACGTAATGCATATGTGTGCAGAGCTATTATTGCACAAAAGACTATTGACAACATTTCTCTTTCTATTAAACTAGTAGTTATTAGATGACAATTTCGTGTCACTTATTGCTCACTCAGCTGTTAAAAAAGTCTTCCCTGATCCTGAAAAAGATAAAAATGTATTTAGTCATCAAAGCAACTTCAATGAGACCAGAGCAGCTTTTGTCTAATAGTATAAAAAAAATTTACATTAGCGAAACAAAGAAATTTTGTATGTAACTTGCTTAACCATAACTTTTTCATGTCAAACCCTCTCTAGTTTCATTTTACAAAACACCTTGTTTCAAAGCGTCTATATTTAAATAGAAACTTATAATTTTATGGACAAACTTGTTAATTTATGTTCCAAACACCCGTTTAATAATAAGAAAGTTGAGCTATTTTATAAAACTTCCCCCATATTAATTTTCTTTTCTTCAAATTTAACAAACAGCATGGACGTGTGGTAAGTAGCTTGCTTCCCAACCACATGGTTCAGGATTCAGTCCAACTGTGTGGCAACGTGGACAAATGTCTTCTGCTATGGCCTTGGGCCAACCACTGCCTTGTGAGTAGATTTAATAGGTGGAAACTGAAAGAAGTCTGTCGTATATATATATATATATATCATCATTATTATTTAATGTCCATTTACCATGCTGGCATGGGTTGTATGGTTTGACAGAGGTCTGGAGAGCCACCGGCTGCAATCTGATCTAGCAATGTTTCGACAGCTGGATGCCCTTCCTAATGCCAACCACTCCGAGAGTGTAGTGGATGCTTTTTACATGCCACTGGCACAGGAGCTAGTCAGGCAGGCTTGGCATTGATCACGTTCGGATAGTGCTTTTTACATGCCACAGGCACGGGTGCCAGTCAGGGGTTACTGGCATTGGCCAAATATTTCAAAATGTAACCACATGTGAATTGTTGGCGATTTTTTTATCCTCTGCCTTCCTTTTTTCTTGGACTTTATTCTATCTCCTGTAGCTGAAGAAGAGCTTTGCTCAAAACGTAAAATCACCTTTCTTTCCTTCCCTGAGTCTGCTAATACTTTGCATGTACCACGTCCTCCTGTTTTTTTCTTGTATATGTTCTTCATTTTTTTTTTTTTACTATATATATATATATATATATATTTATGTATATATAGGCACAGGCATGGCTGTGTGGTAAGAAGCTTGCTTCCCAACCACGTGGTTCTGAGTTCACTCCCACTGTGTGGTACCTTGGGCAAGTGTCTTCTATAGCCTCAGGTTGACAAAAGCCTTATGAATGGATTTGGTAGATGGAAACTGAAAGAAGTCTTCATATATATGTGTATATGTTTGTGTCTGTATTTGTCCCCCTACCATTGCTTGACAACCAATGTTGGTGTGTTTATGTCCCCATAACTTAGCTCTTCGGCAAAAGAGTCCAATAGAATAAGTACTAGGCTTACAAAGAATAAGTCCTGCTGTCAATTTCTCCAACAAAGGGTGGTGCTCCAGCATGGCCACAGTCAAATGACTGAACCGAATAAAAGAATGTGTGTGTTTCTTTGAATTTGTTCACCCCCCCTCCCTCAACCATGCTGCTTGACAACCTCTGCTGGTGTGTTTACATCCCGATAACTTAGCGGTTCGGTAAAAAAGACTGATAGAATAAGTACTAGGCTTAAGAAAAAGATTTTAATATTTGTACTGATGCATTTGACTAAAAAGTCTTCAAGATTGTGCCCCAGCATGGCCGCAGTCTAATGACTAAGTAAAAGGTAACATAAGCAGTATGTTTTATTAGAAATAATGTCATGTATAGGCGCAGGAGTGGCTGTGTGGTAAGTAGCTTGCTAACCAACCACATGGTTCCGGGTTCAGTCCCACTGCGAGGCATCTTGGGCAAGTGTCTTCTGCTATAGCCCCGGGCCGACCAATGCCTTGTGAGTGGATTTGGTAGACGGAAACTGAAAGAAGCCTGTTGTATATATGTATATATATATATATGTATGTATGTGTCTGTGTTTGTCCCCCTAGCATTGCTTGACAACCGATGCTGGTGTTTACGTCCCCGTCACTTAGCGGTTCGGCACAAGGGACCGATAGAATAAGTCCCGGGGTCGATTTGTTCGACTAAAGGTGGTGCTCCAGCATGGCCGCAGTCAAATGACTGAAACAAGTAAAAGAGTAAGAGTGAAGTAGATTTTTCTAAATTTTTACAGTCAAAGCAAAGCAGTGAACTGTCAGTTCACCACAGATGAAAATATCTACTGTTTTAGACTGATTCCTTCAAGCTTTAGATCGTCTTTCACTCCTGTAGTACGAGAAGTTTACAACTGTTATTTATAGCCTTCTCAAAATTTAAATATAGGGAACAGTCCATTATTGGAAATAATTTGGGTCATGTGTGGGTTTTTTTTTTTCATCATATATTTAGTTATTTGTGGTTCAAAGAATTAATAGAAATTTTATTGCTGCAATTTTTTTTTTCTTTAACCACATTTAAGCCCTGAGACTTATTTTACACTTTTAGTTTCCGCAAGATATCTTGTGATTAGAGCTTAAAGGGTTTTAATACTGTATAAACACCCCCATACACACACATGCACATGTATGTATGCATGTGTGTGTATATATATATATATATATATATATATGCATACAGTTAAAACCCTTTAAAACCTACAAGCAAATCAGCAAGCAGGTGTATAATGTAGCAAATAGTTTATATAATATCTTATCCAACATTTCATAAAATTTAATTCTGTTAGTGTAGAAAACTAAAGTACTGAATCATTTGGAAAGAATTATCTGTGCATGAAGAATGGATGAGAGGACAAGGTAATGGATTATCTGCTCATAGGTTGGGAGATCAAATACACTGAAAACTTTACTCGAGTTTTTTTTTTTTTAATTAATTTTTTTTTTTTTTTTTTAAGCAGGACTCTTTATTCAACTTTTGCCTCAGTGCTAGAGCCACTAGAAACAGGTTTGAGGACATCTGAAAATGTTACCTGAACTTGATCAGCATGTCGAGGAAGAGATATGTCTCTCCTGTGTTTAATATTAGGAAACCTGAAGGTGGCGAGCAGGCAGAATTGTTAACATGCCAAGGAAAATGCTTAGTGGCGTTTCGTCTATCTTTACATTCTAAGTTTAAATTCCGCCAAGGTCGACTTTGCCTTTCATCCTCTCAGGGTCAGTGGAATCAACTTATCCCCTTCCCCCAAAAAATTGCTGGCCTTGTGCCAAAATATAAAACCAGAGGCAATGACAAATGACCGAGACCTTTGGCAATATGCTGTGCTTGAGAAGGAAGATCCATCAAGCCAAGTAAAATCGAACAAATGGACACTAAATGATGATGATGATGATGATTAAGTAACTGGCCATTGATGCCATTTGGAACTTTGGGTCCAATAAACGATACATGTTGTGATGTTCAAAGGGTTTTGCTGAGAGAATATTTATTTGTAGCAAAAATGATAATTGACAAACCTTGAGTCGTACCAATATACAACCCTTCATGTGGTTTCTCAGCTAGCTTGAAATAGCACTGAAATATCCATCAAACTGCACCTTATCACTTCAAAATAGAGCTCCATGTGCAATGTAGCTTCGAGCCCAGTATGTTTAAAAAACAGATGTAATATGCTTTGATGGAATGCCTATGATCAAAGGTGAGTTTGATCAGGGCTTATCTGGGGCTAGACAACTGCTATTGCTATCAATCTCAAATAATTGAGATAATTATTGATCAGTTAACATACTTTTTCAATATCAGATATAGCTATATATGGGCAATTTATTCATATTGGCTTCATAATCAGAATGCAGTAGAAGGTAGGATGGTCTGATGTTCAGTTGCATTGCAGAAGCTATTTGCAACATCAGTAAAGTAACAAAATTCCAACAAGGGATTTCAAACCAGTTGTAGACTCAGCTTTCTTCAATTGTTAATTAATCCAATACGATTTTGGTTGAAGTTAACTGGCATGGCTGTGTAGTCGGAAACTTACTTCGCAACCACATGATTCCAGATTAAGTCTTACTGTGTGTGTGTGTGTGTGTGTGTGTATATCTTTGTATATGTGTGTGTGTATTCTTTTATTCATTTACTTGTTTCAGTCATTTGACTGTGGCCATGCTGGAGCACCACCTTTAGTCGAGCAAATCAACCCCAGGACCTATTCTTTGTAAGCCTAGTACATCTGCATCAGTTGTCAAGCGATGTTGGGGGGGACAAACACACACACACACATATATATGTATGATGAGCTTCTTTCACGTTCTGTTTACCAAATCCACTCACAAGGCTTTGGTTGGCCCTGGGGCTAATGTAGAAGACACTTTCCCAAGGTCCCACGCCATGAAACTGAACCTGGAATCATGTGGTTGATAAGCAAGCTACTTACCACACAGTCACTCCTGTGTCTATATATATATATAAAAGAATAAAAAAATATATATATGATGATGATGATGATGATGATATATATATATATATTTTATTCTTTTACTTGTTTTAGTCATTTGACTGCAGCCATGCTGGAGCACCGCCTTTAGTCAAACAAATCAACACCAGGACTTATTCTTTGTAAGCCTAGTACTTATTATGTTGGTCTCTTTTGCCAAACTGTTAAGTTACAGGAACATAAACACAACATTGGTTGTTAAATGATGGTGGGGGGGGTCAGAATCAGACACATAAATACCCCACACACACACACATATATATAAATAATCTAAAAAAAACAAAGAAAAAATTACGAGAGAAAACATCAACAATGAGAACATGTGCTTCATGCAAAGTATTAAAAGTATATGTATATTATCATCATCATCATCATCATCGTTTAGCGTCTGCTTTCCATGCTGGCATGGGTTGGACGGTGCAACTGGGGTCTGGGAAGCCAGAAGGCTGCACCAGGCCCAGTCTGATCTGGCGGTGTTGCTACGGCTGGATGCCCTTCCTAACGCCATATATATATATATATATATCATCATTTAATGTCAGCTTTCCATGCTAGCATGGGTTGGACGATTGACTGAGGAGTAGCGGAGGAGGGTGCGCTGAAAGTGTAGCTGCTAGAATAAGAATAGCTTGGGCAAAGTTCAGAGAGCTCTTACCTCTGCTGGTGACAAAGGGCCTCTCGCTCAGAGTAAAAGGTAGACTGTATGACGCATGTGCATGAACAGCTATGCTACATGGCAGTGAAACATGGGCTGTGCCTGCTGAGGACATGCGTAAGCTCGCAAAGAATGAAGCCATGGGTTCGATTTTTGAACCAGGCAGTACATGGTTTCTTTGAGCAAAACACATTTACATGTGGCATGTGTCTGCTCAGCTGCAAATGAAGACCAACCATCTGCTAGGGCAGAACTTCTCTCCCTGCAGCTGTCGCATTTTCAGTATTCTGCTAGGTGAGGAGTTTGAGGGCCAGGAATGTATCTATGACTGCTTAAAACACTTAAAGCAATTTGCAAAAGTGTGTTACAAGCTTCCAGGCTGTATCCGCTGTTGAGTGATACTTAAGTTTCTGTTTTAGCCATGTTAGTCAATTGGAAATACGTTTGTTATGGAAACCCACATTATGGCAAAGTTTCCGGGGATGCAATACTTCAGTAGTGTGGAGATGTGTGTAATAAGTCTTCATCTGGAAAAGATGCTCTAGATACAGGGCTGGATTAAAACCCATAGAGGCCCTAAACACTTTAAAGATTTTGGTGCTCCCTTAATAATAAACTATAACATTTTTTTATTTTACAAAATGAAACAAAACTAACAGCAAAATGGAAAATAGAGGTTTATTTATGTATAAAAATGATAAACGTCGCCCTTTCAAGCCTAGCCAGGCTCATGGGCCCAGTTTCCTGGTTTCTGTGGCGTATATGTTCCCCCCAGCTGGACGGGACGCCAGTCCATTGCAGCATTACTCAAGAAACAGGAAGAGAGAGTGAGAGAAGGTTGTGGTGAAAGAGTACAACAGGGGTCACCACCACCCCCTGCTGGAGCCTCGTGGGACTTTAGGTATTTTCGCTCAATAAACACACACAATGCCTGGTCTTGGAATCGAAACCGTGATCCTCCGACTGCAAGTCCGCTGCCCTAACCACTGAGCCATTGCACTTCCTTATTTATGTATACTTCCATTTTATTTATATTTGGAAAGTTTTCTCCTCCTTCTTTTAGTTGCAAAGTTTTTGATCAGATCTTAAAAATCAATTTTATGTAACACTTCTATACTTAGTTGACAAAAAGCATCCCAAATATTATTATAGCAAGTTTAAAATGATTTCTTTTGTGTTGTAAAATATTTCTTTTCTGTTCCCTCACCTCCCTTCATACACTAAGCATGTACTTAGTTTGCTTAATGGTTAATCCAGTACTGTCTAGAGACTCTCCCCATATACATTGCTTATAATTAGTTTTGTGTAATTAAAGTAGTACTTTGGGTGGGTCCAGTTTGCTAATTGCTGCAAGTTGGAAGCTCATATTATGTCAAATGTTGTTGCATTGGGTCTTTAGTCAAGTTACTCCAGCTCGTCTTTTTATAAGTCAGATCAAACTTGGGTTTTATTCAACATTCTCCACTTGTTGTTTTGTGTTCATGTGTTGAGTGACAACTTTGTAATACGTTCTGTATATTTGTGTGTGTGTGATGGTGATGATGATGATGATACTTGTGTGTGTGTGTGTGTAGTGAAGGTGTGGGGCTTAGCAGCCAGGGTATTTGGCTCGTGATTGTAAGGCCATGAGTTCAATTCTTGGTGATGCGTTGTGTCCTTGAGCAAGACACTTTATTTCACATTGCTCCTGTCCACTCAGCTAGCAAAAATGAGTAGTATTTATTTTTCAAAGAGCCAGCCTTGTCACATTCTGTGTCACATTGAATCTTTCTGGGAACTGTGTTGAGGGCACGCGTGTCTGTAGATTACTCAGCTACTTGTACATAAATTTCACAAGCAAGCAGTTCCATTGATCAGATCGGCATAAACCCTTGTCATATCTATCTATCTATTTCTCTCTCTTTATACATACACACATACACACACATACATACACACGTACATACGTACATACATACACACGTACATACGTACATACATACACACACATACATACACACACATACATACACACGTACATACATACACGCACATACATGCATAGATATATACACACACATACATACGTACATATATACATACATTCAAGGGGGTGCTGAAAAGTTCCTCGAAGTGTACCCGAGTTCTTTTATAGGGCTCAGAAAAACTGAAGGACTGTTGCAATAAGTGTGTGAATCTGAGAGGGGAATATGTTGAATAAGATCATAATTAACCGATCCTCCTGTATTTTCTTTTACCCAAAACCAGGAACTTTTCAGCACCCCTTCGTACATACATAATTATATGTGCACATGTGGTTGGTAACAAGTTTCCATTCTAACCACATGTGTTAACCTCTGTGTGATACCTTGAGCAAATGTCCTCTACTACAGTCATGGGCTGATCAAAGCCTTGTGGGTGCTTTTACATGCCACCGGCACGAGGGCCAGTCAGGCGACACTGACAATAGCCATGCCCAAAAGGTGTTTTTTACATTCCACCGGCACAGGAGCCAGTCCAGTGGCACTGGCAACAACCTCGCTCAACCTTGCCAGTAAGGCAACGCTGGTAACGATCACACTCGAATAGTGCTTTTTACATGCCACCTGCACAGAAACCAGTCAGCTGCTCTGGCAATGATCACGCTTGGATGGTGTTCTTAGCGCTCCACTTGCACAGATGCCAGTCATCGAATTTGATTTCAATTTTGATTTCACTTGCCTTAATAGGTCTTCACAAGCAGAGTTTAGTGTCCAATGAAGGAAAGGTAAGCATAAGTGGGCTGGTTACACCCCTGGCATAGGCCACGAGGTTATGGTCTCACTTGGCTTGCTGGGTCTTCCAAGCACAGCATATTTCCAAAGGTCTCGATCACTAGTCTTTGCCTCGGTGAGGCTCAATGTTTGAAGGTCATGCTTCATCACATCATTATTGTATAATGTGTGCTTTCCATGCTGGCATGCATTGGACAGTTTGACAGGGAGCTGGCTACTGGGAGATGTCCAGACTCCAGCTGTTTGTTGTGGCATGGTTTCTATGGCTGAGTGCCTTTCCTAATGCCAACCACTTAACACAGTGTGCTGGGTGTTTTTTACCTGCCACTGGCATGGGTTTACTTATACAGCACCAGCATGGGTGCATTAATGTAACACCAGCACAGGTGATTTCTATGTGGCACCAGCACCTGAAAGGACAAACCTGAAAGTATGGAAGACAGCAATTTTACATAGCTTGGTGCACCTTAAGCACTGTGTACAATGTTTTTTTCTTCTGACAAAAATATGTGTACAGTGAATGTATAATAAAACATAATTATTTATTTACTACATTAATCTGTAGGCATATCCATATCTTTTGTGCCCTGGTTGCAAAATGTGCGTTTGCACAGCTGAAAGGAAAGAAAGGCTGACTCTGTCACCTTTAACCACTTAACCATAAAACTTTTCTTATGGATGAAGAATGAGGAAAAATAATTTTTTTTTCTCAAAGAACAGTTATTTTTTATTTATTTATTTTTTATTTATTTATTTTTTATTTATTTATTTTTTATTTATTTATTTATTTATTTTATGCTTCTTTCTGTGTATAAATTGCATCTTTTTTTTTTTTTTTTACCACTGCACTACACTTGAGTAACTGTTACAAGTCAAGTCTTTGAAATGGTTGTTTAGGAATGGAATCAAGGTTCATAAATGTCGAGGAAGTCATGAAGAAATAATAATCTGACTAAATATCAAGCAAGTTGATTTGGAGGAAAAAAAGTAAAACAAAGGAAAGCAAGCAAACAAACAAACAAAAAAAAGGGTTCCCCCTTCTTATACTTCATTCAGTTGTAAACAAGTTATTTTTTTCTTAATAAACATAGTATGAAGAGAAGGATATAAAATTAATCCTGTTTCAAATCAAAGATAATCTTTAATATCACATGACGATAAAAGATATACTGGAATTATTTCTTATTACTGTTTCTAAATTCCCTGAGAGAGCTTGAACCCAGCACCAGAAGGCTAACAAAACCAAAAAGCTCTTTATATTGTACTAGCAGTATCGCCCGGCGTTGCTCGGGTTTGTAAGGGAAATAACTATATAAGCATTTTTAGAGATGTAAAGTATAATAGCCATCTCAATATGGCTAACCACAAAGGTGGGTGTTACTGTAGCTTTTTACGTTCTGAGATTTAATAATACATTTTTAGAGAGTTACTTCCCTTATATAATAGCAAAAAAATGCATTAAAAATGGGTAAAAATGATGGAAAATTTTTTTTTAAATCGTAGACTCATCGTAGACGCGCGCTAATACCCAGAAGGGCTCGATATGAATCACGACTATAAGATACCTGCTTTTGGTTAAACTGCACCGCAAAATGTGGGAGTAGTTAGGAATCTAAATCGTAGGAGACAGACACACAACTTCACTTTTATATATAAAGATGTACTCAGCTCTATTGAACTGTATATCTCTCCATGGTACCTATTTACACTGAGATAAACTGAGCCATCAAAAGTTAAATGTCTTTTCAGTAGATAAAACACAAAACTAAGAACAGGATATCAACCTTAGAACTTTGAATTGACAGGTTGGCACTCTGTCGCCACAGCTAACTTGCCAGTCTCCATCCTACATGAACTGCAGTTTAAATTCCCAAAGCCCTTGTTGCCATAATATGTAAAGTAACCAACAACCCTTCGTTTAACACAAAGCTTTAAGGAAACGGAATATTTATTACATTAACCTTCGTAATAAATATGGTGTTGTTATCTTTGAATGGCAACAATGACAAGAGCAACAACGAAATTGTTCAGTTTAAAATCTCTGGTTCCATAAACAAACCGGATCTGTCTTGACAGTAAAATGGCTGCTGCCAGAAAGTGCACCCATCTGTAAAACACTTGCTCTGAACATTATTGTGTTTAGGGTGTGTGTGTGTGTGTGTGAAGTGGGAGCAACGCATATGTATGCATGTGTGGAAGGTAGTGTGCGTACATGTGGCTCAAGTGTGTAATTTTTAGCCTGCAATATGTTACATACACTCACACACGGTATCAATATCATTTAGCCAACCTAACATGTAAAGCATGGTAAAACAGATGTCAACATGTACAAGAAAGATTTACTGGATGACTGAAACACTTCTTTCTTATCCTAAGAAAAAAGTCGTTTCTCTGTGCTATTCCTCTTCTTTTCCCTCCTCGCTTCTTCATTTTATCAACCCTGTGGTAGTCTAAGTTCTTTGCATTAACAAACAAGAATCTGTGTGTTCTCTTTTCTTTCGCTCCTTTTTTTTTTTTATTTTTGTTCTGCTAATTTTATGGAAAACAGTCCTATGTTTTTTTTAATTGTTTTTCATTCATTTTTTTTTTCTGGAATTATACATATTATTTGTATAAAATGAAAACCATGGGAAATCCAAGGAAATTAGTGGTGGTCTGCATTGGCAAAATTCATCAGTGAAGTTTGCAAATTTGGATAAGTTTGTATTCAATGGAAAGTGCAGATACTTTCCTTGGAGTAAGAAAAAGAAGAAAAAAAAGCCTTTAATTTTTTTCTCTTTTTTTTCTCTCTGAAGAATAGTTTTGTTTAGTGCATTGGTATTCTCATCTTCTCACAATATAAAAACATTTCCATACTTGTGAACATTAAGTACTATAAAGATTTGCACACACACACACACACACACTTTCTCTCTCTCCTTTCTCTCTCTCTCTCTCCTTTCTCTCTCTCTCTCCTCTCTCATGGGAATGGGAAACAGAGAGATGCTGTTGTTTAGCACTGATGCAACAGAACTAAGATTAAAGGTATTCTGGCCTCAACAATCCTTTTTATTTTTTATTCTTTTTCTTCTTGTCAGACAGATTTTAGTGTTTAAACCGGCTATATCCGGCCCAAATATTCTGCTCATTTTATGCTCAAACTGGCCAGAACCAGTATCTCACACTTACCCTGCAATGTCATTCTAAAAATAAACAATTACATCTTTCAAATCTTGAAGCTACAAGATAATACCAGATTAATTTTTTTAAATGTAAATGAATAAGGATTACTTTTGACATTAATTTGAATGCTAAAGGGTTAAGGACTACATTATCCAAAGCGTTCTTTTTATAAGACAATAGGGTGTATTTGAGGAAGATTTGTTTGCAAGCACATCAGACAGTTGTGTAAGGGCTTACTCTGCACACCGTTATTAACATATGTAGTGGAAGTTAACCAAAAAGGCTCAATGTAATACAAATAACTATATTTCCATTGTTTTGAATGATAGTAAATTGTTGGTGTCAGCTACAATTCATTCACCTGTTGTTGATGTTATGTTAAGCATCTCCTCCTCTCATCCAGTTGTCTTCTTTTTGATGTCATTCTTCACTTTCATTCTTATTTTTATCCTACAATCTAGGTGGTCTTAAAAAACAGTTCTGCCCTTCCTTTTCAAACCAACAAGAAAAACATCAAAAGAAAACTCACTTGATGTGCCTGCTTTTCATTTCCTTATTCCCCGTTTGCAGCCTCATTGAGAATCTGTAGTAACCATTTTTTAGTCTTTTTTTTCTTGCTCTTGTTTGTTAAGAATTAATTGCAACCTAGTCACCCATGTCATTTTGTCCAGAACAATGGTTCTTAGCTGGGGTCCATACAAGGTTTTTTTGTTAAAATTCATGAGCATTTTGCACACTGTTTTGTAGGGTTCTTTTTCTTATCACTTGGTGGTATTTCCATGGGAGGGATCGATGATGGTCTTCCTGGTTTCGTGGGAGGCAATAAGGGCCTATATTTTTCAATAATCTTGATGAGTTTTTGCATTCTAAATTTCAGTGGTTTCATAGCAGAAGCTGAAGTTTCTACAGATGCTTTATACAAAATATAAGCATTCCAGATAGCCAAATCCATCAAATGAAAAAACTACTTATTTTTTTTAAACAACGCGAGTAAATTCGTGATTGCTCAAAAATGAAACAGCACAAAACAAATAAACTCGTTTGAGTGCTAAAATTAAAAGTTAATTTTGACCGAGTATACTCGTCTGGTTCTAAAAAGATACATTTGCGATGCACGAGTAAACTCGGGATAATCCATTAAGGGTTAAATTGATATTTATTTGAGTCAACTAGTGAACCTCAACGTTGTTACTCAACCTGCTAGAAATAGCAGCCAAATCTCCTTCCAATCATATCTTACTGTCTTAAAAAGAAAGTCTTTGATAATGTTGTCCAGGGCACAGAGTGTTTAAAAAACAAAACAGAATGGGCATAACTGGAATACCCTTCATCATGCAGTATGCTTGATCAATGCTAATTTAAAACTAAACAGCATTATCATCAAAACCACCACCACTATTATTATTATTATCATACTTAATTAGTACCATTCCCAATGATTATGATCACCATCATTCTCAGCACCACCTTTACCATCATCATAACTGTCACTACTTTCTTCATAATCACTATCAGAACTACAACTAGTACTCTTGTTATCCTTAATACCACTACCACCACCACCACCCACCTCTGTCATCTTTATTCCTAAACCTCACAGGTTTGACAGGTCTGCAACAGTGTATTGAATTTATTACAGAGTTTGTTCTTTTTCTCTCTTAACCCTTTTGTTACCAAATTTCAATTGAATTGCGCTGCCTTTGTTTCACTTAATTTTGAAAATAATGGAGAATTTAATGAAATAACATTGCCATTATGAATCTGGTGTTTGGAACATAAATTAACAAGAAGTTTTGATGGAAGATTTTAATTTAAATCACTTCAAAACATGAAGTTTGTATCATTGGACCAAGGGTAGTCTCAGGTGGGTTGGTATCAAAAGGGTTAATTCTTTGAAATAACAAGGCATGAAGGAATCTTCTTGAATTCTTCAATGTTGTAGCTAATCAAAATTAACAAGTTGCCATTGAGTGGCTAAATCATTCCCTATCGCTCTTCCTGGAAAGTCCTTCTCTCTGCTGCTTGCTTATTAATGAGGTTCTGTTCTGAAACTTACTAGCAACAATTGTTCTCACTCTCCCTCATGACTTCCTTCACTAGCCATTCATTTAGAGGAAAAAGAAAAACTGGAACTGAATGTTGATAATTCAGTTGCTGATTGATGTTTGTATTAGTAAATAAAATTTTTTTCAAATTTACTGGTGAGAGGAGAAGCAAGATGAGAGGCAAAAAATTCCACTTTGAGGAACGATTTTTCATGTTAACTTTTTTTTTTTTTGCATTATATCATGTAGGGCAAGAGAGAGAGAGAGAGAGAGTGGCATGCATGCACACACACACACACACACACACACACACACACACACACACACACCCATATGTATGCACTTACATAAATTTAGGATTCCTGAAATTGAATATTTTGTAAGAATGCAGTGTTTAGTTAATATTAACTTTCCGAAAGGTGGCGAGCTGGCAAAAACATTAGCACGCTGGGCGAAAATGCTTAGAAGTATTTCTTCTGTCTTTATGTTCTGAGTTCAAATTCTGTTGCGGTCAACTTTGCCTTTCATCCTTTCGGGGTCGATGAATTAAGTACCAGCTGAACACTGGGCCAATCTAACCGACTGAACCCCCTCCCCCAGAATTTCAGACCTTATGCCTAGACTAGAAAAGAATATTAACTTTCTGAAGTAGAACACTGCAAGTTGACAATGATTCATGATAGTCTGTAGTAACAAAGAATTAATAAAATCCACTGATCAAGAGTTAGATGTGTATGCATTTGGATGCATAAAGCCCAAAGGATGGAGTGGAATATTCAATTCATGTGATAGAATTTTTTCATTCCTTCAAGAGCCTCACAAAGTTGCTCCCCTGAGTTTTCTGTGCCTTGTACATTTTAGGAACATAAAAGAAGCACAAAGCCTGAAGTAGTATCTGAGTTATTACTGCAACAGTCGATAAAGTAGAAATAAGATTTTAAAATATATTCTTTCTGTGCAGCCTGGTACCAAATGATCTGCTTGCCAGTGGAGGGCAACCCATGCAGTGGACCATGTATGAAAGAAGCTCATACAAGTGACTGACTGATTTAACCACTAATACATAATTTCTTGGTCAGAGGCATGCTGTTCCTCCTCTCTGCTATTTCTGTTACTGCTACAATAGCTCCTGCTCCTTCAAACTAGCAGGCTGTGTACCCCATCCAGTTAAGGCCACTTTTCACCACCATCACTCCTACTGTGTCTTATTGCTTTGGCTGCTCAATCTTTCCTCCTCAAATTACTAAGCACTAGAATTTCCCCTCTGGCCACATTTTTCTTGCTCTAATGAATTTACAGTTGTTTAACTCTTTTGCACCTGCCATATCCGGCCCAAATATTCTACCTGTTTTATGTTCAAACTAGTCAGAAGTGGCTTCTGAGACAATCACATCTTTGAAATCTTGAAGCTACAAGATTAATTTTTAAAAATGTGAATGAATTAGCAGTACGTTTGACAAAGTAATCTGAACGCTAAAGAGTTAAACTGACAGTCAATCACATTCATTTGGGAGGGACTGCAAAGGTCATAAGGACCACCCTTCCATTCCAACCTTGCTGTGATTAACTCTACCCCTTATCATGAGACCTGTATTGGAGTACACATATAATATTCACATTTGATTTACTGACAAGTAAAACTCATGATGGAATACAGCCATCAGTATAACGCACATAGAAGTACCCTCACATGTAAGTTACACATTACAGGATACTGACAAGTGATGCTTATTTTAAGATACATTTATATGTAAGATGCACAATGCCATGCTTTCATACCTATGGGATAGTAAAAGGGTAAAGATCCCCTTTAGTCATAAATGACTAGGATTGCACCTAGAAATTTCCCCTCCGAGGCACAAACCCAGGCAAGCTTGTTTATGGATGACCAGCTGTCACCCATGCACACCAGCCTCTCCTCTCCACATCATTGATGTTATTCAAGGGAAACAAATTCCGATACACCTTGGCACTAGTCATATCGCAACTCATTTCTACAGCTAAGTGAAATAAAGCGTCTTGCTCAAGAGCACAACACACAGCCTGACCTGGGAATTGAACTCACTACCTTGTGACTGTGAGCCCAACTCTCTAACCACTGAGCCATGCACCTTCACATAGGATAGCATTACTACTCAAACATACACAAATAGCCTTGCCTACATTTAAAAGGGGACCATTCAAGTTAATTAGTAAAGGTTTACCTACCACCACACTACAACTGTTTGCTCATAGATACAGTAATCCTCAACTATCAGGGGTGTTACATTCCAACCCTGCCCTTCGTGATAGGTGAAAATCTATGAAGTAGGAACAGTACTGTACTTTTATTCGTTTATTTGTTTCAGTCATTTGACTGCGGCCATGCTGGAGCACCACCTTTTAGTCGAGCAAATCAACCCCAGGATTTATTCTTTGTAAGTCTAGTACATATTCTATCGGTTCCTCTTGCCGAACCACTAAGTGACAGGGGTGTAAACACACCAGAATCAGTTGTCAAGCGATGTTGGGGGGGACAGACACAGACACACAAACATACACGCAGACACACACACACACACACACATACGATAGGCTTCTTTCAGTTTCCGTCTACTAAATCCACTCACAAGGCTTTGGTTGGCCCGAGGCTAGAGTAGAAGACACTTGCCCAAGGTGCCACGCAGTGGGACTGAACCTGGCACTACGTTTGTTGGTAAGCAAGCTACTTACCACACAGCCACTCCTGCGCCTATACTGTTTATTTTTAAAATTTTTATAATTTGTATATATTTGTTTTATTATGAATGCAAAACAACACCACAGAAGAATCAGCGTAAACTTAAGTAATAAACGGCGATAGGTGAACCGCGATATGGTGAGGGAACACTGCATACCTTTTAGCTCACATATATACTGTTTCTTCTCTTTATCTCTTTTATAGCTATTATGTTGGCCTCCACCCAATACATCTGTTTCTTTTCTTTTCGTTACTAACCTACATTAAACACTTCTCCAAATGGATTCTGCTCAGAACCGCAGCCTCTGGAATTCCGTCCCTTCCACATTTTTCTGTCAGATATCAACGTACTACTGTTTGAAATTAACAAAACCTACATCAATCTTACCAGTGTGGGAAGGCCAGCAAAAGTCATGAGCGCTGTTCCTTCTCTCACTTGATCTATCTCTTTTGTTGCTAATTAGGTTGTTAAAATCAGTTAGATAGTAATTGTAACACCAACTTTTTAATATTAAAAAGGCACACTTATATACACAGCAAACATACATAGAAATATATAAACATACACATACATACATATATATTTATATATATATATACTTAATAATTAGGGTTCAGCAAAGATTTGCTTTACCACATACCGAAGTTTAGAAATAGCAGCCAAAAAGCCTTAGCTATTTCTTCTACTTTTAAAAGGGACTCCTAGAGAAACCAAAATACTTGAAAACAATTCCCACAGGCAAGTATTTTGGTTTCTCTGGGAGTCTCTTTTTAAAGTAGAAGAAATAGCTAAGGCTTTTTGGCTGCTATTTCTAAACTTCAGTATGTGGTAAAGCAAATCTTTGCTGAACCCTAATTATTAAGTATTACTCAAGTTTACGTGAAATGGTCCTTTTTTCATGCCGAATTCTACTTGGTGAAATTATTGATTACTTCTTAATTAATTAATTTTACCCTTTGTTATTATATATATATATATATCCTAATGTGGTTGGCGTTAGGAAGGGCATCCAGCTGTAGAAACACTGCCAGATCAGACTGGAGCCTGGCATAGCATCCTGGCTTCTTGTCAGTGAACAGGCCACGGTCTCAAAGTGAAAATATTCTGGCAAATTAAATTTAAATGTTGAAGTGAATCTAACTGTTTTTGTGTTTCTTAAATGGCTTATAAACACTTTCCACGCTGCAATTGTTTAAAAATATATATATACATATATATATATATATATATATATATATGAAACTAAGGTCTTTTGTCTACAGATATCTATCTATCTATATATATATATATATATGTTCCAATCTATGTTGTTTGTTTTTTTTTTAAAGTTATAAAAGGAAATTTGTCTGGCCAACTTGGTTTGTTGTTGATGCGGTTGTCGTTGTTATTGTCGTTGATGATGTATCTTGAAGATAAAAGAAGCAAAAATGTGGTTTTAAATAGTGTATTCCAAATATATTAGTCAAATTTAGTCTACATATTGATGGTGGTATATTCTGAGGTTGTTTTAATAACCCTGGGCTTACCAACCAAATATGCATTCTTTTTCATTATTTGACTGGCTTCATACAGAAAGTTGAGGCCATGCTGGAGCACTGCTTTTAACCCTTTAGTATTCAGTTTACTCTGTCAAATGTAATGTTTGTTGATTCACATTGGTTTGAATAAATTATGCAGTATCTTGCAGCTTCAAAATTTTGATAATGTGATTGTTTATTTTTAGAGTAACTTTGAAGGGTAGGTGTGAAAGGCCAGATTTGACCAGTTTGAACAGAAGGCCAGGGGAATGTTTGGGCCTGATGCGACCACTCTAAATTCTAAAGAGTTAATGGGTTTTGACAATTATAGCAATTAAAGTAGGTTAGTCTTGTGCTTATTTTATGAATTTCTGTTTATCAAATGGCTGAGTTTCACCTGCTAAATTACAGCCATATTCATTCAGGAAGTTACCTCCTCTTCATACAGTAAATACCACAAGGAATTGTCGCCAGTAACCAAAGATACCAACTCGGATACTCACACACGCATGCACGATGGGCTTCCATACAGTTTCTGTCTACCAATTTTCTATCATAACACACTGGTTAAACTGAAGCTATGGTGCAAGAAACATCCTGAAGGTTCTATGTGGTAGTGGAATTGAACCTGGAATAATGTGGTTGCGAGACCTATGTTTTAACCATATAGCCATACATGCAGATGTGATAAACAGAAACCGATCTTCTATCAGAATTTGAACTATGTATATAACACTTACAGGTTAGCCATACTCTTTTACTTGTTTCAGTCATTTGACTGTGGCCATGCTGGAGCACTGCCTTTAGTCGAGCAAATCGACCCAGGACTTATTCTTTGTAAGCCTAGTACTTATTCTATTGGTCTTTCTTTTGCCGAACTGCTAAGTTACGGGGACGTAAACACACCAGCATCAGTTGTCAAGCAATGTTAGTGGAGACAAACACAGACACACACTTACACACACATATATATATATATATATATATACACACACATATATACGACAGGCTTCTTTCAGTTTCCATCTACCAAATCCACTCACAAGGCTTTGGTTGGCCCGAGGCTATAGTAGAAGACACTTGCCTAAGGTGCCACATAGTGAGACTGAACCTGGAACCATGTGGTTCATAAGCAAGGGGTCGGGGTGTTTCCTTGTTCCTGCAGATATTCTCTTACAGATGTTTAAGTAGAACATCAACTCAAAATCAGTCTCACCAGTTTCTGAAGTGTCATGAAAATCACAAAATCACTAATCTGTCTTTACAAGTTACTTGGTAACCCCACTTGTACCAGAGACATGCGAAAAGCACCCAGTACACACTGTAAAGTCATTGGCATCAGGAAGAGCATCCATTTGTAGAAACTGCCAAAGCTGATCTTGTGCACGATGCAGCCGTGTGGCTCATCTGGTCCTATCAAACTGTCCAACCCATGCCAGCATGGAAAACAGGCATTAAATGAAGCTGATGATGATGATGTCTACTCCTGGCTAATAATAGAAGAAAAGAAAGATACATTTCAAAATGCGAAAAAGGACAATAATGATGATAATAATAATAATAATAATAATTACAGATCTATATAATTAACTAGAAGTACTACATAGATTGTACAATAATTCAGTGGTAGTGCTATTGTAGATAAATGGAAAAACATTTGTTTCAGAAGATCAGCTGAATAATCTAAGGGCCAATTATTCGCATGTTAATTACCATCCATTCTGTTACTCTACAAGAAACCTGTTAACTGAAACAATTAAGGGTGGTCCCTAAATAGAATCCCTATATCACTACTGAAAGCTGACAAACTGAAAATGTCATAAACTTGAGCAGATAGAATTGGAAAACCATTGTTTGAATTAAATTTGTTTTGTTGATTGTGGAATAGCGCTATTCCTCCACCACCAAAATTTACCCCCTTATTTAATACATTTTGTCTTTTTTTTCTTCAGCCCTTTAACAAACTAGTTTTTCTGTTTTTGGCTGGCAAGCTGTTGCTTTTGTCTCTAGCATTATCAGAGTTAATATTTCATGTAGCTTGCATTGACTGAGCTTCATTCCTTTAAAAAGGGAGAAACGTGGTACATAGAAAATAATGACTAGGTATTTTATCTCATTTGTTTATCATTTAATTAAACTGTCTTAATTGTACAATAGACGGCATTGATTCTCTTTCGAACATTGAGTCCCTCTTTCTTTTGTGTGTATGTGTGTGTGTGCGCGCGCGCATGTGTGTGTGTGTGTGTGTGTATGTGTGTGTGCACGTGTGTAAACTGAATATAGCAGATGGCCTTAAATAATTTGCAAATATTTTGACAACAAAAATGTTCTTCTCCATATAATTGCATATGATGATGATCATCATCATTGCTACCAGCACCAACACTATCATCATCATCATCAGTACCATCATCATCATCCTCATCACCATCATATCAAAATCTGTTTGCCACTTTTGGCATTGATTGAAATGAAACCAATATCATTTCTTCTGTTTTACATTGTTACTTTATGGCCTTAGTGTTTGTCATTTCATTAATTATACTTCAAGGTTTACATTTTGTTTATACATCCTTATATACTTCATATTTGGATGCTCCACTTTCCTCTTTGATTATATGTATAGGTCAGTGGATTGGCTGAATCCAGTCAATTGTTGGGCAAAATACCTTCTGGTATTTGGTCTTTGTTCTGTTGTCATCTGAATTCAAATCCTGCCCAGGTCAGTCAGGGCACGAGCAAAAGAGTTTACTTTGCATCTCCCAGTGTGCAAAGCTGAGAAGAACAACAACTACTTTCATCCACTCATTCGTCTCCAAGCCCCTATTCCTAGGAGAGTCATGGGGGTTGAGTCCTTCAGGCACCTCCTCCAAAGAATTCTATCAGAAGCACCCATCATTTGACTTTCCAGGTGGATTCCCAAGTGTGACCAACTGAGACTATGGATATTTATCCAACCATCTCATTCTTGGTCTACCCAACATGTTTCCTCTCTGCTGGCTCAGCTTGAAGAATCCTTCTTGCAGTTCTTACCTGCAACATTCTAATCACATGTCCACAATACCAGAGCTGTGACCTTTCAATGCAGAGAAGTAGCAGCTCAACATAGAGAGACTTCCTGATCTCTGAGCCGTGCTGCCTGTCGAGTAATGTTACTTCAGAAATCCTTTGGAGAAACCCCATATAAGCTACTTGTATTCACGATTGTACTCTTTCAGCTATTACCTAGCGTTGAACTACTTCCACTTTGTAAAATGTCACTATATTTGCTTCCATTCCACATTAATTAGTTCACTGTGGTCACTGTAGTTTCATCTATGAAGACAAGAGAATGTATATCATTTGTGGATATTGTGACCAACAGGCCATACTCTGCTCTCTGTTGGCATCTTTGTCCTTTGTGGATTTACTATACTCAATGAAACCTCACCTGTCCCAAGCAAAGTAATATTTCCCCATTGCTGGACATGTTTCCATGGAAGACTGAAAACAAGGAACACTACTTGTATGATAATAACATTTGCTTATAACTATCAACGTGACGACACAAACACTTACACACAAACACACACACACCATGTAGGCTGGAGTTTAACCTAGTTTCCTCTGTGTAATATAAGTGACTGAGATGACAACCAGCTTCCCCCTCTCCAGGATGTCATTCCATTCCATCACAGGGTTAACTTCCCAGCTATTTTGGGAACTAGTTTACAGCCGAGTAGACTAGAGCAATATGAAATTAGTATTTTGCTCAAGAACACAACATACTGCCTGGTCCAGGAACTGAAACCCATGATCATGCAGTTGCAAATACAACACCCTAACCACTAGACCATGAGCCTCCTCTTATCTAGGATTACATTTCTTTCGCTTTTTAAGACAATGGGAGTGGAGAAAATTTCCCTCACTAAACTTCCTGGCTAAGATAAACTTTTCTCCTTAGTAGCCTAAGTTTATGGTTTCTTAGATAAAAATAAAATTTGATAATTTTTATCTTGAAAATGATTGGCATGATATATTTTGGAATCCATCCGAGATGAGTTTTATTCTTTGAACTAAGATAATGGATTTTGGTGTATATAACAAGGATGCTTCTATTTTAGTATCCTCCCAATATTGCAGTGAAACCACTACATCTATATAAACAGTGCTGCTTTATTTTGATTTATAGTGAATGGAAGATTAAAGAAAATAAATGCTATCAGGTCAGATTGATAAGGTAGACCCTGCCATATGTTCAGTTTTGTTTTCTTTATCAACTCCACCCATGGAACTGGACAAATGTTTTAACTTTCTATCAGCACCAAGATAGTTGTCTAAAGATTTGGCACCTTCTATCAAGCTCCAAACAGATGTTACCAGTGCCCCCTTCTCTCACGACTTCCCTCTCAGTATACTCTTCTTATCTATCTTGTACCTTCACAGCAGTAGCAGCTTACATTGTGATTACCTGTTTTTTTTGAAATCTGTAAAGTTATATAGCTTTTCAGTGTTTTCTCTAACCAATGAGGAAGTCTCTGTGTGGTGAGTCATTTGACCTGCTTGAAATAGCAGTCAAATTCCCTCCCTCCTTTACACTCTTTCATCTTACAATAGAAAGGATATACTGGATAATGTAGTTCTAGATAAATGTGTTGGTTACAGTCAGAATGCTTTTGAACAAAGGTCTATTTGACCAGGAGGTGGTCAGGAGATTAGGGAGGCTAAACTACAACAATAACAGAATCTGCTATAATAATCCTTTCTACTTTAGGTACAAGGGCCGAAATTTGTGGGTGGGGCGGATCTTGTTGATTACATCAACACCAGTTCTTAAATGGTACTTGTTTCATCAACCCTGAAAGGATGAAAAGCAAAGTCAACCATGGCAGAATTTGAACTCAGAACATACAGATTGACAAAATGCTGCTGAACATTTTGCCCTGCATTCTAACAATTCTACCTGCTTGTTGCCTTAAAGTCTGCTATAGTTATGGTCTCAAATTTTGGTGCAAGGCCAGCAATTTTGGGGTAGGAGTTAAGTCAATTACATCAACCCCAATGTTCAATTATCAACCCTGGAAGGATGAAAGACAAAGTCTACCTTGGCATAATTTGGACTCAGAATGTAAAGACAAATGAAATGCTGATTACCATTTTGCCTGGCTTGCTAACAATTCTCCTAGATCGTCACCTTAAAGTTTGCTACCATAATTCTTTTATTTGTTTCAGTCATTTGACTGTGGCCATGCTGGAGCACTGCCTTTAGTCAAGCAAATCGACCCCAGGACTTATTCTTTGTAAGCCTAGTACTTATTCTATCAGTCTCTCTTGCTGAACCATAAACATCATCGGTTGTCAAGTGATGTAGGGGGGGGGGCACATACACACACACACACACACACACACACACACACACACACATATATATATATATATATACAATGGGCTCCTTTCGGTTTCCGTCTACCAAATCCACTCACAAGGCTTTGGTCGGCCCGAGGGTATAGCGCCATGCAGTGGGACTGAACCCGGAACCATGTGGTTGGTTAGCAAGCTACTTATCACACAGCCACTCCTGCGCCTATAATAATAATAATAATTATTATTATTTCTTAATCCTTTTGATCCCAACCTAACCTAGACTGTTTCTGGGTCTATGATACAAACTTCTTGTTTTAACGTGACCTAAATTAAAACCTTTCACCAAAAGCACAAGCAACAGAGTGGTCAAGAAAACAAAATGAAATTAAAATTTGAAACAGAAAAAAAAAATCTTACTGGGTAATGTAATCAGTTATGGGTCATTTGGGACACCCTTCCTCCAACTTCTTTTCTATACAAGAGCTTCCTACAAGTCTATTCGAAAAATTCAGTGCCCTTGCTGTAGAAGTTTCTCAGCCACTGAATTTGTGAAGAAGTCACAGGTTTGCTTCTATGAAACAGCTTCAGATTTCACTTTAGGGAGTTTTATATTGCTTCAGTGATACCTCAATAGATTTACAATGAGGAGTAAATAGAATCAGACTGTGTGGTGACATTAAGGCTCTCCCCATGGACACTAATGGATTTTTGAATTTGCTTGGGCTGTGTATACCCCAGCTGTTAATGTCCTTCTTATTGCAGCAATTCAGTTTTGTTTTTTTATTCTTATAAAATGTTGAATGCAATTGAAAGGTATTAACACTCTCCATATGACTATCAATTGTTCGGATGTAATTAAGAGATGTCAACTGTCTCTACCTGTTATCAATAGTGATATAATTAAAAAGAATTGATTCTAACCAGGTCAAAGATTTGACTGGCTCCGGGAGAAGGGGCTGGCTGTACATTGAGTTGTTTACTTTCTCTAGTAATCAGTAGACACACTTCACCCATTTATGTGCTTGACTCCCCCCCACCCTCTATATTATATTTATCTACTTTCTGTTGTTGGTAGAAGGGTGGGGGAGGGGGTGAGGAGGCGGCGGTTAGTAGTGGTTGGTTTTGTTTACCTACAAGTCAGTGCCCTAGTGGTACAGATATTTTTAGAAATAGTGCAATCCCTTGTTTGCTGCCTTAGACTACTTTCTCAGATGTGCCCTCCCTCCTTTCTTTAGTATAGATTTGGCTGCTATTTCTTTCAAGTTCAATGTTGATGTGTAAACACCTGGTCCCTTCTCGTTACTTTATCCATCAGATGTGTACAATATGTTAGGATGTGCTAATGGACGGAGACTTGGCTGCTATTTCTTGCATTTTGAGTGATCATGTGAAGGTTCCCCCTCAGTGGCTGCATAGTAGGGAAGTACGATGGTGGTGGTGATGTTGGTGGTGGTAATATTGGTAGTTGTTGGTGATGATAGTTTATTAGAAATATCTAGTAATTTTCCTCCCCCTCATCCCTTCTCTGTCCCCCTCCTGCCCCTTAAGGACTATTTTGTTTTCTCTGAATGGTATCATAAACAGCCCTTGTTTTATGACTCACCAATATTTTCACTGTTGGCTGTGAAAGAGAAAGAGAAGAGAAAGAAGTGATGTTGGTGATGTGTTCACCTTTATTCTACCTCACCACCATCATCACCATCATATCTACTGACTGGCATGGAAGCTTTCCTAGTTTTTTTTTTTCTTTTACCCTTCTTTACTGTTTTTTTTCTTCTTTTTCTGTTTTAATTTTTACTTTGTTCTTCTTATATTGCTGCCTTTCACCCTGACTCTTCAATCTATTCCATACCCCCCACCCACCCTCCACCCGTGTGTCACCTAGTGCCACTCAGCTCCACCATGACTTTCATATATGACAGTTAAACTGAACACTTCTCCTTACATGAAGGGAGAAAGAGGAAGAAGCTCTTTAGAATCTCTCTCTCTCTCTCTCTCTCTCTCTCTCTCTCTCTCATCTCTCTGTCTCTCTCTCTCTCTCTCTCTCAAATCTTTCAGCACCATTGTTGTTGGTTGCTAGAGAGGAACAGCAAAGTAACAGCTGGATCTGTCTGGCAAATGTGTGTACGGCTAGGGTGGTGGTGATGGTGGTGGTAGTGGTAGTGGTGGTGGTGATAATAATGATGATGATGGTAGTGTTGTTGTTGTTGTTGTTGGTGGTGGTGGTGGGATGGTGTTCATGATGGTGGGGATGGCAGTGGAGGGGGGAACTGGTGATACTTAGAAGCAGTGGTGAGATGGTGGAAGGTGGAGGAGGGAGAGATGATGAGTGTGTGTGTGTGCAAGTGTGATGATAATAGGGAATGAGAGGAGCGAGCTGTTGAAAATGGTGATAGTGATGACGATGATGATGATGATGACAACGGTGGTGTGAGTGAAGCTGAGAGTGGTGGTTGGGGTGGGGGTGATTTTTGTGTTTTTTTTTGTTCTTTTTCTTTATATACAGAAATCCTTACTAAAACCAAATTAAATTATTATTATTATTATTATTATTATTATTATTAAGTAGAAGTGGTGGTGGTAGTAATAGTTGAAGTATTATCTTCATTATTGTGGTGGTGGTGGTAGTAGTAGTAGTAGTAGTTTTGTGTTGTTGCTCCCTTGTTAATCAATATAGAAAAATGAAAGGGAAGGAGAGAGAGAGAGAGAGAGAAAGACAAAGAAAGAAAGAGGAAAGAAGAGAAAGAAAAACGAGGGTGCTTCGGGGTGGTGAGGAGGTTACACAAATAGAAGTTATTCTAATTAAACTTTACTAATTCCCTGTTAGCCAATGTTTTGATTTTCCCTCCTTCCTCTTCACTCTCCCTCACTGCCCCACCCCGTCGCTCTCTCTCTCTCTCTCTCTCTCCCTCATGCACACCCACAATGTTACTTGCATACACACACATGTGCACAAACACGTACACACACACACACCACAAATAGTAAGGGAGTGATGAAAATGTTAGGGTCTTTTTTTTTTTTTGCTTTTTCTTCTCAAAGAAAGGAAAATGGAATATCAAATTTTGGTTTCCTAAAAATCTGCCAAAAAGTGTGGTGGATGTTGGCACTAGAAGTGGTGTTGGTGTTGGTGATGGTGGTCTTAGTAGCACTAGTGGTACTGGTTGCTTATTGGTACTGATGGTACTGTTAGAGGTCAAGCTGATGGTCCTGCTGATGAGGGTTTATTGTTGGTCATAGCATTGAGGGCAGTAATAGGTTTAAAACACCATAATCCATGCTTTTAAGTAACTTGAGAAGTGTTCTTTTTAAAAAAAAGTTGAAACATTCTCTCTGTCTTTTTCACACACTCTCTGTCTGTCTCTCTCTCTTTCATGCAACTGACCTTGTTTCTAAAATGGGTTGGATGGGTGGGTGTCTGTATACCCATTTTACTCTTTGGGGTTTTGTAAGAACAATAAACATAGGCACAAGCATGGCTGTGTGGTAAGAAGCTACTTCCCAACCATATGGTTCCAGGTTCAGTCCCACTGTGTGGCACCTTGGGCAACCGTCTTCTACAATAGTCCCGGGCTTACCAAAGCCTTGTGAGTGGATTTGGTAGATGGAAACCGAAGGAAGCCTGTTGTATAGATATATAAAGATAATAAAAGTAAATGGAGAAGAAAAAATATAAGGTGGATACTTTGTTAAATTTATTAATATCACTATGAGCAAGTAATACATATAAGATTCAGGATATAAGGGAACCTGACCAACAAAAGAAACAACCCCAAAAATCCTACATATGTTTCAATCCGGCTTTAGGTTTGAATTATCGGCATTCAAGCTATTTTAGATGTAAAGAAAAAACACATTTAGTCAGATTGTTTTAAGTTATTCCCTTATGAGGAAATTAAATCCTCACTACTTGTATATATATAAATCCCAAAACAAAATATATGTATATATAGTTGATGATTGATTTAGATATATTTCTCCATTTTCTCATTTTGTATTATATATATATATATATATATATATATATTTATGTGTTTGACAACTGATGTTGGTGTGTTTATGTCCCCGTAACTTTGCAGTTTGGCAAAAGAGACTGATAGAAATAGAATAAGTTTTGGGGTCGATTTGTTCAACTAACACCCTTTAAAGTGGTGTTCCAGTATGGCCACAGTCAAATGATTAAACCATGTAGAAGAATAAAAGATTATAAGACACTCTAGTTTATTATTATTTTCTTACTGACATGTTGTTATTTCTGACCACAGTTCCCCTAGTTATGGTAACAAAAATATTTTTTAATCTTTCCATAAGCACATGTATGACTGTGTTGGTAAGAAGCTTACTTCCTAACGAAGTGGTCTTGGGTTCAGTCCCATAGGATGGCACCTTGGGCAGATGTCAGTCTTTTTTTATGGCCCCTGTTTAGACAAACTGAAAGAACCCAATTGCGTGTGTGTGATTGTCCCCATCACTGCTTGACAACTGGGGTTGGTTTGTTTACATCCCTATAACTTAGTGCTTTGGCAAAAAAGAGACCTTTAGAATAAGTTCCAGACTTTAAAAGAAGTACTGGGGCTGACTTATTTGACTAAAATCCTTCAAGGCGATGTCCCAGTATGGCCACAGTCCACTTGACTGAAACATAAAAAATAAGAAATAAGTCTACATACATATACATAGGTGTCTAGTTAGTACCTATATGGTCTTCCATGCTTGCATGGGTTGGATGGCTCTACAAATTTAGATAATTGCATGGTGTAAAGGAGAACTTGTTTTTTACAATTAGGTGATTTTCTTCTCACACTCAATGGTTATTCATTAAGTTGACTTTTTTTTGTACTTAATAGTAATAGAATTTACTTTTTGCTTTTTTTAACCCTGGGTCAGCCTTGATTGAACAGATATGGTAGTGGTAAATTTGGCAATGGACTAGGACCACCACTCATACTGAGTATTATTGATTGATATGTGATTAAAGAGATTTCATAGAAGATGGTTATATTTCAGGCTTGTACAATCTATGCCAATAGGAAAAGGATGGACATTCTAGACATTGAAGATAATAGTAGTGATGATTGCAACTACCTGAAAATAATTCCCATCATATCATAAGCAGGTGTCTCATCTAACCCATGCCAGCATGGAAAAGCAGATGTAAAAACTATACATAGGTGCAGGAGTGGCTTATAGGCACGTGCTGTGTGGTAAGTAGCTTGCTTACCGACCACATGGTTCTGGGTTCAGTTCCACTGCATGGCACCTTGAACAAATGTCATCTACTATAGCCTCAGGCTGACCAAAGCCTTGTGAGTGGATTTGGTAGACGGAAACTGAAAGAAACCCATTATATATGTGTGTGTGTGTGTGTGTGTATGTGTTAGTCCCCACCAACATCGCTTGACAACTGATGCTGGTGTGCTTACGTCCCCATAACTTAGCAGTTTGGCAAAAGAGTCTAATAGAATAAGTACTGGGCTTACAAAGAATAAATCCTGGAATTGATTGCTTGACTAAGGGTGGTGCTCCAGCATGGCTGCAGTCAAATGGCTGAAACAAGTAAAAGAATATATATCTTCATCATCATTTAATGTTTGCTTTCTATGCTGGCATGGGTTGGACAATTTGACATCGATCTGTGCAGACTTCAATTCTCTTTTGTGGCATAGTTTCTATGGCTGGATGCCCTCCCTAATGCCAACCACTTTGCTGAGTGTGATAGAAGCTTTTTACATGCCACTGGCACAGGTATATGTACAAAGAACATCTCATCCTCTCTGAAACATCCTCATTCCCTAATTTTTATTTCGTATATTTTCATTTGTCTTGCTTGGTTTTTTTGCTGAATTTTTTCTTGAAAACACATTCTTCGTGGAAAATGGCGATTTTGACGTCTATATCTAGCATACAGGCTGTCCACTTTTAGTGGTCAATCCTCTAAATTTTGTATGTAAAAAAATTTTTAATCTTCGGATTTTTTAAAATATGCTAGGCCACTGGTTTTAATTGATTAATATCAATTTCTACCCTTATTTAATTTTATTATATATATCATCATCATCATCATCATCATCATCGTTTAACGTCCGCTTTCCATGCTAGCATGGGTTGGACGGTTCAACTGGGGTCTGGCAAGCCCGAAGGCTGCACCAGGCCAGTCAGATCTGGCAGTGTTTCTACAGCTTGATGCCCTTCCTAACGCCAACCACTCCGAGAGTGTAGTGGGTGATTTTATGTGCCACCGACACAGGTGCCAGACGAGGCTGGCAGACGGCCACGCTCGGATGGTGTTTTTTATGTGCCACCGACACAGTGCCAGACGAGGCTGGCTGACGGCCACGCTCGGATGGTGTTTTCTTATGTGTCACCGACACAGGTGCCAGACGGGGCTGGCGGACGGCCACGCTCGGATGGTGTTTGTTATGTGCCCTCAGCATGGAGGCCAGTCGTTGCGGTACTGGCTACGATCACGTTCGGATGGTTTTCTTATGTGCCACCGGCACTGGTACCACAAGGATACAAATTCCATTGATGTTCATCTATTTTGATTTGGTTCGATTTGATTTGATTTGATTTGATTCGATTCTCACTTGCCTCAACAGGTCTTCACAAGTGTCACAAGAAGGAAGGTATGCACAGGTGGACTGACTACGTCCCAGGTAGGGGCCACGGATTATGGCTTCACTAGTCTTGCCGGGTCTTATCACGCACAGCATACTTCCATAGGTCTCGGTCTCTAGTCATTTCCATGGTGAGACCTAACGTCCGAAGGTCGTGCTTCACCACTTCGTCCCAGGTTTCCTGGTCTACCTCTTCCACGGGTTCCCTCAACTGCTAGGGATTGGCACTTTCTCACACACCTATCTTCATCCATTCTCGCCACATGACCATACCAGCGCAATCGTCTCTCTTGCACACAACAACTGATGCTTCTTACGTACAACATTTCTCTCAAGGTACTAACGCTCTGTCGAGTAAGTACACTGACATTACACATCCATCAGAGCATACTGGCTTCGTTCCTCACAAGCTTACGCATGTCCTCAGCAGTCACGGCCCATGTTTCACTGCCATGTAGCATAGCTGTTCGTACACATGCATCATACAGTCTGCCTTTTACTCTGAGCGAGAGGCCTTTAGTCACCAGCAGAGGTAAGAGCTCCCTAAACTTTGCCCAGGCTATTCTTATTCTAGCAGTTACACTTTCAGCGCACCCGCCCCCACTACTGACTTGGTCACCTAGATAGCGGAAGCTATCAACTACTTCTAGTTTTTTCCCCCCGGAAAGTGACGGAAGTTGTTTTCTGCAGATTTTCGGAGGTCAATGCTCCAGAGCATCTGCCACATACAAAAACTATCTTCCCAGTTAGCCTACCTTTGACATTGCTGCACCTCTTATGTGTCCATAGCTTACACTGGGTACATCTTATAGAGTTTCTACCTACACCTTTTCTACAGATCGAGCAGGGCCATCTTCCTGAGGATATTTGTGGATTTTCTAACTTTCTACTTATTAGTACTTTGGTTTTAGCTAGGTTGACTCTAAGGCCCCTCGATTCTAAACCCTCCTTCCACACCTGGAACTTCTCCTCCAGTTCTGATATATATATATATATATATATATATATATATATATGAAATATGAAAACACGCCTTGTGTCTCTAAGAATATTGCTTGGAGACACCTGCTTAGACTCATGTCTCCAATGCATGAAACTATTCGTAGCTTGTTTCTTTATACTGTATACATTAAATGATATTTATCTCTCTGGATGGAGTATTTTTTTTTTGTGTTGATCTATCTGAATAGAAAAGTAAACTCTATGTATCTGTCTGTCTGCCTGTCTATCTGTTTGTCTATTTATCTTTGTCTATCGGTCTGTCTATTTGTCTATCTATCTATCCATTTGTCTGTCTATGTATGTATGTTTGTATGTATGTATGTATCTATCTATCTATCTGTCTGTCTGTCTATTTATTTGTCTCTCTGTCTGTCTATCTACTTGTCTACCTATCTATCTATTTATTTGTATATCTATCTATCTATCTATTTATCTATCTATCTGTCTATCTCTCTATCTATCTGATAGATAGATAGATATAGGCCCAGGCATGGCTGTTTGGTTAAGAATCTGCTTCATAACTATGTGGTTTCATTGTACAATAACTTGTGAGTGAATTTGGTAGACAAAAATTGTGTGTGTGTGTGCACGCGTGTGTGTCATGTCTTGACATCACAAGGTTTGTTTGGAAACCAGTAAGGGTTAACAACAGAAAGAGCACCCAACTATAGAAAATTTAACTCAACATTGAGACTGAAGTAATGGTGATGATAGGCGTAACCTGTGCGTGTGTAAATACCATCCATAAGTTGCAAAGTAATTGAAGTTACTGTGCAACTTGCTGCTGCTGATAATGATGGTGGTGGTGGTGGTGGTGATACAGGGGGCATAACTCATTTAATAATTACATTATATGTTACATTATACTGAGATGTTTGTAATAATATTACTGTGTAGCCCCGAGTCAGTTCTGATCGAGTAGACCTCTTGATCTAAGATGCTATAACTTTTACAATCTAGTCTATTATATATATATTCTCATGTGTTCTGCCCTCCCTTTTTAAGGTGATGGAATATGATTTGAGGGAGTTTTTTTGGAGCTATTTTTAGCAGGATTTGTGACTTGCGTATCAGTCCTCTCAGTGATTCAATATTTGATGTAATGTAACCGAAAGGTAGTAGGGTGTGGTGAAAGGACAGGTACAAAGCAAAATGCCACCTGTTCTACTAATACCAATATGTTATGAATCTCTTCCAACGGCAGCTGGCTTCCGTATTAAACAAGAATAGTGATGGTCGTGGTGGTGAAGATGGAAGTGGAGCTAGTGTTGGTGGTGATGGTCATGGTGATGAAGATGGTGATGCTTATGACGTTGTTGTTATTGGTAGTGGTGGTGGGATATGTCAATCTGTTTCGTGTACTTTTATAAAGATTGCAAATTGCAACCTCCAAATATGTTGTTACCTGTTAAACACACCCCTGTCTCCTCTCTCTCTCTCTCTCTCTCTCTCTCTCTCTCTCTCTATATATATATATATATATATATATATATATATATATATATATATATATGTATGAGTGTGTAAAGGTCGTCACCTGTAACAAGTTGACAGTTGAGTTTCTTTTAGTAGTTGTTTCTTGTTGGAAATATCATCAAATATCAGTAGGTTTGCTTCCATCTGCTCTTATTGCCAACATAAATTCCTCAGCATATATTTGCCTGCTGCTGCTGCTGACTGTGATGATGGTGATGACAATGACGATGACAACGATGATGATCATCATCATTTTTGTATGAGAAAAAGAGAGGACTCTTGCACTAGCATAGGCTGGTACACTTAAGCATATAAGCCAACATGTACACACACACACACACACACGCGCGCGGAAGATAGCATTTCAGAAATGTTCATAAACGTATTAAGAATAGACATGTTCTCTCACAGACATGTACTTCTTCATGCATACACACACACACACACACACACACACACACAATTCATCTACTGTCGCCATCACCTCCCTCTGCTATTCTGTTGGTAACCCACCAATATTGCTCTATCTTCTTGTTACACTAAATAAACTTCCTCTATTTAAAGAGCTGTACTCACATTTAGAGATCATGTTATACTGTCCTGCCAACTATCACTGTTGTTGGTGTTGTTTAGCCCCAGGTCATCGATGGTCTTGTAGTGTAGACAGATTCTAAAGTAAGTGGACGCGAGCACTTAAAAATGAAAAAAAGGCATTGTGACACATATCAAATGATTTTTTACTCATTCCTCTTATATTACACAAAATATAGCTCAGTGGTTAGAGCGCTGGGCTCACAATCATGGGGTACTGATTTCAGTTCCTGGACTGAGCTGTGTGTTATGTTCTTGAGCAAGACACTTTATTTCACATTGATCCTGTTCACTCAGCTGTAGAAATGAATTAAGATGTCACTGGTGCCAAGCTGTATTGGCCCCTTTGCCTTTCTCTTGGATATCATCAGTGGCATGGAGAAGGAAGGCTGACATGCATGGGTGGCTGCCAATCTTCCATAAACAAGCTTGCCTGGACTTGTGCGTCGGAGGGCAACTTTTTTAGGTGCAATCCCATGGTCATTCGTGACCAAAGTGGGGTCTTTTATTGTATTTACATTCATTAATTTCATGTTTTAGTAACAATGTCATTATATATGAAGCTTAAAACTAACTGATATAGATGTGATGTGATAAAGATGAAACTCCATGGGATCATCCAGTGTTGAGAGGTTATGACATCAGGCTTTGTTCTGGTTCTTCAGATGTCAGTGGCCACCAACACATCACAGGAGATTGAGCAGACAGTTGAAAAACACAGGATTCTTGGTCAAATAAAGTAGTAACTCCAAAAAGTTATTCCAAGGCCATGCAATTAATAAAAAAAGAGAGATTCAACTTATATCACACAAGTGAGCTAAAGAGTTGCGCAGGAGTGGTTGTGTGGTAAGTAGCTTGCTTACCAACCACATGGTTCTGGGTTCAGTCCCACTGCATGGCACCTTGGGCAAGTGTCTTCTACTATAGCCTCAGGCCGACCAAAGCCTTGTGAGTGGATTTGGTAGACAGAAACTGAAAGAAGCCTGTTGTATATATGTATATATATATGTGTGTGTGTGTGTGCGTGTTTGTGCGTCTGTGTTTGTCCCCCCCCAACATCGCTTTACAACCGATGCTGGTGTGTTTGCGTCCCCGTAACTTAGCGGTTCGGCAAAGAAGACTGATAGAATAAGTATAAGTACCATCATACAAGCCCCGTTGTATTTTTGGGAGACTTCCGCACAATAATGGAGGATGAAAACCATTCAATGACTTTGTAGATGTTATTGGCAGATACTTGCAACATGAAATTGAAGATCTACCAAAGCTAATGGTGACAGAGATTCCTGGTGTAGCATGGTTGAATGCATTTTGATTGCAGTTGCTTGAAGAAAGCATGACTCTTCTACCATTGTATGCCATTACATTAGATGACCATCATACCAGTACACTATTGTTATGTTGTTAGAGTCCTCTAGTATTATACCATTATACTGCAATCATGTTGTTACACTACATTATCATCATATCATAAGATTACCCAATCATCATACCATTACAGTACACTGCCATTATACCATCATATTACACCACCACCATGCTATTATATTGCACTGCTTTTATACTATTATTTTACACTTTTATATAATTGATGATTACCATCTCTCCATTGCTCTACCCTACCTTTGTGGCCTTAATTTACACTAGTGTTATGTCATTACATACCACTATCATCATACCACTGCATTATACTACCATCTTAACATAATGCTAGACTACAATCCTGCCATTACATTACAGCCCCATCATGTTTTACACAACCACCACATAACAAAATAAGAATTATCACACCATTTCATTGATGGAATCTCTTGTTTCAGTGAACACAGGTTCAGTAAGACACGGTTGCACATTGATGTTCCAGTATGGCTACAGTCAAATGACTAAACCATGTAAAAGAATAAAAGATTATAAGACACTCTAGTTTATTATTATTTTCTTATTGACATGTTGTTATTTCTGACCACAGTTCCCCTAGTTATGGTAACAAAAATATTTTAAATCTTTCCATAAGCACATGTATGATTGTGTTGATAAGAAGCTTATTTCCTAACTGTAGAAAATGACCATCACCTTATGGTCACCTGTGTGTAGGATCAAAGCCAAAGATTTCCAGCAGTATTCTCTGCCTGTCCCTATTGTCCCTTTTCCTATTTGTCACTGAACTTATGAAGAAAGTGTGAAAATGCTGGTACTGGTACCTTAATTTGCTGAACAACCTGCTCTTTGAATATTGATATAGTGGGCATGGCTTTTGTAAAACCAGTCCCACTCTTTTGTCCCTCAAACTTGTATCGGTCTAATGCAACAAGTACCACAAGCCCAGTAGTTCTCAGGGTGCAGGATTTGTATGGAGCTACCTTCTCTTAGATAAGCAGTTGAAGGGCCTTATCTGTCTTGAAGCATTTGGCATGTCTGTAAATGATCTTCTTGCTGAAATCATTCCATAACATGCTAAATAACACATAGCTGGGACCTTGATAAGTGTTACAGCTATGTCAGGGTAGAACTGGGAACAATAGAGGGTAAGAGGTGATTCTACACTTTTCAAATCCCTGGAATTTGCAACCCAGGTTTTCACTATTGGATGTAAAGCTACACTATTACAGTGCACTACTGCCTTTCTATTACTCTTCTACTACCTTATCATCTTGTTATTCATTGTGTCAAACTACCATCATGTCATTACACTAGCAACATACCACAGATCTCTTTGAGTTCAGCTACTGGTATACCAACCACATTCTTGAATTATAGTGAGGCCAATTCCTTATAGCTGTATCATAAATTGGCACATTCCCTTATTTCCCAAGAACAAATAATGCTTGTTGGTTCTTTTTAGTGTGGCAATCTATTCCCAAGTGTTACCTTGAAATTCTGTTTACCATTTGATCTGGTTCTAAACTGGAAGTATTTAAAACTATTTAAACTATTCCGAAACAATGCTGCGAAGGCTGCCTCTTTTTCTTTTTAATAAGAGCCTTGGGGAACATTGATATTTTTGACTTCACAAAAGTTATGTGGATTTAAGAGGAAAATTCACTAGAATATTTCAGAATCCAAATAAAAATGAGTTGAATCAAGACAAGAAGTTTTATATGTTGTTGTTGCTGTCGTTTAGCCCCAGGCTAACCCTGATTGTGTTGACCTAATGACCACAAGCATTCTAGCAATGACAATTTCATTCTTTCATAGGTGGGTAGGAGGTACATTGTCTAATATGTCCTTGCCTTGTTTAAGATTTGATCTTAATTTAGCTGCTATTTCTAACAGGTTAAACAATTCTGTTTCTTTTTTTCTATTAACTTGCTTCAGCCATTGTACTACAGCCATGCTGGAGCACCACCTTGAAGCATTTAGTCAAACGAATCGAACCGAGTACTTATTTTTAAGTGTAGTACTTATTCCATTGGTCTCTTTTACTGAACTGCTAAGTTACCGGGGACTTAAACAAATTGGTGCAACTTGTCAAGTAGTGGTGGGGAACACACACATACACATATAACAGACTTCTACACAGTGTCATCTACTAGATTCACTCACAAGGCATTGGTCAGCTTGAGGTCTGTAGTTGAAGACACTTGCCCAAGGTCAACCCTGATTGAGCAGACTTCATGAGCAAAAGCATCCCAGCTGTGAATATCTTGTTCCTTTTGTAGTTCCTAGAGCTAGATTGTCATAATGTGTCCTTTCCTTTAAGATGCTGTATTGTAATTTGAGGGAATTTGGCTCCTGTTTATAGCAAGTCAAGTGACATAAAAGAAGGCTTCATATCAAGATTATCACTGCTGCAGCTGTAAAGTCACATTTTTCTTCTCTCATTATCATGAAGTACAGTCTTCAATATCACACCAAAGTTAGTGTTACATGATGATCTCGTGATGAGTGACATACTCTCAAAGATTCTAAGAATATATAGCAGCCAACCAGTTACAGAATGTTACTTTATCTCTAATTAAGTTCCATGGCTGAGTGGTTAGTTGTTTGCTACTCGACCTTGAGGTCTTGGATTCAATCTCTCCACACAGTACCTAAAACAAATATCTTCATAGTATTGAGTTGACTCGAACCTTTTTGGTGAAATTGGTTCAAAGCAAACAAGTAGAATGGTCGATACCTGTAATTTGAAAATTCATCATTGTCCCACAGAATCATACTGAGTCTGACTAGGGACTATATTAACCTTTTAGTATTCAGATTACTTTGTCAAATGCAATGCTTATTTATTCACACTATTTCGAATTAATCACAAACTATTTTGTAGCTTCAAGATATCAATGGTGTACTTGTAAATTTTTTAAATGACATTGGAGGGTAAGTGTAAGAGGTTGGATCTGGTCAGTTTTAACATAAAACAGGTAGAATATTTAGGCTGGACATGACAGGATTAAATGCTAAATGCTAATGGGTTGAGGGGACAATTTTTATTTTATTAGAATACTCAGCCACTTTGGTGTATCAGCTGCTCACTGTCAGGACACTGCATCCTTCAAAACTGCCATGCTTCCAGAAATTTGCCAGCACCCTTTTCTCTGTATGCCACTTTCATGTTTTCTGTCTTTTTTGTGTTTTATCTTGTGTACTATGAATTCATCAATTGGATATGACCACTGTCTTTCTTTATTTGACTCTTACTGCTTTCTGTCCCATAGTTTACTCATTTCTGATGAGTTGTAGTGCACTTGAGCACAGCATACAATAAGCTTATTATTATTATTATTATATTATTATTATTATTAAGGCAGCACGCTGGCAGAATCGTTAGCACACTGGACAGCATGCTTAGTGGCACTTCTTTTGACTTTACATTCCGAGTTCAAATGCTGTCAAGGTCGACTTTGCCTTTCATTCTTTCAGAGTTGATGAAACAAGTATCAGTTTAGCACTAGGATCAATGTAATTGATTAATCCCCCTCTCCTGAAATTTCAGGCCTTGTGCCAATGGTAGGAAGGCTCATCATTATTATTATTATTATTAATATTATAACTATTATTCAGTAGTTTTATTTTTATAATATGCTTTCACTTCACTACAAAGCGCAGCTCTGTGTGCCTTGGGTATGTGCTGTGGTTTGCTGTGATGCTCTTATGGTTATTGTAGTGAAAGTGTTTTGCGTAGGATGTGTGCAGTGCCCAGTAGTGCAATTTTCTGTATGTTATATATATTTGTAAGTCCTGGTGTTTTTGTTATATATTTGTTATGTTTTTGTTATGTATTTGTCTAAAGGCAGTGCTCCAGCATGACCGCAGTCAAATGACTGAAAAGAATAAAAGAGTATTAATGTAATAACAAGACATTGTTCACAATTTAATGTGCTATAGGTAGTTTGGAGCAAGTCCGTAGGGGTGGTCTTCGCCGGCAGGATGGTGATGAAAGAATGAAAATAAGTTGATTTTTGATTTATCGATTGAACAGTATTTTAATTTATTGCTTCAATTAGTTAGTTCTCTCTCTCTGTGCTATGAGGTACATAAGGCCACAGCACAATCTCTCCAACCAGCTCTGTTTTCTACTATTGTTCTGATCTCATTCCAGTATCTCTACTCTTCTTGTCTCCTTTCTTTGTCCACGGTCCTTTGCCATGTGGTTTTAGGGCACCCTGTTGCTCTTTTCCCCTCAGGTTGCCACTTTAGTACCATCATACATTCCCAAATTGAGACAACAACAGCAGGCATCAACAGGATCAGTGATGAAATAAGACTCAGACACTGGAACTGGATCAGACGTGTCCTCAGACAAGATCCAGAATGCAATTGTATGGTGGCACTAAAGTGACCATTTTAATTGCTTAGACGTTACTGTAATTAATAGCAACTATGTTGTTTAATTATAATAATTTCACTGTATTACCTTGATTTCTTTACCTTTGTGGGTGGGCATGGTTCATAGCCACCACACCCTGAATGGATGACGAAACTGAAGAAAGATTATTGAGTTGTAAATAATAATTTAAATAATGGAGTAATGAATTCTGTATTAACTTTTTGTATTTTCTTTATATTTTTCAGGTAAGTTGAATCTCTGATCAGTTGATAGTATGTGTTGGAGTAATGTGAACATCTCAAGGTGAGTCATTATGCTATACCAGGTAACATATAACACTATAGCTATTATTATGTCTTTACATTGCCAAATTATTCCAATGCTATGGAGTACAGCCTCTTATATATATCTGGAGCATTGCACTTTTTTTTTCTGGTTATGTTACATTCAAACAAAAATAAAAAGAAGAAAAAGTAATCTGGTAATCTACCAAATTACAAAGTTTTCTCTTACAGACTCGTCAATCTTAAGGATCAGCTGTCAGGCAGTATTCAGTCTCTACCCTTATACTGATATCATAAGATTTTGCTCTGAAGAAACTTGTTGACTATAACATAACTCTTTACATGCAGTCCTTCATTTTGAAAGATTGTAGATGTAACTTCTTTTATTGCTACAATAGTGTATACTACTATACTATATGGAGTACCAATAATTCAGTGCTTATAATCATCATCATCATCATCATCATCATAATCGGTTAATGTCCGCTTTTCATGCTGGCATGGGTTGGACGATTTGACTGAGGACTGGCGAACCAGATGGCTGCACCAGGCTCCAATCTGATCTGGCAGAGTTTCTACAGCTGGATGCCATTCCTGATACCAACCACTCCAAGAGTGGGTGCTTTTACATGCCACCGGCAGTCAGGCGGTACTGGCAATGGCCATGCTCAAATGGTGTTTTTTATGTGCCATCTGCACAGGAGCCAGTCCAGCGGCCCTAGCAATGACCTCGCTCAAATGTTTTTTCACATGCCACCGGCACAAATGCCAGTAAGGCAACGCTGGTAATGATCACACTCAAATGGTGCTTTTTACATGCCACCGGAATGGAACGTATCACTGGTAATTTATTATTACATTATATTGGTGTTGGTTGTATATCTAAAACACATGCACAGGCAACTTACAAATACAGTAGTCATAGAATAGATTAACTATATAAAGCGTCGCCTTACCTGTACATGAAAAACAAAATTCGAGCATGGTCATTGCAAGTGCCGCCAGACTGGCTCCCGTGCCAGTGACACATAAAAGTACCCACTACACTCTCAAAGTGGTTGACGTTAGGAAGGTCATCCAGCTGTAGAAACCTTGCCATATCAGATTGAGCCTGGTGCAGCCTTCTGGCTCACCAGTCCTCAGTCAAACCATCCAACCCATGCCAGCATGGAAAGTAGACGTTAAACGACGACGATGATGATGATGAAACAAAAAGCATACATATACATGAAACAATATATACACACACAATCATCATCATCATCATCATCATCGTTTAACGTCCGTTCTCCATGCTAGCATGGGTTGGACGGTTCGACCGGGGATCTGGAAAGCCAGAAGGCTGCACCAGGCTCCAGTCTAATCTGGCAGTGTTCTACAGCTGGATGCCCTTCCTAACACCACACCACTCCGTGAGTGTAGTGGGTGCTTTTTTACGTGCCACCTGCACAGGTGCCAGGCGAGGCTGGCAACGGCCACGGTCGGATTGGTGTATTTTATGTGCCACCTGCACGGAAGCCAAACGAGGGGGTGGCATCGGCCACGAGTCGGATAGTGCTTTTTACGTACCACCAGACCAGGGATCCTGGCTGGTTCAATTCGATTTCGATTTCGCTTGCCCAACATGTCTTCGCAAGCAAGGGGGTTGGCAGGGTGCCTGTCGTACGGTCAGATTGGTGTATTTTACGTGCCACCGGCACGGCAAGGAAGCCAGGCGAGGCGGCACTGGCGGCCACGGCCACGAGTCGGATAGTGCTTTTTTATTTACGTTCCACCAGACCAGGGATCCTGGCTGTTTCAATTCGATTTCGATTTCGTTTTCGCTGCCCCAACATGTCTTCGCAAGCAAGGGGGTTGGCATGGGTGCCTGTCGTACGGTCAGATTGGTGTATTTTACATGCCACCGGCACGGAAGCCAGTGGAGGCATCGGCCACGAGTCGGATAGTGCTTTTTACGTACCACCAGACCAGGATCCTGGCTGGTTCAATTCGATTTCGCTTGCCCCAACATGTCTTCGCAAGCAAGGGGGTTGGCATGGGTGCCTGTCGTACGGTCAGATTGGTGTATTTTACGTGCCACCGGCACGGAAGCCAGTGGAGGCGGCGCTGGCATCGGCCACGAGTCGGATAGTGCTTTTTACGTACCACCAGACCAGGGATCCTGGCTGGTTCAATACAAAATGATGACTACACCTTTTGAATCTCTTATTGCTTTTTAAGCATTTTGATTCAATAGACTAATGGTGGATCAATGAAATTGTACCTAAGTTCAATAAGATACCCTATGCTGAATTGTCTATGTGCTAAATTGTCATGTTACGATACTATATATTACTACTATACTATATACTACTGTGAAGGTGCATGGCTCAGTGGTTAGAGCATTGGGCTCACAATCATGAGGTAGTGAGTTCAATTCCCTGACCAGGGTGTGTGTTGTGTCCTTGAGCAAGACACTTTATTTCACATTGCTCCAGCTCACTCAGCTGGTGCCAAGCTGTATCAGCCTTTGCCTTTCCCTTGGATAACATCAGTGGTGTGGAGAACGGAGGCTGGTATGCATGGGCAGCTGTTGGTCTTCTATAAACAACCTTGCCTGTACTTGTGTCTCAGAAGGTAACTTTCTTGGTGCAGTCCCATGGTCATTCATGACTGAAGGGGTCTTCTTCTATATGCTACTGTAAATGCCATTTATTCATACATCATGTTAACCACTCTACTCCACCTCATTTGTACCTCTGCTCTTCCAATACTTAGTTAATTGTACTTGCTGTGGCAGTCATCTGGGTTGGGTTGAGCCAGCTCTGACCGTTGAGCTCCCCATGTCCCTCACAAATGCTGACCACATCTGACGGTCGGCCCTAACATTCCAGCTGGCAAAAGTAATGCTTTTGCCTGTGGCCCAAATATACAGCTGCTAAATTTGACAAATACTCCACAGGAAGAGCAGGTATGTGAGACAGCACAGATGCTGTAGCTGTCTTTCGTTGTTGAGGTGTGTATAGAGATCCTATTTGGAGTTCCAAAGGGAATACAAGTTTACATGTTATCCCTGGTCACATGCTCTTCTAATCCAATAGCTCTCTACCCTCCTCTCTCCCTCTCTACAGATGATGTGCTTCCTTATTTAGAGATATTGATGAAAAAGAAAACAAAAGAGATTGTCTTCCTCTCCAAAACACAAAATTCCTGTTTGCTTCATGTCTAAAATTTAGTAATAATGTACAAACTATGCCTTCATTCACAAATTAAGATACCCCCCCCCCCATACCTACCAGCTGTCCATTCTGCAGACTTTATACTATTTTACCCTTTGAGTCAAACATGAATGAACCATATTAATCTATATCGTTGTTTTTTGTGTAGCCTTAGGTTTACTCTGATCATGCGCATCCATGACATGCTGACAGACAGTCAGCCAACTTGGTGAGATCCACACATCTGTTGTGCCACATATGGGGTTAATATGGTGTTTAGTTTCTTTAAACCCATGCTAACCATGATTGAACAATCCTATAATTGGAGATATTGCAAATGAGGCTGTCTCGTCTTTTTAGTCGTATCTAGAACTACTATTATACATGTTTTGCCATTTTTAAGATAGTAGGGTGGGATGTAAGGGCAGTTTGGCTATTATTTCTTGCAGATGAAGCGACCATATTATTTCTCTCTCTCTCGTTTGGACGAGTGTTTTAGTTATGTGCAGACTATTTCTTTTATCCAGTTGGTGAAACTTGATCTTCACAACATGCACACTGCATGCATTAATAACAACTTGCGCTTGCCATTCCATGTGCTCCATCAATATATTTATTGCCCACACACTCACATACACTCACCACCTCCAGTACATGCTTTCTCACAGTACCCACCTAACTATAACACCCCACCCTCACTAAACCAATGTTACTATAGCACCATGCTTGCACATATCTACCCACATATCTACCCACTGCACTAATACACACACACAGATGCACACACCACACTGCTTTTTTATGCCTGCTTCCAGACACAGATACGCATTGATACATGCATTTATACACCTTCCCATTTCCCTTCTTAACTCCTTGCCCAAAGAACAATATTCCTACCTTGTTCCTAATTCTTTGCCTTCCTCCTGTGTCCTTTCTCCTTTTATTTTATTTAATTATTTTTATATGCTGACTCTCTTTCACCTTTGCTTCTTTCTTTTATTCTGATGAAGGACTGATGTTTGAAACATTATGATTCTCTCTCTCTCTCTCTCCTTAGAAAAGCACTAAACTAATATCATATTTGTCAAACCTGGTTCTTTGTTGCCCTTTGTAATGTTTGTCTTTACAACCGATATATATATATATATATCATCATCATCATCATCATTTAACGTCCGCTTTCCATGCTAGCATGGGTTGGACGGTTCGACTGGGGTCTGGGAAGCCAGGAGGCTGCACTAGGCCCAGTCAGATCTGACAGTGTTTCTACAACTGGATGTCCTTCCTTACGCCAACCACTCCGTGAATGTAGTGGGTGCTTTTTACGTGCCACTGGCACAGGTACCAGGCGAGGCTGGCAATGGCCATGATCAGTTGGTGCTTTTTACGTGCCACCGGCATGAGGCCAGTCGAGGCGGTGCTGGCAACGGCCACGTTCGGACGGTTCTTTTATGTGCCACCGGCACTGGTATCACAACTGCAATTTCCATTGATTTTTGATCGATTTTGATTTTGATTTCACTTGCCTCAACAGGTCTTCGCAAGCAGAGTTTTGTGTCCCAAGAAGGAAAGGTATGCATAAGTGGACTGGCTACATCCCAGGTAGAGGCCACGGTTTATGGTCTCACTTGTCCTGCCGGGTCTTCTCAAATGGTCTCACTTGTCCGCCGGGTCTTCTCACGCAACAGCATACTTCCAAAGGTCTCAGTCACTAGTCATTTCCTCAGTAGACCTAATGTTCGAAGGTCATGCTTCACACCCACCTCGTCCCAGGTTTTCCTGGGTCTCCCTCTTCCATCCGATCGTGGCACATAAAAAGCACCCACTACGCCCACGGAGTGGTTGGCGTTAGGAAGGGCATCCAGCCGTAGAAACATTGCCAGATCAGACTGGGCCTGGTGCAGCCTTCTGGCTTCCCAGACCACAGTTGAACCGTCCAACCCATGCTAGCATGGAAAGCGGACGCTAAACGATGATGATGATGATCTTCATCCATTTTCGCCACATGACCATACCAGCGCAATCATATACATATATATATACACATGTATATATATATTTGTATATTCTTAACATGTAGAGGTAGGTTCAAATACAAAATATGCTGGACACTGTAGTGTATGCCTTAAGAGAATAACTTCTCCCTTTTAGACAACAGTATGTTCAATATGCTCATCTCATTGGTGCATGGCATATTCATATATATATACACACACACACACACACACACACATGCAGACCATGAGAGGATAATTCCATTGTCCATGCTGGCATGGGTTGGACAGTTTGACTAGGGCTGGTAAGCTGACAGGCTGCACCAGACTCCAGTCTTATTTGACATGGTTTCTCTGGCTGAATGCCCTTCCTAACACCAACCACTCCAAGAGTGTAATGGGTGCTTTTACATGCCACTGATTCCATTGTTTGACACCAGTATCTGCCATGACTGCAATTTCACTTGGTTTAATGGGTCTTCTTCTCAAGCACAGCGTATTGCCAAAGGTCTTGGTCATTTGTCATTGCCTCCATGAGGCCCAATGTTCAAAAGGTGCTTTTTACGTAACACCAGCATCGACCATAACTATGATTTCACTTAGCTTGACAGGTCTTCTCAAGCATAGAATGCCGCCAAAGGCCTTGGTCACTAATCGTTGCTTCCATGAGGCCCAACATTCAAAGATCATGTTTCACCACCTTATCCCATGTCTTTCTGGGTCTACCTCTACCATAGTTTCCCTCCACTGAGATTGGCACTTCTTTACACAGCTTTCCTTGTCCATAAGTATCACATGATCATACCAGCACAGTCATCACTCTTGCACAACACATCTGTTGCCTCTTATGCCCAACTTTCCTCTCAAGATGCTTACACTTGTCATATATGCCCACTGACATTCCATATCCAACAAAGCATTCTAACTTCATTTTTTTCAAGCCTACGCATATCCTCGGTGGTCACTGCCCATGTTTCACTGCCGTGCAGCATAGCTGCTCGCATGCAGGCATCATACAGTCTGCCTTTCTGCCTGAGGGAGAGGCCATTTGTTGCCTACAGAGGTAGGAGCTCTCTGAACTTTACCCAGCCTATTCTTATTCTCACAGCTATGCCCTCAGAGCATCTACCTCTGCTACTGGCTTGGTCACCTAGATAATAGAAGCTATCCACACAAACACACACACACACACACTCACACACACACTCACATTACAGTCTCATAATGTTTATCCTAGGTTTGTTTTTTATTTGAAAGTTAAGACTTCTAGATTGTTGAAGGTACTTGACGTTACAATATACATAAATTGCTTCTGATTCAAAAGAGTTGTTTCATTTTTATTTATTTATTTGGCCGTTTGCCAGCCTCATCTGGCACCTATGTCGGTGGCACATAAAAACACCATCCGAGCGTGGCCGTCTGCCAGCCTCGTCTGGCACCTGTGTCGGTGGCACATAAAAACACCATCCGAGCGTGGCCATCTGCCAGCCTCGTCTGGCACCTGTGTCGGTGGCACATAAAAAACACCATCCGAGCGTGGCCGTCTGCCAGCCTCGTCTGGCACCTGTGTCGGTGGCACATAAAAAACACCATCCGAGCGTGGCCGTTTGCCAGCCTCGTCTGGCACCTGTGTCGGTGGCACATAAAAACACCATCCGAGCGTGGCCGTTTGCCAGCCTCGTCTGGCACCTGTGTCGGTGGCACATAAATCACCCACTACACTCGGAGTGGTTGGCGTTAGGAAGGGCATCCAGCTGTAGAAACACTGCCAGATCTGACTGACTGGACTGGTGCAGCTTTCGGGCTCCCCAGACCCCAGTTGAACCGTCCAACCCATGCTAGCATGGAAAGCGGACGTTAAATGATGATGATGATGATGATGATGATTTTCACTGATAATTCCGGATTCACAATTATTTACCAACTTATTCTTTCATCTTGTTCTCATGTTTTCACATCTGTTGAGAAGGAAGTCCAATTATTTGGGATGGGAGTGTCTTGCACATGAGTAAACTTAGCCAAGAGTTACATTATTTAATGCATTTTAGAATTAAATTTCAATTTAAGTAGACACTGAGATTTTTGTTGTGTAGACCTACATGGCATACATGTAGCCAGCTGGATAAGACTAGGTGCAACCTACAGATGTGTTGTTTCAGATATACCAACTGATCTGTATGGAGAGGAAAGAGGAAACTAGCTGAAGAATTTGATAGCATGTAGTTTCTGTTGTATTTATAGTGTGGCTTTTTATTATGGTTAAGAAGTTTGCTTCACAACTGTATAGTTTCAGGTCCAACTTCACTCAGCACAGCATCTAAGGCAAGCATCTACTATCATAGCCTTGGATGACTACAATCTTGTGAATAAAATTCAATAGATTCAGGCGCAGGAATGGCTGTGTGGTAAGTAGCTGGCTTACCAACCACATGGCTCCAGGTTCAGTCCCACTGCGTGGCGCCTTGGGCAAGTGTCTTTTACTATAGCCTCAGGCCAACAAAGCCTTTTGAGTGGATTTGTTAGACGGAAACTGAAAGAAGCCTGTCGTATCTATCTATGTATATATATATATATATATATATAGTTATATATATGTGTGTTTTGTGTGGTGTGTGTATATGTTTGTGTGTCTGTGTTTGTCCCCCCAACATCGCTTGACAACTGATGCTGGTGTGTTTATGTCCCTGTAACTTAGCAGTTCATCAAAAGACTGATAGAATAAGTACTAGGCTTACAAAGAATAAGTCCAGGGGTCAATTTGCTCGATCGACTAAAGGCGGTGCTCCAGCATGGCCACAGTGAAATGACTGAAACAAGTAAAAGAAAAAAAGAAAAAGGAAAATATGGAAACTGTGTGGAAGTGCATTGGAGTTGTTCTTCTTCTTGGGTGCTAGGTTTGATCCAATGTGTAGTTCAGCACCTCTATCTATTCCTTGGGTCCCTTTAATGGAGCCCACTCTGTTGCAAGAATCTGGGCCCAGTCTCTGGTTTGAGAACAACTTTCTCTTTTCTTTAAGTCTTGGATATCTGAAAAGGCACATTGGTGCTGTTTTTTACTCCTCTGACTTCCTTCCTCTCCATGTGGTCACTGAGGCATTCTTTGACAATGTCGCAATAAAATATTAGGGAAAGGTATACTTGATTAGATTAAATTCATTACTTGGTGCTATTTATTTGATCAGAGGGCTTTGAACTCATGATGTAAATTTGAATCATCATCATCATCGTTTAACGTCCGCTTTCCATGCTAGCATGGGTTGGACGGCTCAAATGGGGTCTGGGAAGCCCGAAGGCTGCACTAGGCCCAGTCTGATCTGGCAATGTTTCTACAGCTGGATGCCCTTCCTAACGCCAACCACTCTGTGAGTGTAGTAGGTACTTTTTATGTGCACCGACACAGGTGCCAGATGAGGCTGGCGAACGGCCACGCTTGGATGGTGTTCCATTGATGTTCATCGATTTTGATTTGATTTGATCAGAAATATCTATCACAAGACATTTGTGTTCCAGTACTCTACTAGAACATAACAGTCAACAAGAGTTAACAGCTGGAAGTTTAAATATTGTTTATTGGCTAAACCAGTTGAAGTGCCATTCTGGAGAATTTATGGCTGTGATATGAGCTTGGTTTAGGTTGCTCTCATCTGGTGACCTTTAAGTGGCTTCATCCCTGCTGGCTAAGATATAAAATTGAGTTAAGATAGGGTTTTGTTCCTGCTATAAAATGACCACTTAAAATAACTTTACATTACAACTTTAACTAAAAGGAAATCTGTACGCATGTATGTTTATGCATAATAAACCACTCCTATGATTTGGTTTCAGATTCCCAGATGTATATATTTCACGGCATTTGTGTCAGTCTGTAATGTCCTCTAGGGAAGTGTGAACATATGAACATCCATTCACCCCAGTTTGTAGATACAGTCCCCAAACCAAAATAATAATAATATAATAATAATAATAATAATTAATAATAATTTCAAATTTTAGCATAAGGCCAGCAATTTCAAGGTTGGGGTAAGTCAATTACATCAACCCCCTCATGTTCAACTGGCATTTATTTTATTGACCCTCAAAAGATGAAAGACAAAGTTAATCGTGGCAGAATTTGAACTCAGAATGTAAAGACAGCCAAAATACTGTTAAGCATTTTGTCCATGTGCTAACAATTCTGCCAGCTCTCCACCTTAATAATGATGATGATGATGATGATGATGATGATGATGATGACGATACGACGTACGACGACGACGACGACGACGACGACGACGACGACGACGACAACGACGACGATAAAAAAAAAAATTTAGGATTATTGTGTATTTGATGAAAATATTGTCCAACCCCTTAAAAGAAACTAAACTACAAGTGAGCCAACAAACAATAGAGCTGCTGTAGTTGACCTACTAGATGTAGCAGCCAAAATCTTTCTCCCAAATCACTCTGACTCATTTTAAAAAAAGAAACCTTTGCCTTTCTTTTGGATAACATCAGTGGCATGGAGAGCGGGAGCTGGTATGCATAGGCAACTGGTGGTCTTGCCTGGATTTGTGCCTCAGAGGGTAACTTTCTTAATATGTAATCCCCTAGTCATTCATGACCAAAGAGGATCTTTTTTTTTTTTATATCATGGTATCACAGTATCAACCAGACTGTCTGATGTTGTTACACATTGCTGGTCACAATGCACATCACATTGTTTCAGCTTTCGAATGATACCACCCTGCTTACCTAGCCAGCAGGGTGGCATTCCCCTCTGTTCGGAACACTATTCCATCGCAGGGTTACTCATTTACAGCTGGGTGGACTGGAACAATGTGAAGTGAAGTGTTTTGCTCAAGAATACAACACACTACCCAGTTCAGAAATTGAACTCACAATCTAGCAACCATGAGGGCAACACCCTAACCACTAGGCCATACAGCACATTGTAGCAGCACACCTGTCTCTATCCTCATTCTCAATTACTCTAACCCCCCCCATCTGGTCTGGGTAACCATGTACCTCCTCTACAGTAAGAAACCTGTTTCTCTCTCTGTGTCTCACCATTCCCTTTCATAATCTGACACATGATCCCCTCCTCCAATGCCCCTTCCCCTCTCAAAGAACCTTTGTCTTGCAAATTACTTGGTGACCCTGCTAGTACTGCTGCCATGTAAAAAGCGTCCACTCCACACTGTAGAGTGGTTGGCATTTGGAAGGGCATTCAGCTGTAAAAACCATGCCAAAACTGACCTCACCAGTGCTGGTGCCATGTAAAAAGCAGTCAGTTCACTCTGTGGGGTAGTTGGTGTTAGGAAGGGCATCCAGCCATAAAAACCCTGCCAAAACAGAGACAGAAGTTTAGTGCAAGCTCCTGCCTGGCCGGCTCAATGCCAGCATGGTTAGCAGATGTTAAATGATGATGATGATGATATATAAATACACGTGCTCATCTCTCTCTCTCTCTCCTCTCTCTCTCTATATATATATATAATATATATATATATATATATATATAAAGATAATCTTCATTCAGTTTCCATCGTCATATCCGCTCACAAGGCTTTGGTCAGCATGGGGTTGTAGTAGAAAACAATTACCCAATGTGCCCTGCTGTGACATTGAACCAGAAACCATATGGTTGGGAAGCAAATACCTCAACTACATAGCTGTACCTGAGGACTAGCAAGCCAGAAGACTGTAGCAAGCTCTATTCTGATCTGGCAGGGTTTCTACAGCTGGATGCCCTTCCTAACACCAACCACTCCGAGAGTGTAGTGGGTGCTTTTTACATGCCACCAGCACAGGAGCCAGTCAGGTGTCACTGGTATCGACCACACTCGAATGGTGCCTTTTACGTGCCAGTCAGGCAGTACTGGCATTAGCCACGACAATGACTTCACTTGACTCAACAGGTCTTTGCAAGCACAGTTTATTGCCCAATGATTGAAGGGTACTCTTATATGGGCCAGTTATGCTGCACTGGCTTAGGCCATGATTATAGTCGCACTTGGCTTTCCGGGTCTTCTCAAACACAGACATATCTCCAAAGGTCTCAGTCACTCGTCATCGCCTATGTGAGGCCCAACGTTTGGAGATCGTGCTTCACCACCTCATCACATGCAAATCCAGAACCTCATTCTTCAGTGACTCAGCATTTCTAACAGTAATGAACTATCAAGTGCAGTTCTCAATCTCTAACTCTCAATCCATTATTTTATTTGTATTCTTTCTCTAAATAAGGAGCTTTGTTTTTCATAACCACAGGTCAGCCTTGATTAAGCTGAATCATGATCAAATATATTCATGCCATGACAAATTCCATGTTTTTTTTCCATTTGCAGACAATGTTTTTAAGACTATATTATCCATTGTGTTCTCCTCTTTAAGTCAGTAGGGTGTGTCTTGAGGAAGGTTTAACTGCTATTTCTAGTAGGCCATTCGACCACATAGAGGCTCCCTGAAGTTACTGTCAAATAATAGTGTATTAGTAGTTGAGGAAAAAGAAAGCATGTTTGGAAGTATATTTTATTGAATTAAAAAAAAAAAAGACTGGTTTTGGAGCAGCCCCATCATGTTTGAGAAGTGGATTTAGTGGTAAACATCTTCAGACTAGCACTTCAGGTTGATGATATCTTGCTGAGAATTCTCCTGTTTTAAATATAGCAAAAGAGGGCTCAAGTAGGGACAGTTGACTAACTGTGGCACTCTGGGAACACATACCACTTCTCTATCTTTCACAATTTCCCTGCATCTATCTTCACCTCCCATCTCTCTCCCACTTTCACACACACACACACACATACACGAAACACACTCACACATGTAATATTAATGTTATTGACTTTTGGAATAAGATTTTTAGAAACTCTTATCTGAGCTAAACAACTCAATCTGAACAAGGGACAGTTTGTTTATGAGGTGGATTAAAAACCTACAGGAAATTTCTAAGTTGTAAACAAAACTATTTAATCTGTTAAACCCATTGCATGAGAGAGAGAGAGAGAGAAAGAAGGGGGAGGGAGAAGGGTGGGGAGAAATGCTGTTGTTTTAGTCCCTAATTTATACTAATCAAACAGACTTTAGATCAAAACCATTCCAGCTGTGTCCATCCCACTTTCCAGTCAGACATATCTAAGACTTCTTAATCCACTGTGTCCTCAAAATTGTAGGATGTGATTTGAGTGTCATTTAGCTGCTATTATTACTAAAAGTGTGGACTACACTGCTAGCATGAGAAAGGTGGTATATAATTTAAGTAGTTGATGATGTTGGTCACAGGCCTGTTGATGGAATTTTCTTCCTTTCAGAGAGAAGTTTTGGTGACTTCTTTCTGGTTTTGGCAGATGATCCAATTTTGAAGTATATTTAGTTTGGCTCAGGCATGGTGGTGTGATTTAAGAAGTTTGCTTTACAGCCATGTGGGTTTTTTCTATTCAGTCCCACCACATGACACCTTGTACAACTGCCTTTAACTATAACCCCAAGATGACCAAAGCCTTGTGAGTGGATTTGACTGACAGAAACTGAAAGGAGCCCATATATATATATATATATATATATATATATATATATATGATACACTTGAACACTCCAATCAGTTAAGATCAGAAGCCATGAGAGCCACTTTATTATCATTATTATTATTGTTATTATTATTATTATTGTTATTTTTATTTATTATTATTATTATTATTATTATTATCATCATCATCATTGTTATTGTTGTTATTAGTCATACTGTGGACAAATGTTTTACATTTGGAATCAATGTCCTTGATACCGAGGCGTGCCCAGTTTCCTTGGATATCAAAGACCTTTCTTATAATCCTTGGTGTTCCCAATTGAGTAGATTTCTGAATTAATGCGATTCTAAGGCTATCATGATTTTTGTAGTTGTTTTCAAATTCTACCAAGTTTGACTTTGCCTTTCATCCTTTCGAAATCGATTAAATAAGTACCAGTCTGAGGTCGAGGAAATCGGTTCGCCCCTCCCTCAATATTTCAGATCTTAATTGTAGGCTTGCTTGCTCAGAGCTGGCCCACGGCTAAAGAATATCAATATTTTGGTAGTGAAATCTGTAAGCTCCTTTTGTGATGAGCTGGCAGTTTCTGGTTGTTGGTGAGCTGTGCAATTAGGAAGACACTTTATTGTATTTGTTATTTGTAGTTATTGTCATTTAGTGCCAGGTCAACATCAGTTTATGTTCAGTGACATTCCAATCTTGACCATCCTGTCTATGTTTATCCCATTTCCTTTTGTAAAAATGACAGAATGTAATCCGAGGGAGATTTGACTTCTCTCCAGATAGATCCCTACCTCTTCATCTCTGCTTTAGAGTATCCCATCTCCAACTAATGTCAAGATGTCCTCTTTTCCACTTCCCTTGTGGGCTTCAGGTTAGAGCCTGATGGGACATATGTTTCCCTGAAGGAAGACCTTCCTCTCCCAGGTTTTGTCGGTTCTGGATTGTCATCATCATCATCATGTATCTGGGTTGGACAGTTTGACAGGTCAGGTTCTGGATTGTCATCATCATCATCATGTATCTGGGTTGGACAGTTTGACAGGAGCTGCACCAGATTCCAAAGTTTTGTTTTGGCATGGTTTCTACAGCTGGATGCCCTTCCTCATGCCAACCACTTTGCAGAGTGTATTGGGTGTTTTTTATGTGGTACCAGTGATACTTTTGTAACTTTGCCTTTCTCTAAGGTAGGGTTGTTGGCCTTACACAAACCTGTTTTTACCACTGGAAATAGGAGGTCCATATTAGGCTGGCCTCTATCCTTAGGCCTGTCCAGCATGGGAGGGCCGCTCAGGAGCTTGCTCCCTTCCCCCTTTCTTGTATAGCTCTCAGGGTCGTTGAAGTACACAAGCCACCTCACTGCAACATGGGCTGAACCTTGTTATGTTCTAGATATTGGTCAACATGGATACAAGTTGTTGATGGCATTCAAATTATGCTATTACTACAATTATCATCTTCTTAACTCAGTTTTTTTCTTTTTTGATGCTTTTCTTTTCCTTGTCCTCTCCTCGACTCTTTTAAACACTATTCATTGAAATGTCACATTGATAATATTTCTTCAACTAAGCATTAATTGTAGTTATCAAAAATCATCTGCTCTGCTTCATAACATACATCTTCTTTGATGCATGAAAGGAGTCTGTGTGTATGTTTGTAAGTTGGTCAACCAGCCTGAAATAGCAAGTAAATCTCTCTCAATCTTTGCCTCACTGTCTTAAAAACAGAGGCATATACTGGATAGCCAATATACCATACACATATATAAATAATACACACACACACACACACCTAACAAAATCACCATTCTCATTTATCATATGGTCAATCTACAAACTGCAAGGGTTGAGAAAAGTATGTCATATCCCATATTGTGAGATGATGGGGGAGGCAGTCTTTATCTCTTTGCCTATGTCTATCATGAAAGGAACCTGTATGTATGTTTGTAGTTGATCAGCCAGCAAGAAATAGCAGCCAAATCTCCTTCAATCTTTACCTTACTGTCTTAAAAACAGAGACATGTACTGGATAGCCAATATACCATACACAAGTATACACAATACACTAATACCCCCCCCCCCAACACACACACATACACCTACTCACACACACACATGCAGACCTAACAAAATCACCATTCTCATTTATCACATGGTCAATCTACAAACTGCAAGGATTGAGAAAATTTTGTCATATCCCATATTGTGACATGGGGGGAGGGAGAGGGGCAGTCTTTATCTCTCTCTGTACAACAGCAACAATAGCAATAATTACAACAATAAACATATTTTGTCTTTTCCTTGGTGTATTATCATTACATTTTTTTTTTGTTTTATATCTTTTATAGTTTACTTGTTTCTGTCATTAGACTACGGCCATGCTGAAAGAACATTTAATAGAATGAATCAATCCCAATACTTATTTTATTATTAAAAAAAAAGAAGAATTTTCTTTTTAAACCTGGTTCTTATTCTATTGTTCTCTTTTGCTGAACTACTATGTTACAGGGATGTAAGCACACCAACTCCAGTTATCAAGCAGTGGTGGGATGACAAAAAAGAGACACACACACACACACACATAGATATGTATAGAATGGGCTTCTTTCAGTTTCCATCTACCAAATCCACTCACAAGGTTTTGATCGGCCCAAGACTATAGTAGAAGATACTTACCACACAGTGGGACTGAGCCTGGACCCACATGGTTGGGAAGGAAACTTCTTACTACACAGCTTGAAAATATTTTCTTACTACTGCCAACACTGTTACCACAACCATCCACCACCACAACTACCCCTACTGTAAATTCATTTGTTACCCTGAGTAATATATAAATCCTACTGCTCCCTGTCACCATTTTAACCAAATCACCATCATCATCATGATGATAAGCGTCATCACTCCTGCCACTATCATCATTATTACCTATCATTATCATCGTCAGTGGTCCTCAATATTTCTCCACCCACATACTTTAAACCCTTGTCCCCTAAAGTTGACCCCCACCTCCACTAGGGTTTGTAGTCCTGTGAGCTGCATGATGACCTCAATAGTGACCCCCACTCCACTAGGTTGTAGCATGAAAAAACTGCCCATGATACACTCTGTGAAAAAAAAAACACCCAGGTTGTGAAAAGGTTGATGATAAGAAGAGCATCCAACTGTAGAAATCATGGCCAAAACAGACACTGGAGGGCAATGCAGTCCTTAGATCCATCAGATTTTGTCAAACAGTCCAACCCATGCCAGCATGGAAAATGGACATTGAATGACAATGATGGTGATCCAGTTGAGCATATTTAACTTGCTTACTTCTCATTTTCTTACCTTTTTTTACAACTATGGTGTATCACTCTTTCTTTTGTGCACATAACCTGTTGGAAGTGCAGATGACTATCTCCAGAAGCCTACCCCACAAGCTCATCTCTCCACCTCTTATCACCCATACTTTCTTCCAACCCCAGACCTGCACTAACCACTTTCTGCGACCCTTCATCCACAAAATGTCAACCTTCAGAACCCCCTTCCTGTCCATGTTTTTCCTGCAGTCATTGACACTTAGCAGATGCTGAAGATGAGCATCAACTGCATCAGTGTAACCAGTCTTAGAGGCCTTGTCTATTATTTGTTCAGAGAAAAATACCTTTAGTCCATTAACACATGTACACTGTAGGCAGAATACTTCCACAAGATTTACCTCTTCCAGTGACTGTATCACATTGGGAGGAAATCCTGTGGCCTGAAGCTCATAGCTACTCATTTAGTTGGTTAATCTGTCCTGAGTAAATTGGTGTACCTTACTGAAAAGCACAGTTTCTTGGAGTCCTAATATATTCTTACATACCATTGTTTGCCTATGGACCCCTGGAGTCCTAATATATTCTTACATACCATTTTTTTCCTGTGGACCCTTTCTGGAGATAGTCATATGCACTTCCAACAGGTATGTACACAACACAAAGAGTGATACAGCATAGTAGTGAAACATGGTAAGAAAACTAGAAGTAACCAAGTTAAATATGAACCCCTTTGATTACTATTCGATTGTGGTAACCCCCCCAAGCCATTCAATGTTTAAAAACTAGTTTTATAGATGTTTCTTTCAAAATTCCTAATTTGTTTTTCACACATTAATTTGTGTAAATTGAACTATGTAAAACGTCAGAGAAAGAAACCTCTCTGTTTCTTGCAGTAAACACATCGAAAGTAGCATTTTCCTTTGGACCCTTGGAATACTGCAGTGGATCCTCAATCTACTATTTTGCTTACATGGACCCCCAAAAGCCTTACATGGTTCCCCAGGGGGTCATATGGACTCTGGTTGTGAACCACTGTTTTATATGGTTGCATGACCTGTTAAAGATAACAGTCTAATCTGCCTTGGATTTCATTCTGCCATCTTAAAAAAAAGGAATAGTACTTTGGATGATGTAATCCTAGATACACAATGTCTGAAAAAAGACAGTATGGTCAGGGCTGGAATAATTTTATTCATAGGTGTGGTCAGTTTGGGCTGAAACAAGTATTTTGCACTGATTACAACAGTATCAACTTTCTGCCTATTCACTTTTTGTCTGTATACCAAAACCACTTTCTCGATGCTTTTCAAACTTCTAAAGCTCCAAATAGACTCTTAACCTGATATTTTAAGGGAAGATTTCTACCTGACAAGTGGAAGTAATTATAAAATGAAACACAAATGTAATATTTGAAACTTGAAAATCTTCAAGCTGAAAGGGTGACTCTGGCAAAGATCAAAGGTGGATCATCCTCATCATTGTTCGGCCGTGGTCGAGACAATGGAATTTACTATGTTATGCCAGACTTCACGGTCCATCATAGCATTACGGAGGTCCTGTTGCTGGATGCCTGTATCCCTGGAGATTACATCAGGGTAGGAGAGTGTGCGCCCTCTGGTATTCCAGAGGAGAAGAGGAGAAATTACTTCTTTCTCAGCTCTACAACAATGTCCAGCAAACTGGACTCTCCTACCTTTCACAAGAGATGACACAGGTGGTAATTTCCCATATATTTGCATTTTGGTTGGATGGCGCTTCCACGAGAGATTTTGAGCTCTCATAAGGAGGCAAGTGTAGGTTCCATCCAACCGCCTCTCAAGCTTCTTTGATAACGTCCAGGTTTCTGAGCCATAGGTGGATGGGAATGTATGGAAGGCAGGAAGAGAATGAATGTGAGTTTTGAAACTTGAAAGGATTAAAAGTTAATTTCAATATCAAAATATGTAAGGGAGGGGAAAAAATAATGTGTGAGTAGAACAAACCTATATCTCTCCTTTAACCTTCATATATACTTTTGTTGAAAGATCAATCCCTTGCAATCACTGACCCTATTTAACCCAGTTCTTCAATAACAGCTATGGGATAAAGATTAAGGCTCTGAATGTCTTGTCTTAATCCTTACAAATACGTTAATATTATACCAAAAGTCTTTGGGTTTATTTTTGTTTTTTTTTCTCATACTCGTGTTTTCTCCTTCTAAGTCTCAGTTTTTCTACTCCCTACCCCTCTCCCTCGTTTTAATCTGTCTCTACAAAAATGGACTAAACATTCCAACAGTCTGTTTTGTAACCCCCCCTCTCCAACTTCTTCCCACTTGTTAATACTCTTGGAGTAGCCCAGATCGCTTATACAATTTTCTTCATCTTTGTATGTATATATATGTACATATGTGCATGGGTATATAAATGTGTGTGTATGTACGTACGTGTGTTTGTTTATGTATTATGTGTGTGTGTATTATATATATATATATATATATATATATATATATATATATATATATGTATGTATGTATATATGATGTATGTATATATGTATGTATGTATATGTATGTATGTATATATGTATGTATGTATGTATGTATGTATGTATATATGTATGTATGTATTATGTAGTATGTATGTATATATGTATGTATGTATATATGTATGTATGTATGTATGTATATATGTATGTATGTATGTATATATGTATGTATATATGTATATGTATGTATATATGTATGTATGTATATGTATATATATGTATGTATATAGATATATATATGTATAAATATATCTATATACATATGTATATGTATGTGTATATTTACATATATATATATATATATGTATTATATATATGTATATGTATGTGTATATATACATATATGTATTATATATACATATATGTGTATATATATACATGTATATGTATGTATATATATATATATATATACGTATATATGTATGTATATATATATATATCCATATATATGTATGTATATATATATCTATATATACATATATGTATGTATGTGGATATGTGTGTTGGGAGGGGTGTATGTATGTGTGTATGCTTCTCTTTAATTCTATGGACATTTGAAGTTTGACCAGCTGCTTATGTTAGCTTTTGTATATCTTTTAGTCGTATCAGCTATTGATTCATTCTTCCTTAGACGATGGTTTTTGGTAAGAGTGGGTGGTATGAGTGTGAGGTGGCGGAAGGAGAGATACATTTATCCTCTATCCCTCCTTCCATCTCTCATTTCCCTGTTTCTCTCTCTTTCTCTCTCTCTTAGCATCTTTCCTTCCTATACTTCTCATATGATATTTCAGCTTCCTATCTGCTTTGTTGCTAGGTGGTGCTAGTGGTAGTGTTGCTGCTGCTGCTGATGATGATGATGTTTATGATGGTGATGATTATGATGATAATAACAAGCATTATTGTTGTTCGCGAGGGTATTAGCTGTAGTAGTAGTAATAGTAGTATCTATATAAAAATGTAATGTAGGATAGTAGTTCAAGTAGACTAATTCTAGCTGTCAGTCTGGCTGTTTCGTCCACATGCATTGGTAGCTGCTTTAGTTTCGAGTTATTTATTTACGAAATAGTAAGACTGTTTAGTATTTGACCAGTCTAACCCAAATATAATAATAATAATAAAAAAAGGAAAGCGATGAGGAAAAAACTCTTTGGATGGTTTTACACTTCATCGAAAGACAAAGCTTTCCAGGAAACTGAGTGGAAATGGGTAGGAAATGTATTTTTGTTTTGTTTTGTTCTTTTGTTTTTTAATTCCTTTTATTTTATTTTTTTTTTTTTTCGGATTTGTTATCCCAGAACGTTCTTTCCCAGCCCTTTCTTCCACCCATCCGATTCCTTCAAGTTTTAACCTAAATTATTATTACATGTTGTCATTGCTATATAAGATAGTCAGACAGTTGGTTTGTTTATGCGTATATGCGAAGTTACTTATGAATTTACTTACAGACACTCTCTCTCTCTCTCTCTCTCTCTCACGCGCTCGTCCGCACGCGCGCGCGCACGAGCACACACGTATTTATTATATGCGTCTGTAGCTTAGCTGTTCCTTCTCCCATCTTTACATATCGAGAGACAGGAA
>NC_043012.1:3012682-3040182 GCF_006345805.1 Octopus sinensis
CCTTTTATTTCACACTTGTTTCCCAGCTTTTTCTCTGAAATTGTTTCTGGGGAAGTAGCAAGTTGGACAAAGTTATTATTCTTTGTCTTTCTTGCCATGATGGGTTCATTTGTTACTGCAGCTAAATGTTTGTTGAAATGCTCTTTGAAAACAGCCACTGTTTGGCAGTGTGTCGAAAAGTATTGTGTCCCACTTTATACACACACACACACAATATATATATATATATATACTCTTTTACTCTTTTACTTGTTTCAGTCATTTGACTGCGGCCATGCTGGAGCACCGCCTTTAGTCGAGCAACTCGACCCCGGGACTTATTCTTTTTTTGTAAGCCTAGTACTTATTCTATCGTTCTCTTTTTGCCGAACCGCTAAGTGACGGGGACGTAAACACACCAGCATCAGTTGTCAAGCAATGCTAGGGGGACAAACACAGTCACACATACATATATATATACATACATATATACGACAGGCTTCTTTCAGTTTCCGTCTACCAAATCCACTCACAAGGCATTGGTCGGCCCGGAGCTATAGCAGAAGACACTTGCCCAAGATGCCACGCAGTGGGACTGAACCCGGAACCATGTGGTTAGTTAGCAAGCTACTTACCACACAGCCACTCCTGCGCCTATATACACATTCTTTATTTTCTCTCCTTGCTTCTTTCTGTGTTCCTTTCTGTGGAGGAGCATAGGCTCAAAACATTAAAGACTTTTTCACTTCCCAAGAGTTAAACTAATACATCTGCTTGTTGTCTACACCACCTGTCTTCGTCTTTTGTTGTTGTTTTTTTATAAATTCTCCTTATATATACTCTTTTATTTGTTTCAGTCATTTGACTGTGGCCATGCTGGAGCACCGCCTTTAGTCAAGCAAATCGACCCCAGGACTTATTCTGTTGGTCTCTTTTGCCGAACTGCTCAGTTACATGGATGTAAACACACCAGCATTGGTTGTTAAGCAATGTTGGTGAGGACAAACACAGACACACAAACATATACACACACAAACATATACACACACATACATATATATATGACAGGCTTCTTTTAGTTTCCATCTACGAAATCCACTCACAAGGCTTTGGTTGGCCTGAGGCTATAGTAGAAGACACTTGCCCAAGGTACCACACAGTGGGACTGAACCCAGGCTCTAATCTGATCTGGCAGAGATTCTACAGCTGGATGCCCTTCCTAACGCCAACCACTCTGAAAGTGTAGTGGGTGCTTTAACATGCCACTGGCACGAGAGCCAGTCAAGTGGTACTGGCAACGACCATGCTCAAATGGTGTTTCTTATGTGCCACCTCCACAGGAGCCAATCCAGCGGCACTGGCAATGACCTCACTCGAATGTTTTTCACATTCCACCGGCACAAGTGCCAGTAAGGTGACGCTGGTAACAATCACGTTTGAATGATGCTTTTTACGTGCCACTGGCATGGAAGCGACTTAGCTGCTCTACCAGCAATCAGTTAGCTGCTCTAGTTGCTTGTATGGTGCCAGTCATCGAATTTGCAAATTTGATTTGATTTTGATTTCACTTGCCTCAACAGGTCTTCGCAAGCAGAGTTTAGTGTCCAATGAAGGAAAGGTATGCATAAGTGGGCTGGTTACACCCCTGGCATAGGCCACGGGTTATAGTCTCACTTGGCTTGCTGGGTCTTCTCACGCACTGGATATTTCCAAAGGTCTCTGTCACTAGTCATTGCCTCGGTGAGGCCTAATGTTCGAAATATATATATATATCATATCATCTTCATTATTTAATGTCAGTTTTCAATGCTGGCATGGTTTGGCTAGTTTGATAGGAGGAGCTGACTAGTCAGAGGGTCATTTGTTTTGGCATGGTTTCTAAGGTTGGATGCCTTTCTAATACCAATCACTTTACAGAGTACACTGGGTGTCGTTTATGTGGAACCAGCACAGGTGTTTTTTTTTACATGGTGTTGGCACAAGTGGTTTGTATGTGGCACCAGCATGGGTGCTGTTGACATGGTGCTGGCACGGGTGCTTTTTATGTAGTGTTGGCACGGCCAATGCCAGTGCCGCCCCGACTGGCTTCAGTGCCGGTGGCACATTAGAAAGCACCAACCAATCATGGCCGATGCCAGACTCCCCTGGCACCTGTGCCGGTGGCACGTAAAAAGCACCCACTACACTCGCGGAGTGGTTGGTGTTAGGAAGGGCATCCAGCTGTAGAAACACTGCCAGATCAGACTGGAGCTTGGTGCAGCCCCTGGCTTCCCAGACCCCGGTCGAACCGTCTAACCCATGCCAGCATGGAAAACGGACGTTAAACGATGATGATGATGATATATGTCATCGTCATTTAATGTCTGTTGTCCTTGCTGGCATGTGTTGGACAGACTCCAGTCTGATTTGGCATGGTTTCTAGGGCTGGATACCTTTCCTGGCACAAACCACTTTACAGAGTGTACTGGGTACTTTTAATGTGGCACCACACAGGCGCTTTTACATGGTGCTGCACAGCTGCTTTAATGTAGCATTGCATGCACACTTTTACATGGCACTGCCACAAGTACTTTTCACCACTAGAGGGACCAATCTTAAATACTTCTGCTGTGAAGTACAGGTCTTGAGTATGTTGTGTCTCTTGTGCTTACAAACAGATGTATAACTGCTACTGTTAAGGTTAGAGCTCCATGTAGATTATCATCCAGTCTGCTTCCAGTAAAGTAGTTTGGTTACTATTATATCCACTAGTATTACTAGTTATGATATCAGAGCATATGTAAGAGAAATTGCAATAAACACAAGTTTATATTATTAGTTCCTATGTACGTTTCACCTCTATGGTAGTTGTTAGGAATTCTGCATCTGATATTCCAAATGCAATTGGATACTTAAGCGCAATAGGTCACCAAGGAAAATTTTATTACATTACTAGCTGGCCCCGTGCCATTAAGAATGACAACTAATTCTAGTATTTTATATATAAATATGGATGGTAAATCAAATTGATACACTTGTCAATGTTATCTAGAGGTTGTCTTTTGAGACATGACATCAATCATCGTTTGTTACTGAAAGAATGCTGGTTCATGCATAACATTGACATACGTCCCTTGTACACGCCCACACATACACACATATACTAACACGCAGTTGAAACGCTGTTTGATTTTTCTTTTTAGCATTGAATATTCACCATCCCGCTTCCATTGCACACACACACACACACACACACAAGCAAACATTCACATAGCTCCCTTTTACATGCACACACATACTCACTCAAGAGTTGAAACGCTGTTTGATTTTTTTCACCCCTTCCTTATTCATATGTTGTGACGGAGAAAAACGCAAGAGTAGTATTATAATAGATGTTACAGAGAATAAGCACAGGCATAGCTGTATGGTAAAAAGTTTATTTCTGAACCACATGATTCCAGGTTCAGTTCCTCTGCATGGTACCTTTGGCAAGTGTCTTCTATAAGCACAGGCCAACCAAAGCCTTGCGAGTAAATTTGGCAGACAAAAGCTGAAAGAAGCCCACTATGTGTGTATGTATGTGTATCGTCTGTGTTCTCCTCCCCATGCTTGACAACTTATGCTGGTGTTTTTTCCTTCCCATAACTTAGTGGTTCAGTAAAAGTGACTGACAGAATAAGTACCAGACTTTAAAAAAATTATTGGGGTTAATTCATTCGACTAAAATCTTTCAAGGTGTTACTCCAGCATGAACACAGTTGAATGACTGAAATGGGCAAAAGACAAAGAACTAATCAGGAAACTAATTAGTTCTCTGTAACAAAACGCAACAAAATGTTCCTTGATAGTCTGTTCTCGTTAAGCATCCAATTACACATGGAACATCTAATGCAGTGTTTCAAACAACCACAATGGTGAAACATATGTAGGAACAAGTTTTATAAACTTGTGTTTATCATAATTTCTCATATTTGAGATAATGAATCTCAGATAAAGCTATAACTAATAGCATGTAAAGATTGGGTTAAAAATCCTTTTTAATACAAGAAGTCCTCCTCCTCATCATCATTTAATATCTGTTTTCCATGCTGGCATGGGTTGGACAGTTTGACAGGACCCAGCAGGGTTGCATCAAACTCCAGTGTCAGTTTTGGCTTGGTTTCTATAGCTAGTTACCCTTCCTAATGCCAACTACTTCACAGTGTGTACTGGGTACTTTTTGTGTACTACTGGCACTAGTGAGGTTACCAAGTTATCTTGTGAGGCAAGAAAGAACAAGAAATAAGGAAAAGGTAAAGGAAAAAGCCTCCTTGGCTAAAAGGGGATGGAGTAGTCTTTGAGGGAAGGGCTTATGCAAGTTTTTGAGAGGCTAAAGTATGAGCGATTAATAAGCCTAGGTGTCTTGCTGTAGAGGAGATACATGGCTACTCCACATCATGTAAGGATGGATGGAGGTAGCTGGAATGAAGATAGAGATTGCAGTGATGAGATACTTTAGTGTCTCAAGATACAAGAAGGTGAGAGAGACAAGTGGGTCAGAAAGTAGAGGGATGATGTGCAAGGTGTAGGAGCAGTGGAGAGGGAGATGTAGAAGGAACTACAGTAAGCAAGGAATGATGGCTGAAATGAGAGGGCATTGAGAATGACAGCAAATATGAGAGGTGTTAAAATGGAATATGAGGGAGGAGAGAGAGTGGTGGTCTGGAGGCACAGAAAAAGGTAATCAGTGAAAATAGTGTAGGTAGGGATGTTGAAGGTAAGGGAAAGATGGAATTGATTCCAGTTGGGTGCTAACTGGAAGCGCAAAGGTGTAGATTCTGCTCTCAAATGATTACAGCGGCTAAGTAGTATCATAGAGAGAGAAGTGATGGGTGTTAGGGGATGAAATGTGAGGAATGCAGGACAGGCAAAAAGAGTGGCAGGGCAGTGTCCTCCATCACACACACACACACAAACATAACCAGGGAGGTTTTAAGACATCATTTAAATTGCTGTGGTGAACAGATTTTCTCAGGCGCAATGAATCACTAATCATCTCAGTCTTTCTCATCATCTCGTCTGTAAGGCTCCGTAACTCGAGATCAGCTTTCACTTCTTTGTCCCATATTTTCCTGGGTCTCCTTCATCCACTTTCAGCAACTGGCACTCCTTTATGAAAATGACCTTGTTCTTGTGTATCATATGATCAAACCAGTGCAGTCTTCTCTCTTGCACATTACATGTAGTTCTGCTTATGTCTACTTTCTTTCAATATATTAACACTTTGTCACACCACACACTCATATAGTGTGTATGTGGGTTTGTTTTTTTGACAAATGTACTGAGATATCACTTTTAAAAGTTTAGCTGAAAATATTGAAGCCAGTGCCTATTTCAGCCTGATAGTTAATTTGTTTGCTGAGCCACTACATTATGTGGCATATAAAGATACAACACAACAAAAGATACTTGCTTATGGTACTACTCAGTTGAATTGAACCCAGAACCATGCTGTTGTGAAGTAAACTCGTTAACCACACTGTCATGTCTGCAATTGTGTGTGTGTGTGTGGAATAAATAGATTGACTTGTACATTATATGTGAAACACAAAATTAGAATATGAGAGCGACCTTTCAGATATCTTGTGAATTTATGTAAGCATAACAGTAAGTCTCTAGTAAAACCAGCTGATCCTCAACGATGATTGGTCAAATCAGTTGTTATTGGTCTTAGTGAATCACACAGTTGAAATTATTGCAAGCCCTAAATTAAACTGCTGAGAAGTAAGAGAAAAGTTCCATCAAAGTTTCTGTTCAATAGAGGTTGTTCACTGGTATGATTTGCAGTTACTAATTTTCTCAATTTGTATCACTTGACACAGGAACCAACACCTTGGACTTTTCATTAAGAGATATCAAGGACTTTTCAGATAAGCAAAGTCTACTGTTAATGTAATTGATTAGAATATGGTGGAGTAGCTCTATCAACAATATTCCAAATTATACTAGAGAAATCATGACCTTGGTCCTTGAGTTTTTAAGTAAATACAGATAGAGAAGTGGAGTCTCTCCTGTTCCTAAACTGATCGTATACAAATGTTGATTTTAACATTCTTCTGTGTAGTTGATATCTGATACACCTTTGGGAAGGCAAGGTTCACCAAGTTGTCAAATAGATCTTGACAATTGCAAAATATTTGTTGGGGTGGAGGAATGCATGTATGTATGATTCTGATTGTGCACCATGGGGGAGGGGAGTGATGTTATCTGGGCAAGAATAACTAACTTTAACATTGTGTGCATTAAAAAGCTTATGGTGCACTATAAAAGGAAATTCCTGGCTATGTTGTGGAGATATCTGGGTTATAGAGTGTGGGGATTTAAATAAGATTACTTTCCTCTTCCTAACTCTCCTCTGATGTGTGTGTATGTGTAGTCGTTTACATGTAAACTGGCTTCTCAGAGCTGATTTCTGTCTAGCCCCTTGTAAAATGGTAAAGCTCAGTGAAAATGTCTTCCTGAGAGTAAGATTAGAGAGACTCCTCCTCACTCATATTGGCTACCAAGTTTCTAATTATAGTTGGTAGGGTGGGTTGATTGGGATATTTGCAGATGTTTTGCCTTCCGATAGGGCTAGTGGGTACCTGTCTTAAGATCTAATATATCTAGAAAGTTGGCTCATGTTGGGATGTTAATAATAAGTGTATCTAAGACAAATTCCTTGAATACACTCTATCAATCACTTCTTTAAATCTGTCCCCATGGTGTGGCAGTCATATTGCATAACATTGCCAGAGTATCGTCTCTGTATAAACCTGAGCTGCCCAAATTATCTTGACTAATAAAAATGAACCTTCCTAACAGCCAATAAACAGTAGTTTTACCAGTGGTTTAGAGTTATATCTCTATTTACAAAGTATATCTGAATGATCATACACATACCCTACATGAATATGAAGCTTTTAGTAATGTACAAATGTATCATCAACTGCTTACTTCATATATATATAATTGATATTTAGCAGAAGCAGTAGAGTGACTTGAGGATCAAGAGTCACCCTGTTGCTTCTACAAAATATATATATATATATATCATCATAAAAGCCGTCTAACCCATGTTCGTACAATTTAGATGAGCTTACCATATGACATACTCTTTACATTGTTACTTCTCATATGTCATCATCATCACTATCACTTCACATCCCTTTCCAACGCAGTGCCTCTCTACTTCTCAGAATGTTTCATCTCCTCATACACAAACATAGAAAACTGCCTGTATTTGTTATTTGTGTCATGTGTTTGTGGCATAGTTTAGGTGCCCTTGCTGTCACCAACCATTTGGACAGAGTGCACTTTATCACGTTACAAGTACCACTAGACAGGTTGTTTGTTCTAACAACTAAAGAGTTCTCAAACATATACCATTTCCCCACTTTTATTTCAAGTCATTGCACTCCTGCTCAAATTACAGTGTTTGTTTTCTCAGTTTCTCCTTTTTTTGAGCATGGTGTGTGTACACACTCATACACAAACACTTGCATATGTGCATATATGTATATATATATATATATATATATAGGTGTATTTCAGGAAGGTCATTTTTTTTTTGCCAAACAAATACATGCACTATATATTTGTTCTTCACTCATATATATATATGTGTGTGTGTGTGTATATATATATATATGTGTGTGTGTGTGTATATATATATATATACTGTATATATATATATATGTGTGTGTGTATATATACATATGTATATATAGTTGTCCAATTTTCTATAAGATAGAACAGAAAACAGGAAGTGAAATATTAGGTAATAGAGTGGGTATATTATTATAATAATAATTATTATTATTATCATTATTATTAGCTATATAATATTATAGTCTCACAACAATTAATTAATAGTGCTATAATTGTATATTAATAATAATTATATTATTAATATATATATTAAATTATATTTTTACTCAAAGTTTCACAGAAATGAGAAAAAAACACCCCTATTGTTTTAAATGAACAATCATGAGCGTGCATGTAAATACATAATCATTATTAAAATAATTAACAATAATAATCATAAAGTTGGTGCTATGAAGAAAGCACCTAGAGTATGTTGTGAGGTGGCAGGCATTAGGAAGAGCAGCCAGCTGTTAGAAACCATGATTATTTAATATTCATGTTCTGTGCCAGCATTGGTAGGATGCTTTGATAAGATCCAATGGGTCCAAGGACTGCATCGTGCTCCGGTGTCTGCTTTGGCATGAATTCTGCAGCTGGCTGCCCTTCCTAATGTCAACCACTTTACAACATGCTCTGGGTGCTCTTTTTATGGCACCAACTTCAGTGAGGTCACCATTCAACTTGCAAGGATAATTGAGTAGGGTTACAGTAGAGAGGGAGATGCTATATGCTAGGAGATAGGGGTTAAAGTATGAGAGAAATGGCTGGAGCATAACAGGTTTTTTTGTTGCTTTAGAGCAGTGTCTGCCAAACTGTGTACCACAAAAATATTTTCGGGATTTTGGGAAAAAAATGATTCAAGAACATTCACAAAGTTCAAGCATAAATGCTCCTTTACTTGTTTCAGCACCACCTTTAGTCGAGCAAATCGACCCCAGGACTTATTCTTTGTAAGCCTAGTACTTATTCTATCAGTCTCTTTTGCTGAACCACTAAGTTACGGGGATGTAAACACACCAGTATTGGTTGTCAAGCAATGTTGGGACGACAAACACGGACACACAAACACACACACACACACACACACACACACATATATATATATATATATATATATATATATATATATATATACAAAATAAGAAAATGGAGAAATACATCGAAATCAAATATCAATAACCAGATAATACTCAATCTTTATTAAACCACTACATAAACTATAAGGTTAAACATAATAATGCAGGGTAAAACAGTGTACATAAAATAGTAATGTTATACAATAAGTAGAATACGTATAATAGAACATAAATATAAAAATATAGACTATATCTTACAGCTGTTTCAGCCATGTAGATAAGCATGGACATGCTTATCACATGAATGAGACATGCTTATCACAAAGCCTCATTTTCTGTAGTAGAATTGTCAGGATTTTGGATTTTGCTTTGGAGCCAATATCCTTGATTAGCTACTACAACCGTTAAATCTCTGTTGCCCTTTGAATCATCATATCCTTGAGAATTAGGTATCTCTGCACTTATGGAAATGAAGTCAAAAAATCAGAATGATTACAAATGGTAGATGAGGAGTTACATATTTGTTTATCTAATTTAGAGTTGCATCTTGACAAAATTCTTTCTCAAAACCAATTGCATCCTTCTCACAAAAAACATTATTGTATTATATTACCTATATATATATATATATATATTATATTTTATGTTCATAAAACAATGTTATTTTACTGTTACTATAATTTATTTATTTTTATTCATTCTAATTAAGTATATTCAATTTTGTTGGGATTTTTATTTGGTGTGCTGCAAAATAAATTCTCCTTGCTCAGTGTTTTGTAAGGTAAATAAGTTTGGCAGACACTACTTCAGAATAACTTCATGACTATTCACATTATAAAGAGAGGGTGTGACCTGGATGGAGCTGGAATGAGATAAAATAGTGGTGATGAGATGTCAGGGTAAGCTTTCAAAGAATGAGGTGAGTTGGAGTGACTGGGGACAAAAGAACAAAGAGTATGGTTGAGTAGATGTTGTAAGAGTGTATGGGAGAGGGAGAAAGGGTCAGAGATAAGAACTAGGTGTGGGGGAGGAGTAAATATTATGAAAAAGCAGTGTTGAAGAATGGTACATATGGGGAAGAGTAGGTAACAACTGTAAAAACTGGGTTGGGTTCAGGGGTGGATGTATGAATGATGAATATGGGGTGGGAGTGACCAATAATTCGTGTTTTGGGGAGATGGGGGGGGGAATCACGGCTATACCCTGCATTCAAAATATTACTTATTTGTCTGTCAATATGAAACGCATTTGATGCTTCCCAAACCAAACAAAAGTTTGTTTACTATACATTGTTGCATATATGTATGAATCGATAAATAATCTGTTTGTATTTGTGTACAAAGACATACACACACACTCCTTTATGCCTGTACACTTCTTATTTATATACAAAGCACATTTATATTCATGCTTGCATGCTTGGGAAAGTTTCACTATGTATTTTGAGTGAAATCTCAAATCTCATTATATATTTTTTGTCTGGTTACCATTCATTGCCTTTAGCAGAGTTCTCTGTGTTACAAGCATCTGCACAAGACTCTGAGTTGCTCCCCTGCTTACGTTTATCTTACAATCAACAGTGATGACCAACAGGCGTTGAGGTTAGAAGCACACAAATTTCACTTTTCTAGGAAGGAGGATTGATGTAATTAAAAATATAAACATATAGCAGAGGTGTTCAACTTTGGGAAACCACGAGGAGAGAAACTGAAAGTAGCCCATTCTGTATGTATGTGTGTGTGTGTGTGTGTGTGTGTGTGTGTGTGCCCTTGTTTTGATATGGTTGTACATGAGCATCATTGTCATCCAAGTGGTGTTTGTTTGTTTCCAGTCTTTTGTGAAGACAACATGCTTGACAATAGGGGAAATATTATATTGCTTGGAAATGAGTGAGAGTTGGTAACAGGAAGAGCATCCAGGCATAGAATAATTTGCCTCAACAAATCCTGGCTGACCCATGCAAGTATGGAAAGGTGGATGTTAACATGATGATGAGTGTGTGTGTGTGTGTGTGTGTGTATGTATAAGGAAGGATACAATACATTGGGAAGTGGATAGAATGGTCACATCTGGAACATTTTGATCATGAGGCTGTTTGTTTAGAGATGATCTGGGATGAAACAATAACCTGCATGTCCGCATTCCTGATACTCAGACACCCTACACATCCTGCTCTCTATTACATTCTCATATATTATATCATATCCACAAATTATTTTTCTCACGGTCTCTTTCCTTTTACCATTAGTAGTGTTAAGTCTTCTTTCTACATCCCCAAATTCCAGTACCCCAGTCATTTCCCTCCCCACTGTCCACCAACCTTTATGAGATTTTCTTGTCCTGAAGTTGTTGAATAATTTCAATCAGTTCAGCACTAAAGAACCTATACATGGCACAGAGCCAACACTGCATATACTTGGTTCAATTCTTATAATCAACACAGTGGATATTCCTTGTTCTAAGTTGATTTAGCTCCATGGTCTATATTCCTTTCTGCAGTGGACTAATTATTTGCAATTTCAGGTGCATATTAGTAAGAGTATTAAAAATGTGGATATCTTTTTACCAATTGACCATAAGCACCACTGCATCTCAGGTTCTTGGCAATTGCACAGCATAAACATTATTGAATTTCTACTGGCTCCATTCCTACAAACTGAACAAGACCAATTTCCGGCTATTGTTGTTGTTCTGTGAGTAACTGGAGTGTTCAATTATATATATATATATATAAACTATTTTTCATTGCTCAGAAAATCCAAACATTCCAAATAAATTTCTATGGCACTGAGTTCTTTCCTTTTTACATTGAGAACTTCATAACCAAAAATGGAAAATGACTGAAAGTAATACAGAAGAGAGTTCACTGCTGGGGTGAGGTGAGGGATCTTGAAATTCTTCACACCATATGTATTGTTAATTCAAAATCTATTAGACAAAAAAAAAATACTCAACCAAACATCAGACAATCTATCTGTTTACACAATCTTCACATTTCTCACTCAGACAAATCTCTCTTTCCTTTCAGTTTTGATCCATCTATTTCAAAATCCTGGTTCCTTAGCCATCACCTCTGATTGCTAAAACATTGGGTTGTGGCCATGAACAAGTCATTTAATTTCAACAACAATCTGTCACCTGCTTTAGCATCATCACTTGGCCTTTGGAATACCCTTAAAAGTGCCTCTTTCTCTTACTAGCATTTGGTGAAGGTCTCCAGTTTTTTTCGTCTCTCTTCCCCACTGGTCATGAAGGCCTTGACAAAAAATGGTTAAGGATGCTGCTCACTCTCCTTTGATTAAATCAGTGTTTCTCAAAATGGATAGTACTGCCCCTTGCCATAGGGAGACATTGGAAAATTTTATGTACAAACTGGAGTCAAAGGGAATGGTGGGAAGAGTAATAGAGGCATATATACTGTTGTTTAGTCTTTGGTTCTTATTTAAAAAGAAATTTTAAATGTAATATGGATAAATTGCTTGTTAATCTCAATCATAACAAGAATGGCAATAATAATAATAATAGTGACAACATCAACAATCCTGTCTACTGTAGGGGTACAAGGCCTGAAATTTTGGGGGAGAGGGTTTAGATGATTACATCAGCCCAAGTGCTCGACTGGTACTTATTTTAATTGACCCTGAAAAGATAAAAGGCAAAGTTGACTTTGAAGGAGTTTGAACTCAGAATGTAAAGCCAAAAGAAATCCCACTAAGCATTTTGTCTTATGTGCTAATGATTCTGCCAGCTTGGCAGCTTGCCACCTCAACATCAACATCAACAATAATAATAGACTTTGTAATGTGAATAGTCAAACAAACAAAACCGAATACAATTAACCTATGCTTATAGTGTTCATTTATAGTAAGTAGGATGGTGCTCGGATAAATAGTTACACATACCAAACTAGTGCCCGGTACTAAATTACTCTGGCCTGATTTTATGTCTGTATGCATTAAAATTTGGAAAGCAGGGTACATTGAATCATCTTAACAAGGAATGTTAAAAACATGTGAATTAATAGAAAAAGAGTGGCAGTTCAAAATGTTTGAGAAGAGCTTCACTAAGCCATAAAGTAAAAGCAAAGAAAAAAATATCTCAGAAACCTTATTACACTTTAGTATATCAAATGTCTAATGCACCAGTGATCTAGTAGATAACAATGTAATTTAGTTTAATTTAGGATGAAATATTTGAAGGTAAATGTTGCTGGTTTAAATCAGGGATCATACTAATTGAAACATGATATAGATGTAAATATTATGAAAATGGGAACTCAGAGAGCACAAACCTCCGCCAAGGCAACACCAACATACTCACAACGATTAGCCAGAGATGATTTTTTAAATGAGAATATCTGAAAGAAACTTGACTGCTCTCACAAATGAGAATACTAAAAAACAATGAACTTGACCACTCTCAAAAATTAAATGAAAAAAAACCAAATTGGTAAAATAATTCAGAATCCTTGTCCGGTACCTGATCGATCCCAATGGTAATCATGGAACAAGAAGGTGCCTGTAGAAAATGTAGTAACAGTAATAAATAATTTATCGTTATCTAATACAAGCCAAAGTTAACAAATTCACCATTCAAAATAGCTACAGCCTAAAGGGAGATAATTGAGAAAGACTTGAAAGTTAACATAATATCACAGTAACAAATAATCCAGAATCCTTCTCCAGTACTGGATCAATCCCAAAATCTAATCAGTTTCAACCAGTCATGAGGCCAAACATCCCTGAAAGTTTCATCTGAATCCATCCAGACATATCTTGTCCACAGACAAACAAACAAATGTGACTGAAAACAATACCTCTGCTTTCACCAAGGCGGAGGTAATAATAGAGGCTAATGGTCTAACAAATTATTTTCTTTAATACCATGTTAGCCTAACTACTAAAGTTTTTTTGCTGAAAAGAATTATCCTCCTTTTCCCAACTTTACAGAGAGGCTGGTCAACATTGAGAAAAGTTCTTTCCACTTATATTCTTGTTTATTTTTAAGTGTTTCACATTCAGTTTTATAGATTTTTTTTATTTTACCTTTTCCAGTTTTTCAAATCCACACATTTGCAAGTTGTTGGAACAAATGCTTTTTGCATTCTTTTTCTTCCTTTTTATTTTGTTTTAATGTGTGTGTGTGTGTGTGTGTGTGTGTGTGTGTGTGTGTGTGTGTGTGTGTGTGTGGATACTGCCACAGTCACTTCAGTGGGCTTTGAAATGATTGTCATATTATTATTCCAATGGACAAACATGTTTAATGTTGACCTTTAAGTAAATCTAGATGTTTGCTTTTATTTGAAAAATATCTTTTTTTAACCCAATACTTCAACGTTAACACACTTTAAATAGTTCAACAAATTCCAATATTTACAGAACAAAAACAGTAGATATAATTAGTATTTTGCCAAGTTTCTAAAAATTTTGATTCCTAAAAAACGTTTTTAATATTTTATTTGTTAGTCACAGAAGAAGAAGAGGCCAATGTCCACAGATAGTGCTGCCTTAAGACATGGGCATACTGGGCACTTGCCAGGGACTTCATAGATCTAGAGGCCCATTCTGAATTATGTATACTGTGGCATACTGTCAATAAATAATTACTATAGAGCCCAATGAGTGAAGGTGCATGGCTCAGTGGTTAGAATATTCGGCTCATGATCATAAGGTGATGTAGTGTGTCCTTGAGCAAGACACTTTATTTCACGTTACTGCAGTCCACTCAGCTGGCAAAAATGAATTGTATCCGTAATTAAAAGGGCTAGCCTCGTCACATTCTGTGTCATGCCAAATCTATCTGAGAACTACATTAAGGGTACGTGTGTTGGTTGAGTGCAGTGCTCAGCCACTTGCACATTAATTTAATGAGCAGGCTGTTCCATTGATCAAATCAACTGGAACCTTCATCATCATAACCAATGATATGCTGGTAAGGGCCCCAATGAATTGATTTGTTTCGGGGTCTTTATTGCAACTAAGATGATCTTTCCACTGTATTTCCAAACTGCTAGAATGAGGAATCCGGATAACTGAGGAAGGGAGGGCATGGTTAATTCAGTTTATATTGTTGTAGATTTGTTTTGCTGCTGCATTCACTCAGGGTGTGTTGAACCAACTCCAGTCATTGAGTTTACCACATCCCTCATGAATGCTGGCCACACCCAGTGGTCAACTACAGTCGAAGTTGTAATGGATACTGACCTGCTCTTCTACAGCCAAAGACCATAGATGTGGGTGACCCAGTTGTACTTCCACCCTTTACCATTGCTAGCCATGTCTCCAATTGTCCTACAGCTTGTTTGCACCAGCCTGGGTGAGGAACTAGGTTGACCGCCCTGTGAATGAATTCCCCCAGATGTTGATGGAGAGTATAGCCAAGCCACCTTAGATGTCTTTTGAGTGGAGTTTGTTGCAGAAAGTTGATGCAGCAGTCTTGTCTTATTTCAGGATTCAAAATGAAGTCTGATTGACAAATACACAGAATTTGACATAGATTGGTTGTAGGTTAGTTACTTTCAAGGAAAACCTGGATAAAAAAAAAAAAATTCCCTGAGTGTGAGAGTATTGTATATGTCCGGCAAGAAATACAATAGGGATGGCAGTAGAAAGAGGAAGAGTAGCAGCAAGTGAAGTGAGGGGGAAGAAGAAACAGTGACTAAATATTTAGTTGAGAGTAAGAAGAGCCTATGTTTATGGTCCTTGTGGATCTTTGTAGACTCGACTACCATGGGCCAGTAGCTATGATGTTGAGGGGCTGTTGGAGGTAGTAAGGTATTGAATTTGAAACAATTAGAAAATAGGTTTTTGTTTAGCATCAGCTAAACCTTCAACCAAACTGGTAAAGCATTCCCAGGACCACTTCATATCTATCATGTCTTTTTTTTTCCAAGATAGTATGGCATGATTTGGAAGAGATTTTACTGCTATTTTTAGCAGTGCCTATGGCCTTTGTAAACTGGGCTGTCATAGGCCAGTAGCTAGGGTGTTGAGGAGTTGTTGGGTGTCAATAGGATCTTTGGGTGGGGGAGTAAGGTGTTGAATTTGAAACAATTAGAAAATAGGTTCCTTTGTTTAGCACCTGGTCAACCTTCATCAACCAAACTGGTAATGAAAGGCATTCCAATCATGATCTTCCTACTGTTTTCATGTCTGCAGGGATCTCAGGACCGCTTGATCCATCATGTATGTCCTTTTCTTTTAAGGTTGTATAATATGATTTGAAAGAGATTTTACTGCTATTTCTAGCAGTTCAAGTGACCACATACAGATTCAAGTGGGAGGTATATTTTAGTGGTAGTGGGAGTATCTTTAAAGTATGGAAGGAAATTAAGAGTGATGAGTTTTGTTGTATAGTAAATTGCCATCTGAGAGATTAGAAAACAGGTTTAGACTGGCATTTAGAAAGTAGGGGGGACCCCATCTCTGAACAGTGACATTTTCAATAAAACAAGTCTTGACTTAAATGTCATAAAAGCGTTGTATTATGCTGTAAAAGTCTTATATTTGTGGTATATTGCAGATATTGCTCTTTCAAACAGACAGCAGCAACAACAACTATATTATTATCATTATTATTATTATTATTATTTATTATTATTATTATTATTATTATTATTATTATTATTATTATTATTATCATTATTATTATTATTATTATTGTTCTTGTTGTTTCTGACAGTGGCACAAAGCCTGAAATTTTGGTAAGCGGAGTAGTTGACTATATCAACCCCAGTTCTTTACTGGTGCTTTATTTTATTGACCCTGAAGGAATGACAGGCAACATTGACTATGGTGGGTTTTGAACTTGGAATGTAAAGAGTCAAAAGAAATACTATTATTTTCATTTATTGTTTCTAGTATAGGCTTAGGCCTGAATTGTATGCGAATGATGATCATAATCTCTCTCTCTCTCTCTCTCTCGCTCTCTCTCTCTCTTTATCATCACTTGACAACCAATGTTGGTGTGTTTATTCCCCCATAACTTAGCAATTCAGCAAAAGAGCTTGATAGAATAAGTACTAGGCTTACAAAGAATAAGTCCTGGGGTCAATTTGTTCAACTAAAGGTGGTGCTCCAGCATGGCCGCAGTCAAATGACAAACAAATAAAGAATATATATATATATGTATACACACACACACAAGGAGCTTCTTTCAGTTTCTGTTTACCAAATCTACTCACATGGCTTTGATTGGTCAAGGGCTTTATTGGAAGACACTTGCCCAAAGTTCCACATGGTGGGATTGAGTCACATGACTGAGAAGCAAGCTTCTTAGTCACTCAGCCATGTCTGCACCCCATGGAATTATTTTATATTCTTTTACTCTTTTACTTGTTTCAGTCATTTTGACTACAGTCACACTGGAGCACCGCCTTTTTAGTCGAGCAAATCGCCCCCAGGACTTATTTTTTGTAAGCCTAGTACTTATTCTATCGGTCTCTTTTGCCGAACTGCTAAGTTGTGTGGACATAAACACACCAGCATCGGTTGTCAAGTGATGTTGCGGGGGGACAAATACAGACACACAAACACATACGCACACATACATATATATATATATAACGGGAAGCTTTATGAAAATAGACAAAAAACGAAGGCAGGTGGAAAACAAACAAACAATTGTATTAGTATGGCGCTCAGGAATATAAATAAAACAATATATATACACACACACACACATATATACGACGGGTTTCTTTCAGTTTCCGTCTACCAAATCCACTCACAAGGCTTTGGTCGGCCCGAAGCTATAGTAGAAGACACTAGCCCAGGTGCCACGCAGTGGGACTGAACCCGGAACCATGTGGTTGGTAAGCAAGCTACTTACCACACAGCCACTCCTGCGCCTATCATCATGTTTTTTTTTTCTGAAACTAATAACCTGCACCAATGTCTAGAAAATATCAGCTCTGATGAAGCAAACCTATGAGCTGCAGTGTCAGTGAAATGAATAGTTGCACTCCACAGATTTAATCATTTTATCTTTTATCTTTTACTTGTTTCAGTCATTAGGCTGTGGCCATGCTGTGGCACTGCCTCGAAGAATTTTTTATTTGAATGAATTGACCCCATTACTTTTTATTTTTAAGCTTGATGCTTATTTTGTTGCTCTCATTTTACTGAATTGCTAAGTTGCCTGGTTGTAAACTCACCAATGTACTTGTCAGGTGGTGTTGATGGATAAAGACAGACACAAAGACATGCACGTGCACACACACACACACACACATATGTACATATACAACAAGCTTCTTTCAGTTTCCATCTACTAAAATCCACTCAAAGGTTTTGGTCAATCAGGACCTACAGTAGAGGACACATGCCTATGGGGTCACATAGCCATGCCTGCACCTATCTACACAGCCATACCTCTGCCTTTGTCAGAACCATACTACAAACCCTAATATGTAGATTGTATTATACAGGGATGCAATATAACAGCCTGGGCATGTAATCTAAAAGATTAGATGGTTTCAAATAAATTAAGACTTCATTGCTTAGACTATAGCTGGAGTAAATCCAGTGACCTAGTATTTTGCAATACAATGGTACAAATAATAGTTATAGTCTGTGGCTAATGCTTTTGAAAACAGAATGAATGTCACAGTTTCGGTGTTTTTGAAAATAATACAAATGTCACATAGTTTTTGTTGATCTCTACTGATCTCTGGTTAAGTCTCATAACGTGTCTTTATATAAGAAATCAATGGATTTTGTAGGACATCAACTTTTAGTTGAGCCTTCAGTTTATTACCGTTACAAACCAGTACGTGCTCACCTATGAACAAATATATACCCAACTGATATCTGATTTGTTTCTAGCAATATCACTTCTTTTCTCAATTGGATAGTGTCTTTATTTAACTGTATAATGATTGTGTAGTATCTTTGTTTCACTGGTATATCTTCATTTAACTTTATAGTGATTGGATTCTGTCTTTATTTAACTGCATTGCAATTGGACAATGTCTTTATTTTACTCTATAGTGATTGGATAATGTCATTATTTAACTGTATAGTGATTGGATAATGTCATTATTTAACTGTATAGTGATTGGATAATGTCTTTATTTAACTGTATAATGATTGGGCTATACCTTTAATTATTTAGTGATTGGATAATGTCTATATTTTACTGTATAACATTTACACAATGTCTTTATGTCAGTATATAATAGTTGGATGATGTCTATATTTCACTTTTTAACAATTGCATGTCTTTGTTTAACTTGTATAGCATCCTTATTTAACTCTATACTAATTTAACAATGTAAATACTAATGTCCTTACTAAACTGTATCGGTAACATTCTTTTCCAGACAACACAAGAAGACGAAAGTGGAATTTTACAAGTTAGTTTCTTGTTTGTTTTTTTTTAATTCTATAGAAATAATTATGTGTCCTTTTAAGCTATCATGTTGTGTAGTCCACCACTGTGTGGTGAAAACACCAAGAGCTCTATCTTATTAATTATTCTATTTTTGTTGGTTATTTGTCTAAATCTGTCTAGGTTGAATAGGGTTCCATATTGAAGCTAGCAAGCCAAACAGGAACCTTTTGTTACTGTATCTCTAATTTCATTTTGAAAATAATAAAGAATTGAAAGAAATTTAGTGAAATATCTTAGATTTTCAGTACGAAACTGGGGGTTTATTTTTAATAACTGAATCTGGAGAAATGGGTGGTGCCCCCTATGTAGGTCCTCCAAGAATGGAAAGCTTGATGCTGTTAATATTCCATTTAAATACTTGCAGGTCAACAGCTGTAGGAAAGACCTGAGCAAGAGGAAGATAGCAGGAGGATGATATTCTCAGGAGGAATGACTGGGCGTAGTGTTTAGTGCAGGACTTGGAGATGGGTTGGATACAACAAAAGTGATAAAAGGTGGGGAGACAGGCAGGTCAGGAGTAGCTAACTGAAGGAAGTATGGAACCAGCCAAATTCAAGGAACTGAAGCAATAGCAGAAAAGATAGAGTGAAGCAAACAACACATCTATGAGCTAGAGCAAAGGTTCTCAACCATTTTTTTTACCTATGGACCCATTTGATTCCCGTTCTACTCTGATAGATCCTCATAACCATTCAGTGTTTAAAATATCCCTAATGTATTTTTATAATTAAATATTATTATGGATTGTATAAAAGAAAATTGTTAAAATATTTTGTGCATTGTAGAAGTATAACCATCTTAATGCAGGTAAATTTTAACTGCAAAATCTTAAGTGGACCCTAGTTGAGAACCACTGAGCTAGAGGCTAGAATGTATTTGTGACCAAATGCCAATCTGACAAGTGGCCCTTCTGGATGTCTGCATCCATAGCAGCAGCACCGACCCTGATGTGGGTGCAGTTCACCACTGTGTGGGCCTTGCTTAAACCTTGCAGAATATCAGCAATTGTTTAGAGCTGAGAGTGGAAAATTTTGTTCTTATTTTGGCATAAATACTTTTAAGCAGGAGGGTTTTTTTTTTTTAATCTCTCATAGAGCTTAGAGTGGCATCATGTGGAGTGTTAATAAAAGGCGTTAACTCATACGATGTATGCTATAATGATTACCCTTATATTTTTTAGTCATGTGAATGTTTTAAGAGTTAGATTTTTGAATTTGTAAATATCTGAATGAAAGATTTGTCAATTTTTTTTTTTTTAAAGAAAATTCTTGTAATGAGGGCTTTTCTTCTGAAACATTCATAAGTTTCTTTTAGCATTCTATTATGAAGATCTTGCAATAGATAGACACGGTGTTTAGGTCTTTGTTGTATAATGTTGTTTTGTCTTTGTTGTATGATGTTGTTTATTCTTTGTTGTATTATGTTGTTGCATTGAGATTATATATGAAGTTTTTTTTTTTGTTGTTGTATCTGTTTCATAAAATGTTTTTATGTTGTTTTGTAAATTTCATTTGTTGAAGACAGGCACTGCTCTGTTTTATGTAATTCAACCATCTATGTTTACTTTTACTGTAAGATGCTAAGCATTCCTGTATAAAATACCAGTGAAGCTGTCCATCAGAGAGATGTTGTATGTTTGTATATTATGGTTATGCCAGGTTTGAATTCTTTAATAAAATGGTCAAGAGTACAATAATAATATAACCATATAAACCACCTGTCCTTCATACAATGTACAGTATTATAGGCCCTCAGGTAAGCAAATGCACTGAGGGCCCTGCATGCACACTCACAGCACACATAAATTGGTATTGAGCCCCACTAGACATGTAAATCCCTAAGTAGCTGGTCAATGTGCCCATGCCTTTGATGACACTGTTAAGTCTACCACCCAACAGTGAGATGTTATACTGTTACTTGGCCAGTTAGAAATAGCAGCCAAGTTCCCTTGAACCTTTAATAAAGAAGAAAATACACTGGATTGTACAATACAGACAACCTAAATATATATAAAGAGGAGATAATTATGGTGGGAATGCTGTGCCTTTGATCTTATGTGTGTTCCCTCAAGGCTCTCTTGAGGCTAATAACAGTTAAAAGATGTCACCCATCCATGTATATCTAATCTGTCTTATGCACCCAGCCACATGACTTCATGTTCACTTCTACTGCACTGTATCTTGCAGAGTGTCTTTTACTATATCCCCTGATTAACTAAAGCATTAAGAGTGTGTTTTGTGAATGGAAACTGAAAGGAGCCTGTTGTGTGTTTGTGCATTTATGTGTAGTGTGTGTGTGTGTGTGTGTTGTTGTTGTCTTGAAACAGCGTGCTGATTTTAAAACAAAATCCTCACCATCATACAAGTAGTGTCGTTCATTTGCATCCTTCCATGAAAATATGTCCCAGTTGTTGTGCTCTTCATGTCCAGAAGAGGACAAGAAGAAATATTACCTTACTTGGGAACAGATAAGGGTTGCCATCGAGAGCATCTGTGTGCCAAAAATCTACTTCAAGCAAGGAAAAGTGGATGCTAAAACAAGGCTGAAGATGATTTTACACACATATGTATACACACAAACACAAATACTCATTACTCTCTTTACTCCTTTACTTGTTTCAGTCATTTGACTGCGGCCATGCTGGAGCACCACCTTTAATCGAGCAACTCGACCCCAGGACTTATTCTTTGTAAGCCCAGTACTTATTCTATCGGTCTCTTTTGCCGAACCACTAAGTAACAGGGACATAAACACACCAGCATCAGTTGTCAAGCGATATTGGGAGGACAAACACACAAACACACACGCACATATATATATATACATATATACGACGGGCTTCTTTCAGTTTCCGTCAACCAAATCCACTCATAAGGCTTTGGTGGGCCCAAGGTGCCACGTAGTGAGACTGAACCCGGAACCATGTGGTTGGTAAGCAAGCTACTTACCACACAGCCACTCCTGCGCCTCTATATATACACACACATATATACATGCACATATACACATGCAAATACATGCACGTACGCTCATACACACACACATACATGCAAACACTTATATATACACACACATGCACATATATGTGTACACACTGACAAACACACACATGTATACACGCACATGTACACGCACATGTACACACACAACACACACACAACACACACACAACACACACACTCATCACATTCTCACATGTCCTTTTTCGAAGCTAATATGATTTGGATGATACTTCTTGCAGAGGTGTTCCACGGTCAGATCCTCTCCCCAGTGCCAATCCTGGTTTCCCATGAATGCTACATTATTCCACTGGGCTTTTGCATCTTGAACTACCAAGCTACAAACATATTATATGCAGGATATAAAAAGAAAATTTGTTTGATCAATGCCCAAGCAGTGTCACCGTGAAGACACACAGCGATAATCACACACATACATATGCATGCATGCATGCACACATACATGCCTACATAGATACGCAATGAGTAAACAAAAGGTTGGCAGAGCATGTTACTGTTTAATGCTCATGTAAACACACACAATGGGATTTTGTTTTGTGTGTGTCCGTGTTTTGTTAATTCTTCTTTTTACTAGGTTAACAGGTTCACATGGTTAATGACTTCTCTGTGAATGTCTTCATATTAGGCGCAGGAGTGTCTGTGTGGTATGTAGCTTGCTTACCAGCCACATGGTTCCAGGTTCAGTCCCACTGCGTGGCACCTTGGGCAAGTGTCTTCTACTATAGCCTCGGGCTGGCCAAAGCCTTGTGTGTGGATTTGGTAGAGGGAAACTGAAAGAAGCCAATCATGTATATGTATATATATATGTGTGTGTGTGTTTGTTCCCCCCCTCCCCAACATCGCTTGACAACCGATGCTGGTGTGTCTATGTCCCCGTAACTTAGCGGTTCAGCAATAAGATACCGATAGAATAAGTACTAGGCTTACAAAGAATAAATCTTGGGGTCGATTTGCTCGACTGAATGCGGTGCTCCAGCATGGTCGCAGTCAAATGACTGAAACAAGTAAAAGAGTAAAGGAGATGTAAACATTTGCACATGCGTACACACACACACACACATGCAAGCATGTCCATGCACACATGTGTATACATGCATACCATACGTATTAAATACATACCATGCTCACTCACATAAGTGTACATGTGTGAGATATCTTTATTTTTAACTTGCTTCAGCCATTGGACTGTGGCCATGCTGGGGCACCACCTTGAAGGGTTTCAATTGAATTGACCCCGGTACTAGCTTTTTAGTGTCTGGTACTTATTCTATAGGTATCTTTTGCTAAACTGCTAAGCTATAGGGGCATAAACAAATCAACTCTGGTTGTCAAGAAGTGGCAGGGACAAACACACAGTTTTATTTCAGTTTCTATCTGCCAAATCCACTCACAAGTCTTTGGTCAGCCTGGGGCTGTAGTAGAAGCCATTCGCCCAAGGTATCGTGTAACAGGACTGACCCTGAAGCCATGTAGTTGGGGAGCAAACTTCTTACCATTCACCCATTCTTCCACTTACATTTTATCACAACTTCATATCCATCTGTTTCAACATGGTAGTAAAGTTTCTGAAAGTTCGGATGTTTCCCTATAAATTACAGGAAATATTTTGACAGCTGAATGACTAGACTCCCCTGTTTGTGATTTGTGTTTATTTAGGCTCAAAATATTATCAGTCCTTCTTAGCTAAAGAAGGAGCTTCTATATTATTAGTCAGCTACTATATTGCTGTAACCAAACAGCTCTGAGAATCTCATTGCTCTTTTTAACCCTTTAACATTCAGGTTTTTCTGTCAAATTCAATAATTATTCATTCACATTGTTTTAAAATTAACCATGCATTATCTTGTAGCTTCATGATTTTGGTGATGTGATTGTTTATTTTTAGGATGATATAGTAGAGTAGGTGTGAAAATCCAGATCTGGCTGGTTTGAGCATAAAACAAGGAAAATATTTGGACATTGATATGGCTGGTTAAAATGCTAAAGAATTAAAATTGAGAAACCATGCTTTTTTAAGTGTGGAATTTTCCTGTAGGAGTTGGATACAGAGGGTTTTTTTTAACCAGTATTGGAGGGGTGCTGCTATTTATAGGTGTCAATCATCGCCAAGCAAACACTATCTTAAAAGAAATCCAGACAGTAGTTGAGAAAGCCAGCAATTGAATATGGCTTAAAAGGAATGACAAAACGTGGCTGGAAGGACAAAATGTGGCTGTCAAGCAGGTACCTGTTTGCCTTTATGGCAAGTCAAACTTGCATAACTCACCAATTTGAATAGTGGTGATGATCCTAGAATGGAATTAGGATCGAATACTGGTCAGTCAGTTCAATAGGGGCAGGAGATCACATTAGTGAGTGGAGCCAGTGCACTGTAAAGTCATTGGAGAAGGCATTGTATAGTAGGTGTGAGAGGCCAGTTTGAACATAAGGCATGTAGAATATTTGAGCTGGATATGGTCAGTTGAAATGCTAAAAGGCTGATCTGAGTTTTTGTCAGCTGACATAGGCAAGAAAATACTTTGATGACTTAGAAGAAACTGCAACCCTTTGCAGTTCTTGAGGATTTTTGTTTTATAAAATCTAATTAGTGAGTCTTTGCTAATCAGTCAAACACCTTGCTGTTAGATTCAGGTTACTTGATTCTGAGATTCTATATTTGCAGTTTGTCTCCATGAACATCTTTATCATCATCATCGTCATCATCATCATCTATCAATTTTCCATGCTGGCATGGGTTAGACGGTTTGACAGGAGCTAGAAAGCCAGTGAATTGCATCAATTAAAGAAACAAAAAAAAAACAAAGTCTCCTACATTCAATTCTAAATTTAATCCTTAAAATGCTAATTTATTCTTCATCATCATCATCATCATCAATTTTTTTAATCCACTTTCTGTGCTGGCTTGGATTGGATGGGTTTTGCCATGGTTGGAGTCAGACCATTTTCACAATTGTGTATTGTTGATGCCTTTCTGGAGGCATGAACATCACTAATTCAATTGCCTAACCTTTTACTTTATAAGCCTATATATTTTTAAACTTTTACTTGTGAAACAGGATTATTTGATTTACTAGAAAGAGCAGCTTAACCTCACTGAAATCACATTCTACCACATTAAAAAATGGAAGGTGTATTGGATAATGTCATCCAAGATTTAGTGTCTTGAACAGTGGTTCTTAAAAGTTGGGTACATGGCCCCTAAGGGTTCATATAAGGCAGTGAGCTGGCAGAACCGTTTGGGTGAAATGCTTAGCGGTATTTTGTCTGCCATTACATTCTGAGTACAAATTCTGCCGAGGTTACTTTGCTTTTCATCCTTTCAAGATTGATAAATTAAGTACCAGTTGAGTACTGGGGGTCAATGTAATCAACTTACCCCCTTCCCCAAAATTTCAGGCCTTGTGTCTATAGCAGAAAGGATAAGATTTTGTTGTTAAAATTTGTGCAATAAATTGCCCATACTTCTACACTACACAAAATATTTTAACAATTTTTTTAATACAATTTCTAAATATTTAATTATAAAAATAGAGTAGGAGTTTTTGGTGTTACTTTGGTGTGTGATCTACAAGGGAGATTACTTTAGGCTACTTTTTGAATTATTTTGTACATACTTAGCATTGTAAATGTATGTTTTCAAAATTCTTACTATTTTGATAAGAAAACCATATAATAATTAAAATAGGCATGTAGATCACCCACCAAAGCTAACTTGCACATGTAGATCACAAGGAAAGTAGCACTAATACAAAGTAAGCCTAAAGTTATCTCCCTTTAAATTGTAGATCACACACAGAAGTGGTACCTTTTTCTTAAGAAATGATGTGAATTTAGTGCTGGTTTCTTGTAAAAATGCAACTGCCTTCATCTTGTCACTGATCACATTGTAAAAATCTTTAGTCAACATCTTACGAGTTTTCAGAAACTGAAAAGTAAACTAAAAAGTAACCTAAAGTAATCTCCCTTGTAGATCACACACCAAAGTAGCACCATTTCTTTTGTTTATATGTATATATGAGTGTGTGTGTGTGTGTGTGTATGTATGTATATATATATATATATATATATATATATATATATATATATATATATATATATAAATTTTTTGCATAATGAGATAAAAAACCAAGGCTGTATAGATATTAGAGCATTTATAGATAGGTCTTACAGCTGTTTCTAGGATATTAATTAATAATACCCCTTCATCAGAGACGGTGTGAGAGGAGAAGTCATAGTTAGTTTCGATGTGATACAAATAGAGAGTGAGGTGGAGAAAATAAAATAGATGTAAGATATGTATGGTTATTGAGTTCGTAAATCCGTTTTATAGGCATAATGGTATATATGTGTAATATTCCAATATCCTTTGAGTAAAATCCAAATATCCAACAGAGTTTAATATGAGTCCATCCAGATGTAGAGTTTATAAGCAATGTAAGATTCTCTTAAAGTTGGTCATTCCCAGTAGGGAATTTATATAGAGTGTAGCAGATTCAAGGTTTGTGTTTAAATTGTGTACATATATAGAGGAAAAGAAAACCTTCAAAGGGGTATGTTAAACATCCAAACTGGTACTTTGATCATTTTTATAGTTATTTATATAATATTATATTATGTTATATATTATATTCATAGTATTTAATTTATCTTTATTATATATATATATATATATATATGCGGGTGGCACGTAAAAAGCACCCACTACACTCTCGGAGTGGTTGGCGTTAGGAAGGGCATCCAGCCGTAGAAACACTGCCAGATTTGACTGGGCCTGATGAAGCCTTCTGGCTTCACAGACCCCAGTAGAACCGTCCAACCCATGCTAGCATGGAAAACGAACGCTAAACGATGATGATGATGTGTGTGTGAAGGTGCATGGCTCAGTGGTTAGAGCATCAAGCTTACGATCGTGAGGTTGTGAGTTTGTATCCCGGACCGGGCTGCATGTTGTGTTCTTGAGCAAGACATTTTATTTCATGTTGATCCAGTTCACTCAGCTGTAGAAATGAGTTGCGACGTCACAGGTGCCAAGCTGTTGCCTTTCCCTTGGATAACACTGGTGATATGGAGAGGGGAGGCCAGTATGCATGGGCGACTGCTGGTCTTCCATAACCAACCTTGCCCGGATTTGTGCCTGGGAGGGTAACTTTCTAGGTGCAATCCCACAGTCATTCATAACTGAAGGGAGTCTCAATATATATATATATATATATATATATTTATCATCATCATCATCATCGTTTAACTTTCCATGCTAACATGGGTTGGATGATTTGACTGAGGACTGGCAAACCAGATGGCTGCACCAGGCTCCAATCTTGATCTGGCAGAGTTTCTACAGCTGGATGCCCTTCCTAACGCCAACCACTTCGAGAGTGTAGTGGGT
>NC_043012.1:3045182-3092682 GCF_006345805.1 Octopus sinensis
ATGATCAGGGCTGACCAGGGGTTAAACCACAATGAATAGTAATTTGGTGTGGTGTTGATATATACTTCATCTGTATTGTCTTTTAATCATCATCACCTCCAACACTACCACCACCACCAACACCAACACCACCATCATCGTCATCGTCATTGCATGAGTAAAAAGCAAGAACACTTATGGAGACATTACTGTATGGGTAACAAGAGTTAGAAAAGACAAGTGTATTAGGTTGGGCCTAGATGGCAGTAGTGTACTGCTAGTTCAGAGGCTATTTTCGTAGAACAAACAGAGGCAGAGGAGACAGCAAGTCTATGGGTCAGAGGTTATAGTGTGTTGATGAGACCTTTTCTAGGAAGTTGGTATGTTTTTTTTATCCTTTTCTGTGTGTGTGTTGGTAGGGGGTGGGGCATGAAAATTACAACTGATGTTGCCATTGGAGTAGTGGCCTTATTATTCAGAGGATCTTTAGAATTTTGATACTGTTACCATTTCTGTGCAGTGTCTATGAGATATAAACACTGTAAGTTGGTACCACAAGGAAGGTAAAGGTCACTCTTGTAGGTATCAGACTGTATGACTGGTAAAAGATATATTTCATTAGTTTACTGTGTTAAGTTCCAAATCGACCATGATAGACTGATGATATGACATCCTGTGAAGAAAAAGAATTTTGACTTTCAAACAGTTGAAATGATAAAAACACTGGAATAAGCCCCAACACATTTCTGCAACTTCTGGTAATGAGGGAATGAAATAAGAAAATGGAAATTGGAGCAGATATGGGTGTGTAGCTAAGAAGCATGAAGCTCTTTTTGTGCCCCCCCCCCCTTACAACCACTGATTGATATTGGTTTGTTTATGTTTCCATGCTTAGTAGTTCACCAAAAGAGGCCAATAAAATTAGTATCTGGCTTAAAATGAATGCTAGAGTCAATTTGCTTGATAAAACCCTTCAGAGTAATGTTCTAGCATGGCCACAACCAACTTGACAGATAATGAGTGCTCAAAAGGAAATACTTCAGTTTTAATAGGCTCTACATGCTTCTAACACAAGTGTGTTTTGAGCACTTGATGTTCTTGCATGGAAATGCTAACAAATATATTTGTTTTTGTTTTACATTTGTTTTTGCCATGTTAGCATGAGTTGGATAAATACTTTATATTGCAACATTATTTTACCATCAATCAAATGATATGTATATGTTATGTACCTCAAGATTTACACATGTGCTTTAAATTTTAATCAGTGGTTGTTTAATTACCTCAGAGAACACATATTGTCACAATACAGTTTTATTAACCCAGATATTACTGAATCGTAAAGATCTGTTTTCTGCTTTCAGCATGAAATCCTGACATCTTGTAATGTTTTCACAACTCTTTATATTTCATTTCATTAGTAGTTGCAGATTTTGTAAGAAACTTCTAGGGTAACATTTTAGCTTTTATGTATTGTAGAGGTGATATGGTAGTCATCATCATCATCATCAACATCCGTTGTCCATGCTGGCATGAACTGGACAGTTTGACCAGAGCTGGCAAACCAGAGAGCTGCAACAGGCTCCAGTCCAATTTGGCATGGTTTCTATGGCTGGATGTCCTTCCTAATGCCAACCTCTTTACATAGTGTGTTGGGTGCTTTTACGTAGCACCAGCACAGCAATATAGAAGATATTGCACTATTTGCTTATAGGTCCAGAGTTCAAATTTACTAGAGGTATTTTGTGGTGCTTTATGTACCTTACCTTAGTTGACACAGTTTTAAGAAACTGATAAAAGATAACCAAGGAATTGTCATCTTTGGTAAATCAGTGACACAAGGAAATTTATCTGTCACTTTCATCTTCTTGAAGCCATAAAACCAGAGCTAAGATCTGGTCCTTAAAACCCCTTTATGGAGTATATATACAAACCCATGTATCATGAATTCATATCTGTTGTAGAAATTGATTAAATCTAAGGGACAGAACACTCAGGTCTAAGTGTAAGAAATAAGCGCTAGAATTTTTTGTTATGTCTTATCATCATCAACATTATCCTCATCATTATCATCATCATCTACTTGTTGTGAGTATGATGACAGACATAGTACATAACTTGTGCCATTAGCAGTGGAACAGGATCACAACAGCTTTGTTTACCCTCCTGTAGGTCAGTTTTCAGATGATGGCTTGGGTGGAAGTTTACTCTGGGTACCTCAAACAGTATCTGTTAAATAGCAATCATCTTCCTGCTAGTTTGTTGGTCAACTGGAAAAGATCTCCACAGAGTTCCTTGTTAACCACTTTCTGCAGCCAGCTGCCACTAAAAGACATCTGAAGCATCTGAACTTAGATCTATTGCAGCTAACGAAAGACTCTCATTAGGGTCATGACCAAGTTTCAAACTCATAAAGGTGGGTCACTATAGAGATTCTCTTCTTTGCATTACCTATAGAGGTTAGAGTTCCAAATGTTCTTCATATCTGGAGATCATCCAGACCTCCAGTGTCCTATCCATGAGAACTGTCATCTACATCTGCTTCCTATATCAGAACACAAAGAACACTTTTGGTTGCAGATTTACTGGATCAAGGCTGACCCATGGCTAAACAAAACAATAATGCCTGGCACTTCATAAATCTTTGTTGTTGTTGTTGTTCGCAGAGTAATTCCTCTTTATACATCCATATGTATAACAAGTATTGAGTCAATAAATAGATACGAATGCCAGAAATAATACTGGCTGACAAGTCTGTAGGTTTTTGGTTCAAATGATGTGGAGTTTGATTAGTGTGGTGTTTCATAGATGTAGAATTGATAAAAGATAACAAACACAAGGTGAAGTAAAGAAAGCTGAAGTGACAGGATGTTCGACAGAGCAGTTTAATAGTGCACAACAAATTAAAGCTTCACCACTCCATTCTAACAGGATGTCATCTTGTTTAAATAGGCCTTTATAATTATATACACTAAATAGTTGTCTTTATTTACATGAGAGATGTGTATTGATAAGAGAGAGAGAGAGTGTGTGTGGGGGTGTATTTCAGTGCATGTGTGTACACACACACACACAGGTACTAGCATGGCTATATGGTTAAGAAGCTCTCTTCACAACATGCTTTTTAGGTTTAGTCCCACTGCATGAAAATTTGGACAAGCATTTTCCACTCTAGTGCCAGGACAACCAAAAGCCTTGTGAATGAATTTGATCAGCAGAAACTGAAAAGAAGTTTGATGTGTGTGTGTCTGTGTGTGTGTATGTAAAGACATCTGTTGTTATTCTTGTTACCTTTTTAATCCAGTCTCTTGTCACCTCATAAACTCAATTATTCAGTGGGGAGATAACCCAATTTTTAATGGGGGTGAGATAACCAAAAAAGTACCAAATATTTTGTAAAGAGGTAGCAAATTATAGAATAGTGAAGGAATCCAAACAAATAAAAGAAAATACCAATTTTTAAGATGATACATATTATAACAACATAAACAGTGAAAAGGTCACCATAAGAGAGGTGGTACTAACCTATTGGTAAACAAACCTCCCTGTATAGAAGCTGACAACCTGTTGGATTCAGAATTTATTGAGGTGTCACATCTTAAATGAAATAGAATAAAGAAATGTACCTTAAATCTGCTGAATGAATGACCATCCTTAAAATCTGCAGAATAAATAGCAAATAAGTCCAACACCACCACACACATCTCCTTCACCATATTTCTACCATTCCTTCCTCTTTTGCTATTACCTACCTCCCCTTACCAAGTACCTACAGAAATACCCACATAGCTAGATTAGCCTTCAAACTGGCAAGAAGAGATAAACATCTACCTGTGATTCATGCAGATGATGATCAACCAGATGCCCACATATAATACAATATGGACTATACTGTACTAATCCCAAGGATACCAACTCTGATGTTAAAATCATGGGATTTGTGGAAACATGTGTAGCAATGTATTAAATATTTATAAATTCCATCCTAGAATTATTGTTATCATTATATATAGGTGCAGGAGTGGCTGTGTGGTAAGTAGCTTGGTTACCAACCACATGGTTTTGGATTCAGTCCCACGACACCTTGGGCAAGTGTCTTCTATAGCCTCAGGCCGACCAAAGCCTCGTGAGTGGATTTGTTAGAAGGAAACTGAAAGAAGCCTGTCGTATATATATATATATATACTACCTAACGCAATATATATAATACTTAACAGCGCCTCATCCAGCTTTATGTTTTCTCCTCATCATTTATCATCATTTAACTCTTTAGCATTCAGATTACTCTGTTGAATGTAATGCTTATTTATTCACAATGGTTTAAACTAATCATGGCTTATTTCATAGCTTCAATATTTCAATGATGTGACTGTTTATTTTTAAAATGACATTAGAGGGTAGGTGTGAGAAGCCAGTTTTTAGGCTGGTTTGATTGAACATAAAGACAACTAGAATATTTTAACCGGATATGGCGTGATTAAATGCTAAAGGGTTAACATCCTCTTTCCATGTCAACATGGATTTCTGTGTCAAATTCTGCTGAGGTCAACTTTGCCTTTCATCCTTTTGGGATCAATAAAACAGGTCCCATTTTTGTGCTGAGGTTGATTGAATCACCCAGTCCTGTCCCCCGAAATTCAAGCCTTGGGCCTAAATGAGAAAGGATTATTATTTAGCATTAAATCTCAACAGTTGGATTCAACAAAACAAGGTCAACAAAACATGCCAATATGCATTTGGGTTATCGTGAAGCTGGATGTTGCTGATCAGAGAAACCCATCAAACCCACACTAGTATTATTAAAAGGAAGAGATAGAGAGAGAAAAGTAAGAGAGAGAGCAGAGAGGAATAATACTCAAATGGAGGGAAGGAGGTAGGGGTCTATAATTTTTTATGATTTTTTTTATTTTAAACAATGACGTCTGTTTTATATGCACTTACATAAACACCACCAGCCTTGTTTTTCTGCTATTCCGCAGAATAGAACTCTGCCTAACTACTTTAGTAGCCAGCCGTATGTATTACATACGGCTCAAACTACAACTTTTAAAAACAGGCTGCTATAAATGTCAGTTTTATGTAGTAGTAGTAGTTGTTGTAGTAGTAACAGCAGAAGTAGCAGTAATAGCAGTAGCAGGGTCAGCCTCTTAAGAGAAAACCAAAAGGACATGTTTGTTAGAAACCTGATGCAAGTGAGAGGAGTAATAAACAAAACAGCTACAGATTAAAAAGTGGAATAAACTATATCATTAAAACAATGGACAAACTTTATTGTTTCTATCAGTGGGAACATAAAAACTAAAATCCTTATATTGATAAAGTTATGTGTGTGTGTCTGTGTGTGCATTTGTATCTTTTATCTTTCAGTCTCTCAGAGGGTTGCACCAAGCTCCACTCTCTGCTTTGTCATGGATTTTATGGCTGGATGTCCTTCCTAATGCCAACTACTTTATAGAATTCATTGGGTTGTTTTTACATGGCACATACGTGTGTGTGTGTGTGTGTGTGTGCCTTAGTGCTTTTGTTTGTGCCTCACAACCACTTGACAGCCAGTGTTTGTTTGTTTACATCACCATAACTTAACAGTTTGGCAAGAGACCGATAGAATTAGTATCAGGCTTCAGAATGATAAGAACTGGGGTCACAGGTTAAAGATAAAAGGTAAATGTTATTCCACTACCATTTTATCTTTGTTTTTCCTTTTTTTCTAAGCTGGTTTGGTGTATTCGAATGAATTTGGCTGTTATTTCTAACATGTTGAGCAACAACCATGTAGAGGCCCTCCCCATCATTGAGTTTTGTTTGGCGTGTTGCAATGTTTGTTCTGTTTGAAAACTTTTTCCTTTCCTTTTCTCTATCATTTGACTTCATTAATAATATAACATCACTGAAATGATGGGCTAGAACAAGTAAGTACATTGTTCTCTCTTCCCCCACCTCACCAAATAAAAAAAAAATCACTGATTACACTTATTGATCCATTACCAATATTTTTGTGACTGAAATTGAACAATTATAGTTGAGAATTAGGGATCAACCTCAAAGGTTAATGTTGTAATATGGGACTCTTTTTTTTTTGCCTTAAACAGCTCAGTGGTTGACATAAATATATTTTCAGATATAAAGACAATCTTTTATGACCAGGAAACTAATAAGCCAATGAAGTGCACATTACTAAATTCTTTTGAAAAAAAAGCTTCTGTACAAATGTGTGTGTGAAGCTGGGATCTAGGGACTTGTTTTGTTTTCAAAAAAATATGGTTAATGGAAATTTAAATAATTGTAAAAATGTTGATGATAACTTTCTGTGTAGAAAAATCTTGAGTGTGATAAAGCAAGTTTAAAAGTTCATTCGAGATATATAGAAAGCAGACATTGAAAGAACCCCCTGGTTGGCATCAAAGATGGACCCAAGATATCCAAGACATCGTTTCCACATCTTCACTGCTGTTTAAGCCATATTAATATATGCCGGGTAAAGAGTGCAATTATTTTTATTGTTACTTATTGATTATTGTTTTGTGTGACTGGTGAGATGTTGAAAGCCAAGAAATAGGACAGCAATTAAATCAGCTGAAAGTATATCCTTGTTTGATTGAGGGGGAAAAAAAAAGAACATTGCATAGATGGTTGTATGAAGGCTATATGCAGAGTCATTGCAGGATGTTTAGAAAGTGGTTCAGTCAGCTTGAGCTTTCAGAATGGTGTTTGTTATACCACCTGACTGTACCATGTGAATAAATTAGCTTTTTTTCCTTTCCTTCCTTCTTTCTTTCTAACAAGGCCTGGATTATTTATTTCACTTATCACTTCAAATTCCATGACTTCAGCATCAGACTTGGGCGACAATTAGACAATTATGTTGATTTGGCTGACATAATACAGTACTAATATTCACTCCACTGTCACACCGTTTCCTCCGTGCCCACACCCTAGTTTGAACTCAGTCTGTACTTTATCTGTTGTAATATGATCCCACCCACAACTTCCACCCTCCCAAGGATGGGGACACAAACGGTACACATTTTCTATTTTTTTATTTTCTTTTTCCTATTACATCAGTATTCCAACAGTGTAAATTATACAATTCATCTAAAAGGTTACCCACTTAACTTTAAATCTTAATTCTTACATTTAATAGCGAATTATGTTACAAAAATTTATGCTGCAAAATTAAGGAGAAAATTTATTTATTTATTCTTTGTAAATATTTGAAATTTTACTCTGTTTCAAAGTCCCCCTCCCCCCAACCTAGTTTTTTGCATATAAAAACAACCAGTTGGGGGGGAATAAAACCAGTGAGGAAGTCATCATGTGGTCACTTGATCTGCTAGAAATAGCAACCCTCACATAGTAATCTTCTATATTAAGTAAAAAAAGGTTTAGTGGTGTATAGCTCTATATTTGATATGTAGTATTGTATGGCCACAGCTGGAATGTCTTTTGATCATATGCCTGCTCAACTAGGGTTGATATGAAGCTCTACAGCAACAACCATTGCCAGTGGGCAAAATAGAATTTTACGGTTAACCAGCCATTTTATGACATATTTCCTTTAAATGTCTCATCTACATTAATCTCTCTTTACACAGAGCAATTGTGTGAAGCACAACTTCATCATGATGCAGCATAGAAAAATACTATTCTCTTTCTGTTATTTTCTTCCTGTAAATTAGTGTGCTGGGCAGTTACATTAAATGTAGTAGTATATTTTACCGACATACTCTGTACTGCTTCCCCTAACCATCAGAAAAAGAAGTTCTAGGTCACAGTTCTTCAGTTTGTATACATTAAAAAGCAGTTGCACAACCGTCTGAGTTGTTGCTAAGAGAATGTAAAGTGTTTTTGATTGTCAAACATATATGTAATATGTTTAGAGTTGTGTAATGATATATTTACCATCATGTCTATGTCCAGCCTCCACTCCCTGGTTGTAATGGCTAAAATTTTTCATTTGCTTACGAATTTGAACCAATCTGAAAACTTGACTGTATTAAAAGCAAAGGGTTGACAGAATTGGCACAACATTGGAAAAGATTCCTATGTTCTGAGTTCAAATGTTGCTATGATCAACTTTGCTTTTTATCCTTTTAAAATACAGCTCGTTAAATACTGCATCAATATCATGCAACTCCATCTTTACTTAGAAACTTATGATATCATGTTTATCTTTTATCTTTTACTTGTTTCAGTCATTGGATTGCAGCCATGCTGGGGTACCACTTTAAAGGATTTAGTTGAACAAACTGACCCCACTGCATTTTTAATTTTTAAAACTTGATTCTTGTACTATTGGCCCCTTTACTGAACCTCTAAGTCACGGGGACATAAGCAAACTGCTAGTCAAGCATTGATGATGGACTCTATCTCTCTCTCACACACACACACACACATGGAGGCTTCCTTTAGTTTCTGCCTACCAAGTCCACTCACATAGTCTAAGGCTATAGAAGATAGTTGCCTGAAGTGCCAAGTAATGAGAATGAACCCAGGTCCACGTGGATGGGAAGCCAGCTTATGCCTATAATTAGTGATCTATATATTTTTCTTACCTGTCAACAAAATAAATCAAATTTTGTGTCTTTCCTCCATTTATTCTATGCAAAATTAACATTTTTTAAACCAACTTGCCAAAAACTAACCCTAGTTCTATAATACAAAACCCCTCATTCTAAAGTGTTAATGTCTAAATTGAAACTTCATTTCATGATTTTATGTAAGAACTTTTGCCGAGCCATGTTCCAAACAACAGCATCTACTATAATAATACTCTTTTGTTTGCTTCCTCACAACATATGAATGAGAAAGGAAGGGCTGATAGATGAATAACGAAGGAAGGGGTGATGGCAAACTTGGTAGTGGGATGATGTGTGTGTGTGTGCAATGGAAGTGGGATGGTGAATATTTAATGCTGAAAAGAAAAATCAAACAGTGTGAGTATATGTGTGTATTTGTGTGCGTGTACAAGGGAAGTATGTGAACATTTATATGTGTGAACCAGCGTTCTTTCAGTAACAAACGATGGTTGATTGTCACATCCTTAAAGACATCCATTAGGTAACATTTACAAGTGTATTAATTTGATTTACTATCTATATCGTATCTTTAGCTCTTATTTATATATAAAATACTACAATTAGCTGTAATTTTTGACGGCATGGGGCCAGCTAGTTATTTATAATAAGTAACAAGTTTATTTTAAATAAATCTTTTTAGATCCTTGTAACAGAAACATCCTACATTTCCAGAGAAATATGGTCATGAAAGAGACAAGTTAACCATTATTTTTGGAAACACTACAGGGAAACAGAATTAATTTCTGAAACTTTTTTTTTTTTTCAATGAGTATTTGTATTAATTGACTCTTTAAACCGTTGAAGGAGGATTGTTTAATCTGTGTAGTGTTTAACAATCTCTTGTCTGATTGTACAATAGTTCTCTTAGATAAACAAAACAAGATAACATAAGTGTGTTTCCTGAATATGACTACCACATTAAGTCAGTTGTTGATTATCTGGAGTTTTCATTGTTCGTGCCAGGGTACAAAAAAAAATAAAGACAAAAAAAAAAACTAGATTGTAAATACTTTGAAAAGTATCAACTATATACTACTCGCCATCGCAAAAACCAGGCTACAGCATCTCATCAAGTTGAAGGAGCTTTGTAAAAGACATAGATTTCAGTAGTTAATGAAGTTTCAGCTGGATGAAATATTAAATTTGAAGCTGCTGATATTGCTGTGAGAGAGAAAGAGAGAGAGAGAGAGGCTAACAGTGAGAGTAGAATCGGCCAGTGTTGATTGTTCAACATATCTTATATTCTAGACTAATTCCACCGAGAAACGGAAAAGGATGTTGAAAGAAGAACAGTAAACAAAAAGTTGTCAGTAGCACTTAGTGCCTTGGAATAATATCTTTACTAAAATGTCTGCCCTTCCGAAGTTGCTACCCACACTCCAGCCCCAATCAGAACACATTGCATCAATACTGCTCACCAACTTATTCTTTTTATTCTTTTATTTGTTTCAGTCATTTGACTGCGGCCATGCTGGAGCACCGCCTTTAGTCAGTCAAATCGACCCCAGGACTTATTCTTTGTAAGCCTAGTACTTATTCTACCGGTCTCTCTTGCTGAACTGCTAAGTGACGGGGACGTAAACACACCAGCATCAATTGTCAAGCGATGTTGGGGGGACAGACACACACACACACGCACATACACACACACACACGACAGGCTTCTTTCAGTTTCCGTCTACCAAATCCACTCACAAAGCTTTGGTCGGCTCGAGGCTATAGTAGAAGACACTTGCCCAAGTTGCCACGCAGTGGGACTGAACCTGGAACAATGTGGTTGGTAAGCAAGCTACTTACCACACATCCACTCCTGTGCCTTATATTGTATTTCCTTTCAAATATTCTTCTGCCCATGTATTTTTGTCTGTTGCTAGGTTTCAGTTATTCAAGGATATTGTTTACTATCTAATGAGCCTAATTTTACTAATTCCATGAGGGTTGCACTAGTTTTTATGGTGCTGGTGGTGGTAGTAGAGGTGCTAGTACCCTCATCCCACAATAAAACTATATGAAAAGACAGAAAGGAACATAGCTGCAAGCTATCAGATATCAGTAATCCTTACTGCTATAGTTACAAGGCTTGAAATTTTGGGGGAGGGGCTGGGCAGTCAATTAGATTGACTCCAGTACGCAACTGGTACTTTATTTATCGACCCTGAAAGGATGAAAGGCAAAGTTGACCTTGGCGGAATTTGAACTCAGAACGTAAAGACATGCTAACGATTCTGCCAGTTCACTGCCTTATCAGATATCAATTATAATAACAATAATAATAACAGTGATTTCAAATTTTGGCACAAGGCCAAGTGAGTTTGTGGTAGTGGGTGAGTCAATTACATTAACCCTAGTGATCAGCTGGTAGTTAGTTTACCAACCCCAAAAGGATGAGAGGCAAAGTCAACTCTGGCAACATTCAAACTCCAAATAGAAAGATGAAATTCTACTAAGTATTTTGTCCAATGAGCAAAGATTCTGCTAGTCTGTTACTTAGATGATGAGGATGATGATAATAATAATAATAATAATAATAATTGCAGCGTAGAAGATGTTTGTAAACCATTCAAGAACACTCAAAAACCATTAGTTTCACTTCAACTATTAAATTTTGTGTCAAAATGTTTTCGTTGCTTTGAAACTGTGACCTGTTCATTGACAAAGCACAATCTCAGATCAAGTCACTTGCTATGCAAGTACATCTTTGTTAATCCCAATAATGATAATAATCATTATAAATGCATCGATGTTGTACCAGGCAGTGGCTCTCATGGCTTCTGATCCTAACTGATTGGAAGCCTTAACATGTACATATTTTGTGTTGGTATAAAAGATGGGCTGCAGCAAATTTCCTGCTCAATACCACAGATTTACTTGTCAGTTGTTTGATGCCCCGATGCAGTACCAGATGGTGGCTCTCGTGGCTCCTGACCTTAACTGATTGGAAGTGTTATCATGTACATTGTTTTGTCTTGGTATAAAAGATGGGCTGCAGCAAATTTTCTGCTCAATACCACAAATTTGCTTGTCACTTGCTTGACCGTAACCAGTTGAGCATGTCCCTTAGTGGCTGACAATATGTGCATCTTTGATCACATGCAGAAGTAGTGGTTGAGCATCATAGCCATGTGTTGAGAGGAATTCTTTGAGGTTTGAATAATTCACCTCTGGGAACATGGGTGTTTTGTTAATCATCCTCAAACAACCCTTATTCAGAGACCTTTTGAACGGGATGGGCTACTCAACCTGAAGAAAATTCTAACTGGGCCCCACCTGCAAGGTCATACGCTGCTTATCCTTATATTAGGTTACCATGTTGCACACATATGGTTGTTAGCTTGTACCTGATGGACCCTTGTCAGACAGGTAATCAAGAGGAGTATATTGGGTTTTATTTATTTGTACTCTGGCGTCATTTTGATGGCTTGTACTGCTCCCTCGTTCAATAATAATAATAATATTTTCTACCAAAGGCATGGGAGGGGATTAGTCGATTACATCAACCCCAGTGTTTCACTGGTACTTAATTTATTGACCCCAAAAGGATGGAAGGTAAAGTCAACTTCAGCAGAACTTGAACTTAGAACACAATGACAGGCAAAATACCATTAAGCTCAATGTGCTAACAATTCTGCCAGTTTGCTGCCATTTTATCAACCCCAAAAAGATGAAAGGCAAAGTCAGCCTTGGTGGAATTTGAACTCAGAATGTAAAGAGCTCGAAATAAATGCTGCTAAGCATTTCATCCAATACAGGCCAAAGTCAAATGACAGCAGTGTTCATATACAGAGCATGAAAGTATTCAATAAAATAAAGCAGAGCTACATTATTAAGTGTACCTATCCACTGCCCTTCTGTTAGGTGGGATGGTACCAGAGGAAGGGCTGGAGAAAATATAAAAGTGGTCATATAATTTCCCAAGATTTTAGGCTTCACGGATTGGGTGGTGATGGTGGTGGTAGTAGTTGTAGTAGCAGCAACATTTCAGCCTCCTAGTAAAGGCGGCGAGCTGGCAGAAACGTTAGCACGCCGGGCGAAATGCTTAGTGGTATTTCGTCTGCTGTTACGTTCTGAGTTCAAATTCCGCCGAGGTCGACTTTGCCTTTCATCCTTTTGGGGTCGATAAATTAAGTACTAGTAATGCACTGGGGTCGATGTAATCGACTTAATCCCTTTGTCTGTCTTGTTTGTCCCCTCTGTGTTTAGCCCCTTAGCCCCTTGTGAGCAATAAAAAAATAAGTTTAGCCTCCTAGTTGGCACTAATTTTGCAAACCTATAATAGAAAGGTACTCCATTTGTGGCCGTCCCATCCTTTATGTCAGTGTTTCTCAACCCTTTTTCACCTATGGCCCCCTTTGATTCCTATTTTATTTGGATGGACTCTCCTAGCCATTCAATTTTTTTTTAAAATCATATTTTTATAATTAAATATTATTAGGAACTGTATTAAAAAAAAAAGTTAAAATATTTTATGTATCGTAGAAGCATAAACAATTTATTGCAGATAAATTTTGATAACAGAATCTTATATGGACCCCAAGGGCCATGTGGACTCTTGCTGAGGACCACTGCTTTATTTGAACAAAATGTATGAAGTTCACAAACCCAAGCATGTCCTTCTATTTATAAGATAGTAGGATGTGATTTGAAAGAGATTTGGCTGGTATTTCTAGCATGTCAAGCAACTGCGTATATACTCTCATGTGAGATCCTTGTGTTAAAATGAGTAAAATATTGCCTTGCTGCAGACTTGGCCAACCCATGCTACACAATTGGATACACAATTGCTAGAACAATAATCACCATAAAGCAGAGAAGTAGGGAGAGTAGCGAGAGACAGAAATAATGATTCTACTTGTCATGTAGCAGCACAATTGTTCATAGTTTTTAGTTGCTTCACTGTATCCCACGCTGTGTTTTCATGTCAAAATTTGAATTTGAAATTCTGTAAATGAATTAAGAAAAATAAACAAGTGCTGTTTATGAATGCAAATGTTAACCTTCTCCTAACTTGACTGTATGAAATGCAACCTAACCCAGGATTTTGTTCTTGAGCTTGTATAAAAAAAGAAAAAAGCCGTCAAAATGATGCCCTTGGTAAAATAATGTTTGCTTATCCTAGCTTGAAGTGTATTGCTCACAATGTTCATATGAATTAATGTATTACTATAAAGAATTGATACAGTCATCTTTGTCTCAATGTCAGACACAACCATCACTTTCACAAGATAACTCTAATGCTTTTTTGGGGTTTTTTTTTAAAGTATTGTGGAAACCTATTATTTCCTGAGCCACTTTTAGTAAGTTAGTCTGACAAGGGAGATGGAGAGTTAGGTAGTTTTGCTTAGCATCTGGCCTCTTGCGATAGGATATGATAAAGACAGACTAGCTGTTGATATAATTTAAATGATTATTTTTCACTCAGACAAATTATGAATTCCCTCTACATGAACGACATTATCACGTGCTCTTCCTACAACAGATCTCACCAGGCAGTGAATATCCTGAGTATGAAGAGAGAGAGACTCAGAGAAAATATTTTGTAATAGAGACTTTACAATCTGATGTCATTTCCCAACCTCCCAATTGCAGGTACTACTACTTATCTTAAGAAAACAAACAGCAGTGTATTTTCACTAGTCTAGTAAAAAAAAAACAAAAAAACTATTTTGTTACCTACAATTGTGAAACCTGTACAATTTCTGTCTGTCTTTGGTGACCATTTATGGGAAACGCATAGACTTCATATAGCCAAGTCTACAATTGCTAGAGTTATGAAATCTTCCAACTGTAGATAGTTGCATTTATCATACAACACAAAAATATGCCCTACATTAGAATCCGGTTTAACGTATCTAGGATGGTGCATTCATCATGCACATTCACATTCTGGATTCAAGCCAATGAGGAAGCTCCTGTTTGATTACTCAACCAAATGAAACAGCAGCCAAACTGCTCTAAACTTACGTCTTAAAGAAGGGATAGATATGCATTGTTCTAGATATACAAGAAGACAGGAAGGACGGTCACAGCTGGAATGTCTTTAGTCATAGATCTGCTTAATTAGATCTGACCTGAAGGTTAAACAACAACAACAACATACGTTCTGCATTGTTTCTCCACAGAAAAAAAAAAGAAAAAAGCATTATCTGCCTTATTGGTAAACCAACCCACACACACCCACAACTATTGATCTACTGACATTCTGTGTGTCTTTTTTTCTGTTTCTTTTATCATAACCACATCTACAATCTCTGCTCTTCTAAACTTGTTGACTGTTGTTTCCATCTTTACCCAACTCACTCGGTGCTTCCTGTTTCTCCTCTCCCCACCCCCAATTGTGTCCATCACCCAATTTCCTGAATCCCACCATCTTAAACCTACTTACCTCCCCTATTTCCCCCCCGGCAGTCTTTATAATCACTGATGTAGGACAAGATGCTGTGACAGCCTGGGCTTCAGAGGCCCACAGCTCTTCAATATCCTCCCGAAGGACCTGAGAGACCTGCATGGGGAGGATGCAGATGTCTTTAAAATAAAACTGGATCTCTTCCTGTCAGGTGCCCCAGATAAACCAACTTCACGGCAGGAGGTGCAGATGAGGGCATCTGCATCGAACTCTCTCATGCACCAAATGGCATTTGCTAAAAAGCATTTGTGAAGTAAAATCATGTAGCAACACCAAATGGCGGTGCCCCAGCATGGCCGCAGCTCGTGAGCTGAAACTAGATAAAATAAAATTAAATAAAAAATAAATAAATGGCACATCTAAAGTTGAACATTAGCTGCACTGCTTTCAGTTAGTCTTGCACTACATTGTGTGCATGATGGTGGTGGCAGTGGCAGTGGCGGCTGCTGCTGCTGCATAACAGACACTGAACACCATGTCATTCACCCCTACTCTATAAACACTCAGAAATTGATTTTTTTAAATCTAAGTTTGGAGTACGAGTTAGTGTCCATGGTCCTCACAGGTCTTCTGAGACTGGTGAGATTGATACCAGTTATGTTCCACTTGAATTTTTTTGTGAGTCATTGACCGCAAGAAAGATGTGTGCAAAGAGAGAATTCCTAGGGGCTGGTTTACTGGGGAAGAAGGACTGAGTGAACTGGTATGTGCAAGGCCTGGTGGATGGGTACAGCAGGAGTGATGGGATGAGGAGAGACAAGTGAGTGAAGGTGACACAAGACAAGCCAGCTCTGTGGAGCATAGACCATTGTAGTAGTGGTAGAGTAGGCACAGTGAGAGGGGCATCATTTTTGTAGACCAGAGATAAGAGTCTGTTTCTGAGTGACATCATGCCAATTAGTTGAATGGCCTTTATCTGTACGTGACCTAAGATGTCTGTGAATATAATTTACAATGTTAATAGTCCAACAGGTCTGCAAATTGGAACATTTGTTGGACTCTAAATTACTTAGAGAAATTACTCGGGAATGCTGCCTGCACTAACAACAGTAGTCAAATTAGTGCTACTATATTTAATGCAGCAGTTACCAACCTTTTTTTGCGCCACAGACCAGTTTCATGCAAAACAATTTTTGCATGGACTGGGGGATCAAACACATAACGAAACACCATAAAATGCATGATATATAATTTATATTATTACATATATAATTATAATCCATATAGTTCTACAGTTCTATATTTAAGAGATGAGGAATTATTTACATTATTTACATTGGACAGATATTTGTCCTCATCTTGTTTGTTGCTAACACAACGTTTTGGCTGATATACCCTCCAGCCCTCATCAGGTGTCTTGGGGAAATTTCGAACCTGGGTTCTCATTCCTAAGGTATTTGTCGATGTTATTATTATTGTTCAGGTCACTGCTTGGAATTGAACTTGGAATCTTGGGGTTAGTAGCCCGTGCTCTTAACCACTATGCCATATGCCCATGGGCATATGCAGATAATGTATATAATCCATGTGTAATGCAAAAACACACTGCAGACTGCAATAGTCAGTAAAATAGAAATAAAATTTTAAATTGATTCTTTCTGTGCAGCCCGGTATCAAATGATCCACAACCTGGTACTAGTCAGTTGCCTGATGGTCAGGGACATCTGATTTAATGCAATGACGAAAATATAATATTGGTCAATGACTAATATGATTTAAATTATTCCAGATCAAGAGAGAGGGTTTCATCACTTCAACAAGCAATCCCTGGTAACTTCCTTGGTAAGTGCTTTTTAACTGTGATCAGTTTTAGGCAGTTTTATGCCATCAGCTCACTGCCAACAGTTATCGAGGATAGAACCAATGATAACGGTCCAAGAAGAAAATATTGCAAAATTGTGTTAATTTCTATTTGTCTGCACACCAGTTTTATATGACTGGGAGAGTTACTTATTTGGTCTATAATGTGCGTCAATCTTGCATGCTGATCATGGGGTCTGCAGTGTATGGCACCAGCACCACAACTTGCCACTGCCAAGTTATTGCCAATATTCAGCATTTAGCAGCCATGTCTCACAGCTATAGAGAACCACTGAGAAGACCAACCACAGGAAATTGTTTCTCATTGGTTAATTAACTAATGCTTACTGCATTAAATGTCTTAGCATTAACTGGGTGCTAACTCTGACAAGTTGACCCTAGCAGGAAAGTCAAGAGTACATTTCATAAGTGAAAATAGTAATTAAAATATTTTTACCAGTAAATAAATAGGCAAAATAGGATAAGTTAAAACAGCTATTGAAAATTAATCTGTAAAAGTATTTAATAAAATGTTTGAGTTTCATTTTACTAAAATCATCATAATTATTTCATTTTCCCATGCTTACTTGAGTCAAAATTTGTTGAAGCAGATTTTATTCAGTTGGATACCTTTCCTTTGTCAACCCTTACCAGTTTCCAAGTAAGGGTAATATTTCCCCATGGCGACCTGATTTGTTTTCCATTTTCATAGAAAACTAACAGCATTGCTTGTATGATGATGATCATCATCATTTTCAATCGTTACATGATGTCAAGACAAGGGTACATATACACAAAATGTGTGTGTGTATAATGATAGGTAGATAGATAGATAGATAGATAGACAGACAGTCATCTGTATGTCAAATACCATGCAATAAAAATTTCTTGATGTATTAAGATTATGTCTGCCTCTAGAGGATGTGTTATAATTAATAAATAGCAATTATGACAGCTCCACTTGAGAAAGGGAAATAATCCCATGATTCAAGACCTCTCCAAAACTGACATGCCATTAAGGAAAAGGACAGGATTATTATCTAAAGATAAGAGAGGACAGTCATGGACCCATGTTTTTGGCTCTGTAGCCGTCATCAGCTCAACAATTGTCCTAGCTTATATCTCCAGTAGCCGAAAGGACGTCGACATATACAAAAGAGTAGAAAACAGTTATAGCCTATGTAATAAACATAATTTAAACAACAAATAAGCGAAGAGAAATAACTTGAAGTGGCCAGGTACATGTATTTGAGTAACGTAGACAAATGCTGGTATGTCATATACCCTTACAATAAAAATTCTTGATATATACATACATACTTACATGCATGCTGTCATGTAAAAGGCACTGGTGCTGATTGTTTCATAATAAACACTGGTGTGGTGTCTCATAAAAAGCACCCAGTTAGGAAGGGTATCCGGCTGTAGAAATCATGCCAGAATAGACAAAGGAGCCTGGTACAGCTCTCTAACCTACCAGCTCCTGTCAACCATCCAACCCATGCCAGCATGGAAAACAGACATTAAATGATGATGATACACACACACACACCAGGCTTCTTTCAGTTTTCATTCACCAAATCCATTCACAATGCTTAGCCTGGCCTGTGGCTATGGTAGAAGATGTGTGCCTAAGGTGCCAAGCTGTTGGACTGCAGCTAAGACCTCATGGTTGGGAAGCAAGCCACTTCACCACACAACCAAAACTTTTACATTCATTCTTCTTAGCCATGCTGACTTAGTTTGTTTCTGCAAATACAGGTGTTTACACTGAATTTAAGAATCCAACTGGCCAAGACAAGTGGGTGTTATGTGCTTTACCTAAGGGGCACAAAACATTTCTTGATAAAGAATTTGAATCCATGATTCTTTGGAGTTATCTCTTACCTTTTACTTGTTTCAGTCATTGGACTGTGGCCATGCTGGGGCACCACTTTGAAAGGCCTTTATTTAATTAAATGAATCCCAGTACTTTTTTTTAAAACCTGGCACTTATTCTTATTTCTTTATTACCCACAAGGGGCTAAACATAGAGGGGACAAGCAAGGACAGACAAAGAGATTAAGTCGATTACATCGACCCCAGTGCATAACTGGTACTTAATTTATCGACCCCGAAAGGATGAGAGGCAAAGTCAACCTCAGCGGAATTTGAACTCAGAATGCAACGGCAGACGAAATACCGTTAAGTATTTCGCCCGGCATGCTAACGTTTTTGCCAGCTTGCCGCCTTTTTACTGAAACAATGTGAAATGAAGTGTTTTGCTCAAGAACACAACGCGTGGCCCAGTCCAGGTATCAAAACCACAATCTTACGATCATGGTGCTGACACCCTAACCACTAAGCCATATACCTCCACAAACCTGGTACTTATTCTATCAATCTCTTTTGCTGAACTGCTAAGTTACAAGGACATACTTATACATAATCACACACACACAATAGGCTTCTTTCAGTTACTGTCTACCAAATCCATTCACAAGGTTTTGGTTGGCCCAGGGTTATAGTAGAAGACACTCAGCAAAGGTGCCATGCAGTGAGACTGAACCCAGATCCATGTGATTGGGAAGCAAGCTTCTTACCACACAGCTACTCCTTCACAAACATGTGAGATTAATGAAGAAACTGAAAAACCAATATTTTTGAATACAGATGACCTATTTTGTCATTTGTCCTAGCTTAGACAATTCCTTTTTAATTTTATTATCAGAAATACAATGGAACCAGCAATTGGTCTATTGGAAATCTGAAGCCAATAACAAAGTTGTTCATCCTTCTGTCCCTCCATCTTCTCTGCCTACCTATTCCTGAGAGGCTCATGAGAGTAAAGTCCTTAAGCACCCCATCCTTGGGGTTCTATCAGAAGCCATCATCATTACGTTTCCCTGCTGGATTCCTGGGTATGGCCTACTAAGGCTATGGATATTATCCACCATCTCATTCTTGGTCTACCCCTAGGTCACCTGCCAGTTGGCCTGGCTTGGCTTGAAGAGTTTGTTTTGTGATCTTACCCTGCAACATCCTTATTACATGTCTGTTGTATAGCGTTGTGATCTCTCAATGCAGAGAAGTAGTGACTGAACCTGGAGAGTCTCCTTGGTCTCCGAGCTGTGCACACCAAGTAACTTTACTCCCAGAATTCCTTTAGAGAAACCTTATTTTGGCCACTTGAGTTCAGGATTGTACTTTTGCATTCATTACCCATCATTCATACAAATGTTCATCAAATGCAATCTTAACTAAATAAATAGACTAGCTCAAACTAGATATTTGGTTTTCTTTTTCAAATATTTGTTAATTTAATGAGGTGAACAGTGCCATCTGTACCTTTTCCAGAAGTTCTTCCTCATGAGGAAGAATAACTGGGTTGTAACTAGAAAAAATAATGGTTAAACTGGGGTAAGTAATTCCAAAATAGGAGGGTTGAGCAAAGTGGTTAATACACTGACTAGAAGAAGAGATTTCAGGTGTGATAAAGAGATAGCAAGCAGATACATCAAATGGGTTTCCTTGTAATGTTTTTCCTATTAGTCTGTAAAGGAGGGGCAGAGCTCATAAACTGTTATGTTTTTATAAGCCCCCTTATATTGTAAGATAAGAATAGCTGTAACCAAGCAAGCTTATTTGTTCACTAATTACAATGTAAAATTGATTTTAAAAAGGAATCTGCCCATAGAAAACTATGCCCAACTTATTCTCATTTGACAAATCAAGCGTAGAAAAGTAGGTGTTGATATTATAATAATGATGATGATGATAATAATAATTTTGTCTACTATAGGCACAAGTCCTGGAATTTTGGGTGCGGGGCTAGTCGATTACATCGACCCCCAGTACTCAACTGGTACTTATTTTATTGATCCTGGAAAGATGAAAGGCAAAGTTGACTTCAGCAGAATTTCAACTTAGCACATAAAGCTGAAAGAAATGCTGCTAAACATCTTATCTGGTCTACTAACAATTCTGCTAACTTGCCACCTATATTATTATTATTATTATTATTATTATTATTATTATTATTATTATTGTTATTATTATTATTATTATTATTAGGCAGACGCTAAACGATGATGAATGATTATTATTATTATTATTATTATTATTATTATTAGGCAGCGAGCTGGCAGAATTGTTAGCATGCTGAGCAAAATGCTTAGCAATATTTCATCTACTGCTACGTTCTGAGTTCAAATTCCGTCAAGGTTGACTTTGGTTTTCATCCTTTTGGGGTCAATAAATTAAGTGCCAGTTGTGTACTGGGGTCGATCTAATCGACTACCCCCCTCCCCCCAAAATTTCAGGCCTTGTGCCTATAGTAGAAAGAATTATTATTATTATTATTATGGTTTATAAGACAAAAAATCTCGAATGCATTCACATCCAAATTTTTCTGTAGAATGTCAAGTATGGCTACATTATATAGCACTATGTTCTGGTTTTGTTAACTCATTATCAACTTCCATGCAATGTCTCAGATATGCTAACAAAACACATCTACCCTGGTATCAGTAATGTCACAAAAGTTCACCCAGGTAATTCTTAAGAAAACGTTCTGCTTATTAAAAAGCTGTGGGTTTTTAAGGTCAGCTTGTTGTGTTTGCATCTCAAAAGTGTAAACTTATCCTCCTATATCAGTAATGAATTTTAATTAAGATTACAAAACTGAAATGAAAATAAAACCTTGACAAGAAACAACAGACTAAATAAACACACGTGCACACACGCATTAACGCCTCAGTAAATTCAGCTTCACACTATTTTTCATTTATTTTTCTATAATGGATTTTATCCGGAACAAACAGTGATGTCATATCAACCTGCACCAATGGGATGCTCACTCCTCATCACGAGGATTTTGAATATTCATTTTTGTTTTTCTTAATCTGTCTGTTTTGTTTTGTTTTGTTTCTTCTTCTTCTTGTCTTTAATGCATTTTAAAAAAGCTGCCTTCCTATAAAGACTACATGTAAAAACCGTCAAAGCTCATATTTCATGTTTCAGCAGAATCCTGCTGCTATCAACAACATGTATTACGATTTGAAGTAGTAGATTCCAGAATAATATACAGAATATAAGAATTGTACTCACACACACACACACACACACACATGCACGCACATTAATAGAAATGTGTTCAAATAAGAATCTCTTTGTTTCAGCAACTTTATTTCCTTCTTCTTTTGTTTGTTGAAGTCATCATAGCAAAGGCCATTCTGGAGCTCCTCTTTTGTGGTTGGCCAGTACTGCTCAGAATTTTACACGCTAACCCCTTTGTAACCATATTTGTGCTGGATTGCATTGTTGTTTCGGTTAATTCTTAAAATAGTGAAGAATTTAGCAAAATAAGCTAGTCGTTAGGAAGCCGGTGTTTGAAACATAGATTAAATATGAAATTTTGATAGAAAGTTTAGATTCAGATTACTTTAATCCTTTAGCATGTAAATCAGCCAGATCTGGCCTCTCACACCTAACCACAATGTTACTCTAAAAATAAATAATCACATCATTGAAGTCTTGAAGCTATGAGACAGTTGCATGATTAATTCAAAGCAATGTGAATAAATAAGCATTTGACATAGTCATCTGAAGCAGGTTGGTATCACAAGAGTTGAGCGGGTAAAGGATAGAAACTCTTGCTCTTTTACTCAGAAGCGGAACAAAAGTGGGGGATAGCAGAGGAAAGGGTAGTTTCCCCCAAGATACAAGATATAAGTAGTACAAAATTTCAACTGTCCTGCTGTGTCTATTACTTAAAGTAGAGGAAAGTGAGATAGCCAAAAGTGTCTTTACCCCATGTACGGAAAAACCCTTACTATGACACTGTTGCTCTTTTGCTTTTCAGCCATTCTGTTGTGGTCTTGTTGATGCACTGTCATGAAAGTTTCCAATGAACCATTGTAGCTCTCTTGCATTTAGAGTATCGAAATCTCAGACATGTTCTGCTGAACTAGCTTTGTAAATCATTTTGCAAAGGACTTTGCATTGTTATATATGAGTCTAAAGCAGTGAACTGGCAGAACTGTAAGCACACTGGACAAAACGCTTAATGGTGTTTCATCCATTTGTACATTCTGGAGTTCAAATCTCACCAGTGCTGGTGCCATGTGAAAAGCACCCAATCCAATCTGTAAAGTGGTTGGTGTTAGGAAGGGCATCCAGCTGTTAAAACCATGCTTAAACAGACAGTGGCTCTTGGTGCAGTCCTCCAACTTGCCAGCTCCTGTCAAGCTGTCCAACCCATGCCAGCATGGAAAGCAGACATTAAATGATGATGCTGTTCCTTTTATCCTTTCAGGGTCAATAAAATAAGTTCCAGTCAAATACTGGGGATTGATATAATCAGCTTCCCCTTCCCCTCAAAAACTGCTGGCCCTCTTTCAAAGTTTGAAATCGTTATATATGAATCTAGTAATTTTTGATATTTTTAATGAATTTTTAGAACAATTGCTTTTTTTTTTCCCTCTCCCTTATTCATTGCCTCTCAAGATACATTCGATTAGTTGACAAAAATGAATATGTTAATCAGGCTATGAATCCATTCTCTCACTTCCTTAGTATGTAAATTTCTGAGAGAAAAGTAATGGGCCAGTGAATCATTATGATTACAAAACCAAATACAAACATTGAAAGCAAATTAATTAATTGAAATCTTTGCAATAACAATGAATATGCAGTTGCTGTTACAAAAAGTCATATGTTTAATAAATATATCTTTAGTGTCACTGTGAAATGATGCCATGGTGTTTCCATCAGCTTGGAATAAGAATTGAACTGACTTGTTTCATCTTTCATATGATTCATCAGAAACTGCTTACTTCAGTCTTCCAAGCTGCTGAAAGAAAGTAGCATAGAACTAAGACACGGTTGGGTGGTTAAGGAGCTTGCTTCTCAACCATGTTGTTTAGGGTTCAGTCCCACTGTGTAGTATCTTCGGTAAGTGTCTTCTACTAAAACCCCAGGCTGACCTAAGCATTGTGAGTGGATTTAGTAAATAGAAACTGAAAGAAGCCCATTGTATATGTGTGTGCGTATCTGGGCCAGATTAAGACCCATAGAAGCCCTAGGCACTTGAAAGATTTTGGTGCCCCCATATATAGATGTAATTCAAAATGTAAACAATAATAAATCATAAAATAAATTTTTATTCTTCAAAATGAAACAAAAGTAATTTTTATTTTTGTCCAGTTCCACTTTATTTATATTTGAAAAGTTTTTTCCTACTTTTGTTAATTGCAGTCTGTAATCAGATCCCCAAAATTATTTGTACGTAACACATCTGCTAAGACATCCCCAAATATTATTTCAGCAAGTTTAAAGTGATTTCTTTTGTGCCGTAAACCATTTACCATTTCTGTTGTGCCCCCTTCCTTCAATGCCCTAAGCACATGCTTATTTTGCTTAATGGTTAATCCAGCACTTGTACAATAGGCGCAGGAGTGGCTGTGTGGTAAGTAGCTTGCTTACCAACCACATGGTTCCGGATTCGGTCCCACTGCGTGGCACCTTGGGCAAGTATCTTCTACTATAGCCTCGGGCTGACCAAAAGCTTTGTGAGTGGATTTGGTAGACGGAAACTGAAAGAAGCCCGTCATATATATGTATATATATGTATGTGCGTGTATCTTTGTGTGTCTGTGTTTGTCCCCCCAACATCGCTTGACAACCGATGCTGGTGTGTTTATGTCCCCCGTAACTTAGCGGTTTGGCAAAAGAGACCGATAGAATAAGTACTGGGCTTACAAAGAATAAGTCCCGGGGTCGAGTTGCTCGATATAAGGCGGTGCTCCAGCATGGCCACAGTCAAAATGACTGAAACAAGTAAAAAAAAAAAAATGCATGTTTGTGTGTATTTGTTTGTGTTACTTTGTCTTGACATTTTACAATAGTTGTAAGCAAGCATTGCTATCATACAAATAGTGTCCTTCATTTCCAATCTTCCATTAAACCATGTCCTGCCATTAAGAAATATTACCTTATTTTAAAACAGGTGAGGTTCGGGAGTGGGAAGGGCATCCTGATGTAGAAAAAAATCTACATCAACACACTCCTTCTGACCCATGCCAGCACAGAAAAGCGAACATTAAAGCAAAAACAACTACAATGATTGTGTGTAGCTACTATGTCTTACACATTCAAGTCAAGCTGTATGAAGTACTCTAGTTATTTGAAACCTTTCAAAGTATAACTATTCAAAAAGCATTAACCTTCTCAAAACAGCTTGACCTCATCTCTAAATACTTCTTGGAATGTTCTACTCTAAAGCTATGGTCATAATCCTCCCCTTTGTTTCTGATTTGTAATGTTTTGCTTCATGAACAATTCTTATTTTCTATTGTTGTATTTCCTTGCAAGTTCAGTCAGTTTAAATGTAAAATTTGTTCTTGTTTTTCTTCTTAAGGAAAATGAAGCTGGTTGAGAATATATTATTTCATAATTCATCAGAAGTTTATTTTCCATTATGTGTTCTCTATTTGGAACACCATCACCAACAATAGCAATATTATTGTTCTTGTATAAGGCTGTTATATATATATATATATATATATATATATATATACACGTATATATATATATATATATACTCTCTTTTACTCTCTCTCTTTTACTTGTTTCAGTCAGTTGACTGCTGCCATGCTGGAGCACCGCCTTTAGTCAAGCAACTTGACCCCGGGACTTATTCTTTGTAAGCCCAGTGCTTATTCTATCGGTCTCTTTTGCCGAACCACTAAGTGACGGGGACATAAACACACCAGCATCGGTTGTCAAGCAATGTTAGGGAGACAAACACAGACACACAAACACACACGCACACATACATATACATATATACATATATACGACGGGCTTCTTTCAGTTTCCGTCTACCAAATCCACTCACAAGGCTTTGGTCGGCCCGAGGCTATAGTAGAAGACACTTGCCCAAGGTGCCACATCGTGGGACTGAACCCAGAACCATGTGGTTGGTAAGCAAGCTACTTACCCATAATATCATTGTATTTTCTATATAAACCAACAACAATAACAAAAGCAATATTAAGAAACCTCAACTTATTTATAGTCTCATCTATGCTTAAATCTTTATTTTATTCTATTCTGCTTCCTCTAGCTGATTTTAAAAAATAATTTTTCTGTTTCGAATTAAGAACTTATGATATTTGAAATTTTGAATTAGTCTACAGCTGGAAACTTTTCAATACTATTAAAAATAACATGAGTTATTAATTACCATTTCAATTTATGTTTAATTACTGTATTGCATTTCTCTTCATGATCACATACATAGCACTGCTCGTGCAGTTTAGCTCACTCCGCTTGCATAAATTACATTAATTTCTCCATTATATACCGAAAGGCTCTGCTCCCTCTTTAAACTTTTATATTTGTTTAACACAGTAAGAAATTTGATCTGCCTCTCTATCTCTACTAATGAATCTACCTACTAACTAAAGTCGAGAGCAGATATGATTACTTTAACATATTTTCCCAACTGCTCTGAATAAAAACAGCTGTAGTCTGAAAACTATACAAGATTTATAATATAAATAGTTGTCAACTAATAACACCAGTTTTCACATTCATTGACATATTTTGCTGTTTATTTGATATTTCTTTACATCAATCAGCTTATGATATAGCCATGAAATTGCTCCATTTATACTCTCAAAAAAAATATAAAGGAACTTTTTTTTTTGTCAGTTATGTTTCAGTGTTAAGTATGCATACTTAATACTAAATTTGCAGTCAAAATAAACCTGTCTGCCTCATTCTAAATGAATAAGTGGTGTGTGTGTGTGTGCGTGTGTGTGTTTGCATGCATGCATACATGTATGTGTGTGTGTGTGTGTGTGTGTGTGTGTGTGTGTATCTCTCTCTCTCTCTCTCTCTCTCTCTCTCTCTCTCTCTCTCTCTCACATATGAGTGTGTGCACATGTGCGTGCAAACATGCATGTGTGTATATATGATGTAGATATACGTATGTATGTATTTTATATGCATATATATATATGTATATATGTGTGTGCATTAAATGTATATATATCTATACGTGTGTGTGTATTATATGTATATATATATATCTATATCAGTGTGTGTGCATATATGTATGTTTATGTGTGTGTGTGTAAACACATACACAAACACACAGTTGGTTAAACTGTTTTTCTTACCTACTGAAGAAGATTTACATTGGTTTATATTATCATGCATCAGTGGGTTGGTTCACTAAGATATACAAATGTACAGTAATCTTGATAACTTGGCAGACAACTGGATACTGTTTATCATGTGTTACCAAAAGATTTCTCACAGAAGCTCGACACTGACTGTCATAGAGGAATTGGCTAACTACCATTTACCAATCAAGATCTTTAGCATGCTTGAATATCAAATTTAACAATTATTCAAGTTATGTGATAACGTGTGTGCATGCACATGTATGTGTGCGTGTATGTGTGTGTATGTATATATATATATATATATATATATATATATATATATATATCTGTGTGTGTGTATGTATATATATATATGTACACACAGATATATATATATCTGTGTGTGTGTGTATGTATATATATACACACACAGATATATATATATATATGTGTGTGTATATATATCTATATATATATATATATATATATATACACACACACACTGATATATATATATATATATATGTAGAGAGAGAGAGATCTGTCTGTGTGTGTGTGTATATATATATATATATATATATATATATATATATATATATATGTATATATATATCTTTCTAGTTAAAAAAAGATTCAGGTAAAAATCTTGTAGAATACTATGCAAAGCTTATTCACAGATGTTGGCTACCTGATGTCCTCATACAGTGATGTGACAGACACTGAGCATGCATTATAACACTGAGTGAAATGACAAGAGGATCTAACAAAGGACTAAACAATCCCCTAAGGAAGTACACTTTACACCTTGGATGTATGATAATGATTACACAATACCTCACCAATGAATTAAAGGTGTGAAAATGTGTTGAAACAATTGTAGCGATTTTAAATAATGAATGCCATTCATTCCATTTTCTAACATTTATCTATATATCTTTTTACGTATTCTTTGTCTGGCTTCAGTCTGTAAACTGTGACTATGCTGCGGTAGCTCTTACAAGGTTTTTTGTATTTTTTTAGTAAAGTATATTGGCCCTAGTACGTAGTCTGGTAGCTATTTTATCAACTTCTATTAAATAACTGAGTTTAATTTTGAGTTACATCCATTTTTAGGGTCTTATGTACCTGAGAATTTGTAGTGTTTACTTTGAGAAATCACTTCATGAGATTCATACACACGCATACATCCCCCCCCCAACACACACACACACTTTCTCACATACACAATCTCGCACACATACACATTCTCTCAAGCACAAACACTTACATGCTCTCTCTCACACCCACTCACTCACACACACATGCACTCACACACTCTCTCTCATGCACAAACGCTCACACACTCTCCCATACACACACTTTCACAGACATACACAGAATGCACACAAACACACACTCACATAAATATACACATACAGGCAACACACATTTGCACAGCTTCTTTCTACCAAATTTAATTCACAAGGCTTGGCTCAACTATATCAGCCGTTTCACATACCAGACTACCATTTTTTATTCTCTCTTAGCTCATAGCATTTCCAGGTTATTGTGGTTTGTATATGTTTGCTGTTGTTATATAATAACACCAGTGCATCAGTGGAAAATAAACTCTGTAAGAAGCTGTTGGCAACATTCAAAATCTGAAGGTTCCACATCAGTTTGTAGAATATGGTCTCTGTTTACAACAATAGATGTGACACTCACATCTGCCGGTCAGCTGCTATGAAATATCAAATCAATTAGATTTTCTCTGAGGAGATGTTTCATTAGAGTAGATTACCAATATTCCTTATTGTTTCAGGTGTATGCAGTCTCTTTTGTTTTTTTTCTAAAAAAAAGGATATTTGTGGGTGCTGTTATGGCCATGTGATTAAGCACTGGTTCTCAATATTTTGAAATTGTGTCCCCTTTAACCAAATAGTGTTTTACAAATGCCCCCTTTTCTAAAGGAAAAAGCAAAATAGAAGAATAAAAAAAAGCCCCATTATTTTAATTAGATAGCAGTTAATTTTTCAGAGTGGTTAATTATCTTTAGTTCCTTACATTCTGCTATCCAGTTTATTCCTCTGTTTAAGTATTGGTATGGACATTGTGTCCTCCCACCCCCAATATTAAATTTTTATGGAAATTGCTAAAAAAAACAAGGACTATATAATAATATTTTATTGGGCTTTGATGCAACATCAGTCATTTTCCTGCACAAGGTCCCACATACATTCAAATCCTGAAAAAAATTTTTTTTGAAAATACATTTAAAATATAAGTTTTCTATTAAAATAAGCAGATTATTTGATCCTGATATCACTGATTTAAATGCTAAAGGGTTAAAGTTGTGATTTAAGAGGGAAATTTGGCTGCTATTTCTAACTGGGAGGGTAACTGATCCCATAGACAATTTCATCACTGGCTTAGCAATATATTGATAGAATCATATGCTATGTATTGGAAATCTTCCTGTTCTGGTTTTTTTTGTTATATTTTTTAGTCATTTTGCTAATTTTAGGAATCCATCATCTGTTGCACTTCCCTCTTTGAAAATCCAAGACTTTAAGGTTATACAAACACGTGGTTATTTAACCATTTCTTTAAGCACTAATTGTAGATGCCTAATTGGGTTTCTGCACCAGCTGATCATATATATATATGTTTTCCTTAATGCTAATATCTGATGTGGAGTGTGTCTGTGATTTTTTAATCACTTTTTTTTTTTACACAGTGGGGAGACAGGCTGGGAAGTTATAGTGTCAAACCTGAAAATATACTGCCATATGTTTTAACTAAAGTATTAACAGACATCACCTGACTTTGTACTGCAAATCTGGTCATTCAATAGAAAGTAGCAACAGTTTGAATTTCTTATGGTTATCACAGAATTACTGTTCTGATTGAACTGTAGTAGTAGTAGTAGTAGTAGTAGTAGTAGTAGTAGTAGTTGTTGCTGCAAATCTATGATGAAAGATAGTGTGAGCAGGAACTGCACAGAAACTCCATCAGATGCTCCATATCATGTTCTTGGCTCTTGGGCTCAAGCTATAACCCATTTTGCACAACCACCTGCAAGCATTCAGGCCTGGTCCTCTGTCCCTACTGCTCTCAAAAATCCTGTAAAAGTTTATGGGCATTGTCCGTCTACCTCTGATTAAGTGATAAAATATATACATGCATATATATATATATATATATCTTACCCTGTTCAGGCTATATTATTAGTATTATCCTACGTTTGAGAATTTAAAATCACTTCGTTAACTTTCTAAGACATCTCAATGCTTCTAAAGCAAACTTTGTTTGTTTGTTTATGTTCATCGTAATTTGGATTTATATATATATATATATATGTGTTTGTATATACAAAAAATAAAGCATGACTGTGGGCTGAACCAGTCATATCCAGCTTCTCGCACCTACCCTACAATGTCATTCTAAAAATAATCAATGACATCATTGAAATCTCAAAGCTACAAGACAATACATGATTAATTCAAAACTGAATAAATAAACATTACATTTGACAGAATAATCTGAATGCTAAAGATGGCAAGCTGGCAGAAATGTTAGCACACCGAGCGAAATGCTTAGCAGTATTTCGTCTGCCGTTGCGTTCTGAGTTCAAATTCCACCAAGGTTGACTTTGCCTTTCATCCTTTCGGGGTCGATAAATTAAGTACCAGTCTCGCACTGGGGTTGATGTAATCTTTATCTTTGTTTGTCCCCTCTATGTTTAGCCCGTTGTGGGTAATAAAGAAATAAGAACAATCTGAATGCTTAAAAGGTAAGGGTTTGAATTATGGTTGGACTGTGTTTCTGGCTAGACTGAGTGTTCAGAACATAGGGTGGTCAGTAGTCGAAATGATAGCAATACAGTTAAACATGAAATAAGCTGTTTTATTTAATGTTTGATCTCTTCTGCTATTTTATTTTTTGTTTTCTTTTTATGGTTACGCTGTTTACTTTGTATTATGACTAAGGTGTTGAAGGGTTACTTGTTCCCTTCACTGTCACTTTTAATGGTGACTTGATATTTGAAGTTTAAAACAACTCCTTTGATTATTATCGTTCTCATCTATTTCCATTTCTTTCTTCTCCGTCCAGGTTTCTCTTGGAGACTACTCAGAACCAATAGATTTCCGTCGCAAAGGGTCAAGTGTAAAAGAGCGTCAACTACCCAGTGCTCCTCCTTTAGAAGACGTGGACCCTTACAGCGAACCATATCAATCAAAGCAGAACTTGGATGCAATTGAAGGTGAGCCTCTTTTTTTTCTTTTTTTTTTGTGTGTGTATACCGTTATTTTTGGTGGTGGTCATGGAAGGGATGGGTTATAACAAGCATCACCTCTACAACCATCATTACTGCAGTTATTACTACTTTCATATCAGCACCAACACCACCACTGCTTTTATCATCACCACCATCATCATCATTGTCACACCAACACCACTACTACTACAACTGTCATCACCTTCCACATCACCCCTACCATTTATATCTACCATCATATCAACACTAGTACCAACACTACAAATTATCATCATCATATCATCATCACTAACACCTTACAGCAATCACCATCACCTTCTTAGCCCCAACCATCACTCCTTCATCACTGCCATCCTTCACCTTCCCTACCATCACTACGATTATCACTACCATCATGATATCATTATCATCACCACACTACATTCTTTTTGCTAATAGTATATACTAACGTGGAGGTGCAATGGCCCAGTGGTTAGGGCAGTGGGCTCGCGGTCATAGGATCGCGGTTTCGATTCCCAGACCGGGCGTTGTGAGTGTTTATTGAGCGAAAACACCTAAAAGCTCCACGACGCTCCGGCAGGGGATGGTGGTGATCCCTGCTGTACTCTTTCACCACAACTTTCTCTCACTCTTTCTTCCTGTTTCTGTTGTACCTGTATTTCAAAGGGCCGGCCTTGTCACTCTCTGTGTCACGCTGAATATCCCCGAGAACTACGTTAAGGGTACACGTGTCTGTGGAGTGCTCAGCCACTTACACGTTAATTTCACAAGCAGGCTGTTCCGTTGATTCGGATCAACCGGAACCCTCGTCGTCGTAACCGACGGAGTGCTTCCATCCATATACTAACACACTGGTTTTAGGTTAACACTACATGTAAACCTACTACATGTAGCTGTGTGTGTGTACCTGTTGTAATACTTACTCAGACTGCAGGAATTTGAAATCCACATCATGTATTAAAACACCATTTATTTAATCATCTCCAATACAACTTAAGTGTCATTCCAGTTGTCTAAACCATTAAAGCTAGAATGGTTATTGCAGTGGTACATTGTTAAGGGCTCAGTGAGGTTTTCTAAAATACTTAACTAAATTCTTTTATTTCTTTATGTCATTTAACTGGGGCCATGCTGGAGCACTGCCTTTAGTCAAACAAGTCGACTCCGGGACTTATTCTTTGTAAGCCTAGTTCTTATTCTATCGGTCTCTTTTGCCGAACTGCTAAGTTACGAAGATGTAAACACACTAACATTGGTTGTCAAACGATGAGATGAATGATGAAAAAAAATGGTATCAATGAGGGAAAGTGGGCAAAGCCCACCGATCGCTGCTTCCTGAAAACATTGTTCTTTTACAAAACACACAATTTGAGGAAATAAACCTCTTACTAATGTTCCATTGGACACAAGGTCCTTACAATGAAGCACTAAGCCTCTTACCAAAAATAGCACAATGTCCTTACAAATGAGACACTAGGCCTCTTACATTTTCTCTTATGGGCTATATGCCTTTTCAGTAATGGGCACTCAGCCTCTTAATTTTTACTATTTTCTGCTCCGTCAGCACCCGACCAGGCTCAAAGCGTCACTTAAGCACTCCAATAGTGCTGGGTCAGGGCACCTTAATCGGAAGTGGAATACATCTTCTGGGAAGGAGTCCATTACCTTGAAAAGATCCGTGTCTGAGATTACCTCCACAGCTACCAGTGGAGGCCATCCAGGATCTTTAATGCAGGTTATGTCTCCTCCCCTGGCAAACTTTTTAGTAAACTTTCCCACCGCCTTTCCCTTGCAGAAGAAGACTAAAAATTCCTCCCCTACATGGGTCGAGGTCACAACTTCCACCATCAGTGGAACAATTCCTGCCGACAGGGTTTTGGAACATGCTGGCAGTATATTAACTGCCAGCACTGCCCCATTTTTATTCTTTTTTCTCCCCTTTGCTATGGTAGTTCCTCCACTTTAACTGGGGGATCTTCCCTCCCACCCACAGTCTTGGGGTCCTTTGGTGGGCAACCATTGTTGCCCACCTTCTTCCTTTTTTCCCCTTTTTGTTCAGGGAGGTCTCCACTGCCTCCATCTCTCCCTCCAAAGGAGGTGGTGGGGTTCTTCCATAACTAATTGTTCCAAGACCTTACTTTGGTCTTGGGGACAGTTCTTTTTAATATGGCCTGGTTCCAGGCACAGTTGACACTTGTGGGGGAGGTGTCCCTCAAGAATCACCGGATACCTACAATTGGCCATTTTCAGAAAATCTGGAAACACCAGATTCTTGGCTGATTGAGTCTGCAGGGTCAAAACCAATTTTCACCCCATCCCATCAGCTGCAGGCAAAATTTTGACATTGAGGAGCTTGGCTCCGCTGCCACCCAGTGGCACTTAAAAAGCAGCAACCGAATGTAGCTGATGCCAGTACCCCTAGACTGGCTCCTGTGCCGGTGGTGCATAAGAAGTATCATCCAAACGTGGTTGATGCCAAGTCCACCTGACTGGATCCTATGCCGGTGGCACGTAAAAAGCACTATCTGAACGGGGTCGATGCCAGGTCTGCCTGACTGGCTCCTGTGCCGGTGGCACATAAAAAGCACCCACTACATTCTCAGAGTGGTGGCATTATGAAGGGCATCCAGCTGTAGAAACATTGCCAGATCAGATTGGAGCTTGGTGCAGCCGCTAGCTCTCCAGACCTCAGTCAAACCGCCCAACTCATGCCAGCATGGAAAACAGACATTATACGATGAGGATGAGGGGGAGGAAGATGATGATGATTTGGCCTTTCTCATTAATTAATCATTTCACTTACAACAGGCTGGTTGGCGTTAGGAAGGGCATCCAGCTGTAGAAACACTGCCAGATCTGACTGGCCTGGTGCAGCCTTCGGGCTCCCCAGACCCCAGTTGAACCGTCCAACCCATGCTAGCATGGAAAGCGGACGATGATGATGATGATGAAGTATCAGTCCTCTCCACTCCCTGCAGATCCTCTGAACTTATCACCCAAGGCTAACTGCCATACTGCATCACACTTCATACATGTGCAATCTACTGTTGTAAAGAGGTGAAATCTCTTTATCATCAACAGAAGTATCAGTTTTCTGAACTTCATCCACCCTAACTGTTACCCAAGCTAAACTTATACTTGGTTTACCTCACCTCCCTCTGTATAGCAGAACTTATTTGCTACTTCCAATAACATCATTTTACCAATCAACAGTCTGTATGTCGTTATCATTCTTGTTGCCAATTGCACAAATTTTATAATTTATTTGTATAAGATACTCGAGGGAAGAGAGATGGGCCTTCCTAGACTGGAGAGATTGATATATTTTATGCCCCATCTGAAAATAAAAGAAGGTACGGGGACTGTGGTATAGATGCCTGCAACAGAGATAAACTCTGTTAAAAGTAACCAAGGTGCAAGTATTGGGATGTTCACTGGGTGGTATGGTAGACCTGGGTGGTATGGTAGATACTGGGTGGTATGGTAGACCTCCCACTTAAAACAGCATTAACACATGCATACATACACATAAATTACTGGTACATTAATGATGTTTTTTGTTTTAATGCTATACTGTACTATAGCAGGGGGTTCCCTAACCATCAGGCTGCAGATCATTTGGTACCAGGCTGCACAGAAAGAATAATTTTAAATTTTATTTCTATTTTAGAATAGTCTGCAGAGTGTTTTTGCATTATACATGTATTACATATATAATACAGATATATATAGGCGCAGGAGTGGCTGTGTGGTAAGTAGCTTGTTTACCAATCACAAGGTTCCGGGTTCAGTCCCACTGCGTGGCACCTTGGGCAAGTGTCTTCTACTATAGCCTCAGGCCGACCAAAGCCTTGTGAGTGGATTTGGTAGACGGAGACTGAAAGAAGCCTGTCGTATATATGTATATATATATATATGTGTGTGTGTGTCTGTGCTTGACAACTGATGCCGGTGTGTTTATGTCCCTGTTACTTAGCGGTTCGGCAAAAGAGACCGATAGAATAAGTACTGGGCTTACAAAAGAATAAGTCCTGGGTTCGAGTTGCTCGATTAAAGGTGGTGCCCCAGCATGACCGCAGTCAAATGACTGAAACAAGTAAAAGAGTATATATGTATTGTATATGTAATATATATGTTTTCTATATGTAATAATTAAATTATATATTATGCATCTTCTTGTGTTTTGTTGTGCACATGATCTCTTGATCCACGGAAAAGTTGTCTTGCATGAAACTGGTCCATGGTGCAATAAAGGCTGGAGACTGCTACTAAAGCATATATCTATAGGTTTTAGCCAACACTGCATGTAACAGACGTATGTAATCAGCTGGTTTTTGTCTACAGTATCTTCATGGGGTGAGTTTCAGTCCTGTGTTGGTATCATCAGGGACCAAGGACCCTCTTTAACTGTACATGACTGTACTGCTTATAAACCCGTTAGTATGACTTTCATTGGCTAGACTGATTTTCACATATAATAATGTATTCTGGACAAATAACCAGTTTGATTAATAAGTTATTGGGTACATAAACAGTGTTTAGTTTCAATATTCTTTGTTGTTCTGAATATAGCTATAGATTTTAGCTGGCACTGAATGTAATAGGTGGATGCAAGCACTTTGTTTTTATATACACTAACTTCACAGACAGAAAAATAACAAATCAACCAGTCAAGCAACTGAGTACTCTCTTTAACTATTTGCAGTAATTTATTAATCAAGCTAACTGCCAAGGATGCATTACAAATGCGAATTGGTTAATCCTATTTACTCAAACCCATGTTAGTAGGTTTATAAGTAGTATCTCCAGAGCTAGTTTCTTTGCTGAGGGACAAGACACAATAACTAAGCAGTTGTAGAATTTGAAATCATGACCATATGGTCAGTAGCCAAGCTTTCTAAACTCACAGCCAATGGTGTCTCATTTTAACTCAAATAAATAGGTTGTTAGTCATCAATTTTGTTACAGTTTCAGCAAATCAAATATCTCCAAAGAACAAGGTACCACATGGTAACTTATCACATTCACCTGCAGTGGACAAATGCCTGAGTTTGGGGAGGAATTGGGATGTTGGGGGTGGGGGACAGAGGAGAAAACATTGTGGTCTGTGAATAAGCTTTGCTTTTATAGTTCAATACACTCTTGCGAGCATGTTGAGTCATATATACACACGTACATATATTTTATATCTACATGTAAATATACACACACATACACACATGTACACATGCGTGCATGCACACGTGTGTGTGTGTGTGTGTGTACATGTGAGAGAGAAAAAGAGAGAATAGGTTTGGTGTGCAGTTTGTTTATTTTATTAGATAATTTTGTTATTGCTTATTATTGGAAATGAGATAGGGGAGAAGGGAATAAGGTGAGATTAAAGTTTACCTCAATCAAGATGACTAATCAATCTCATCTTCCAGCCTCTTCCCATTTGTGTAAACTTTTGCTGGCTGTTTTGCCAACGCCCCCACCCCACCCCACCCAGCACACACACAGACACACATACACATACACTGCATTCTCACCCCTCCACACAAGTATCACTACATCAGACCATTAAGTTTTCTCAGGCTGGCTTACTACATCTAGCCATTCTATCAACATTTCTTATCTTCACTTACCCCCCCCCCACTCCCATCCTCATATTTCTTCTTCACTTACCTCCCTATCCCCTTCTCTTCTTAAATAGAGAATCCCCCCCCCTCATATGCTCCCAGAGATATCATCTCCTCCTGCCCCCCTGTTTCTTACTGATGAAAACTTAAAACTTTCACTTAAGCTGCCCAGCACATAATTTCTTTCTTTATAATTCACCCCTAATCATTTTCTTTCTAACTCTTATTTTCTTCCCTCGTTTCTTCGTACCTACCATCCTTCCCTTCTTTTTTTATCTGAATTCTGAGAAAACACAACTTTGTTGGGCTTTTCCTTTAGATAAATATATTTCTCTGGGTGTTGTTAAGAAAAAAGAAAGGAAAAACAGAAAGCTCTCCTTCAGTTATCTAATTATATCAGAGGAAAGTATTAGTATTGGGTATTATCTTTACCCCTTTCATATAACCCCAGTTTTTCAAAGAGTTAGGTGTCTTTATTTTGTGTTGTAACTAGTCCCAACTGAATATTTAATTACAAACACACTCCGATAATAATTCTTTCTAAAATAAAGTTATTTTTTTTATATACAATATTTGTTTGAACCCTATTACATCTTAAAAAATTATGCTCTATCTTAAACCACTATAAAAGCATCTGCTACCCCTCAGAAAAGATTATTGCCATACTTTAACCCTTTCATTACTGTATTTCTGCCAAAGTACAACTGCTGTCGTTTCAGATAATTTTGAAAATAGTGAAGAATTTATTAAACTAATTTTTTCATTAATAAGCTGGTTTTTGGAACATAAATTAGGAAATTTTGGAAGAAGCTTTTAATACAATTCGCTTTAAATATTCATTTATTCTTTTCAGCTGTAGGACTGAGGCCATGCTGGAGCACTGTCTTTGGTGCTCCAGTGTCATAGAACCAATGGTGGTCTCAAGTGGTGGTGGGGGTATCAAAAGCATTAGAATGTTGCGCCATGCCATACTATGCCATCAACTACTATGGCCTGCCACCTCAGAAACATCTACAGTTCATGCTACCATGGCTTAACTTCAGCTTTTCCTTCTGTCTAATAATTTGTTTCAACCCTACCTTGTCTTAAAACAATATACCTTTTGATTGATCAGTTAGAGTACCATCATTCATCATCATCATCATTTAACATCCGCTTTCCATGCTGGCATGGGCTGGACAGTTTGACAGGAGCTGGCCAGGCAGAAAACTGCACCACACTTCAGTGTCTGTTTTGGCATGGTTTTCAATGCTGGATGCCCTTCCTAACACCAACCAACCACCTCAAAGAGTGGACTGAGTACTCTTTACATGGCACCAGCACAGGTGAGGCCAGTCTTAGCATAGTTTTTACTGCTGGATGCCCTTCCTAACACCAATCATCTCACAGGGATGACCGAGAAATTTTTACATGGCACCAGCACAGGTGAGGCCAGTCTTAGCATGGTTTTTACTGCTAGATGCCCTTCCTAACACCAGTCATTTCACAGGGATGACCAAGTACTTCTTACATGGCCCCAGCACAGGTGAGGTCAGTTTTGGTATGGTTTTTACGGCTAGATGCCCTTCCTAACACCAACTATCTCAGAGTGGACTGGATGCTTTTTATACAAGACACCAGCACTGGCAGGGTCATTATGAATAAATACATAGGTGGTGTCATACCAGTGTATGGTTTTTGGGCCTTGTTATGAAATTAGGTCCCAGGCAGTATTTTTGTTCCTTTTTCCTTCTTGGGATGAAGAGTGAATTGGTTTCTTTGTTATTTAATTCATTGAAATCTACAGGTGCAGATGCAGGCATGGCTGTATGATTGAGAAGCTTGTGGTACCGTGTACAAGTGTCTTTTACTGTAGCCCCTGGGCTCACCAATGCCTTGTGAGTAAATCTGGAAATTGTGTGGAAGCTCATCATGTGTGTGTGTGTGTGTGTGAGAGAGAGAGAGAGAGACAGACAGACAGAAGTCATGTGATGTGTATGGATAAGGACAGGTGCCTAAGGAAATGTCAATCTCTGAGTATGGAGGGAACCTGTGGGAATGGTGAAACACAGCGTTTAGTTTGTAAACTTGCAAAATGGTATGATGGCACCTGATCATTCTACAATGGACTCGTATCTCTCTGAGTTTATGTGGCACTGCAGATATGGAAAACAAGACTTGTTTCAAAAGTTACTGCACAGTGCATATCTCAATTTCGTTAATTTCAAAACTTTCCATTGCATTGCTTTATTTCATCAGTTTTCTTTTATTGACTGTCCATGTGTTTACATTTCATTTCCGCTGCTATTTCTAGCAACAGGTCAAAAATGTTTCATCATTCTCTTTCAATTAAATTCTTTTTTTTTTTTAAATAAACTTCCTTTTTGTTTCTTTTGTTTTCTTTCCTTAAATTTGTTTTTTTATTTGCTTTCATTAATTCTGTTTTTAATAAAAAAACAAAAACCAGTTCAATTTTCACAGTTCCCTTTGGCTGCATTTTTAATGATAGTTTGTTTGTTGCCATGACAACTATGGCAGCAAACAGTTTCAACTTCCGTATGTGAGGACATGGACTCATTTCATTGGTTAAAAATATATAACTTTAGATGCTTCTATCTTGTTAATTATTAACTTTTCAAAAAAATAAATAAATACAAAATTTGTTGCCATCATCATGCAAAACTACATCTGTACACAGAAAATTAGAAAACAATTCATTGAGAATTGAAAATCTTAAAGTTGTTGAAAGAAAATGAAAAAGATTCCATTTTGCCCTCTGTGTTAACGCTTCTGCTAGTTATTATTATGAAATAAATATTAACACTTAGGAATTGATGGGGGTCAATCTGTTGGCCAAAAAGTCTATTGGCAAAGAAGATTGTATTAGTTCCTTCAATTTCCTACAAGAATATATATAGTTTGATATATGTAAAATAGTTACTTTATTTTTTATAATTTTTTAAGTGCATGCCCTCTGTAGGGTTTGTGAAAAGGGCTCCAACTTCTTGACCATGAAACTCCAAATGCGGCTCCATCTCCAAAGGGTAGATTGGCATTAGAGAAAATCCTTTGTAGCATTTAATTACAGTTCTTTACATTCTTGAGTTCAAACCTTTCTGCAGTTGACTTTGCTTTTAATCCTTCCTTGGTTGATCCAATAAAGTAGCAGTTCAAATTCCAGGGACGATATAATTCACTGTTCCCCCCTCTCCCCCTTCCTCCTTCAAAAAAAAAAAAAAATTTCTGGCTCTGTCCCTCTATAAAAAATCATTAACATTAACATAGATTTCTGGGAAGCTTTTGTACTGTTTAACCATTTTATCTTGGTAAATATCTAATGAAGCAGCATCTTCTAATTAGTCATCTTTCCCAATCAAGAAATCCATCAACAGGTTTGAGTGCCACTGAAATTCCTAAAAGACGTTTTTATTACCAACAAACAAAACAAGATAATTTCTCACCAGCTGGCATTTTCTAGATATTTTGCATAACTGGAATTTCTTCAATTCTTCTCTTTTTTTTTTTTTTTTCTTTTTCCTAATAATTTTTGTGTTTGTTTTCTTTCTGTTCTCCTTTTGCTCAAAATTGTTAAATAAGAATTGTGGAAATTATTGCACATACTAAATCACTACAAGTGCCAACATAAGTATTTTATAGACTCTACTGCTAGCCTGGCTCTGGTATCCACACAATAAGATCTTGAGTTGAAGTATCCCCTTATACCCAGCCTCACACACATTCACCTCCCTTCCTCTCGCCACTCTTACGATGTCTTAACCTCCCTGATCCTTTACTAATCACTTCATTCAAATTCTTCCTCTCCTGCAAAGATCCTATCTAGATCCTTTCCCTACCTGCCTACTTTTTTAACCCTGAAGATATTAAAAACTAAACATCAACTGCATAACTCTCTTCTCTCTCTAGTCTGAGAGGTCAATCAAAGGTCATACATAACCAATGCACCACCTCCTCTAAAAATTAATATAAATAAATCACTCTGCTTTATCTCAGTCTACCTAGCTGACAACAAGCACCACTTTCTGCTTTGTGGCTCATTGTTTAACCCCAGGTCAACTCTGACTGAACAGACCTTATCATCAACTCATAATGATCCTTTTTTTTTTTCAGACGTTATCTAAAACCATGTTATACAATAGATAAGTCCTTTCTTATTTAACAACAGAACATTATAATTTAGGGAGATTTAGCTATTGTGTCTCTTATGTCAACTTACAACAGCGAAGCTCTCTAGCAGCTAAAAGCATGTACCCCAAGAGTTCATATACAAATGACATAATTTTCTGAGCCTCTGCCATCCATGATAGAATAGAAAAATAGCAAAATTGTTCTGGATCATACCAATATGTAGATAAAATCTCTTCAGGCGCAAACATTGTCGTGTGGTTAAGAAACTAACTTTGTAACTACATGGTTTCTGGTTGAATCCTACTGCATGACACCTTCTGCAAGTGTCTTCTACTATAGCCTTAAACTGAGGGGAATTGGTACAGGGAAACTATATGGAGTCCCATCAAAGTGGTGAGAAAGAATCTTAAGATGCTGGGTCCCACTAAGGAAATGACAAGGGAGTGGGAGATGTGGCAATTTGCTGTACTTGATAAGATGCACCAAGCTAAGTAAAATCGCTGTCTTCCATACTTTCAGGCTTGTCCTTTCAGGTGCTGGTGCCACTTGAAAAACACCCGTGCCACTGCTGCATTAATGCACCCATGACGGTACTGCATAAGCACTCCCATGCCAGTGGCATGTAAAAAGCACTCAGCACACTCTTTTATGTGGTTAGCATAAGGAAGGGCATCCAGCCATAGAAACCACTCCATGACAGACAGTCAGAGCCTGAACTGGATGTTAAACGATGACGACAACACATAAATACATTTTATCTTTTACTTGTTTGTTTAGTCAAATAAATCGACCAGTGTTAATTTTTTTTCGTTTTAAGTCTCTTTTACCAAACTGCTAAGTCATAGGGTTATAAACAAGCCAATACCTATTGGTAGCTTGTGGAGTGACAGTTACAAGAATACACACACACACACACAACATTTTCACACAGTTTCCTATTTCTTTATTGCCTACAAGGGGCTAAACATAGAGGGGACAAAGAAGGACAGACAAAGGGATTAAGTTGATTACATCGACCCCAGTGCGTTACTGGTACTTAATTTATCGACCCCGAAAGGACGAAAGGCAAAGTTGACCTCAGCGGAGTTTGAACTCAGAATGTAATGGCAGGCGAAATACCACTAAGCATTTCGCCTGGCGTGCTAACATGTCGGCCAGCTCGCCACAGTTTCCATCTACCAAATTCCTTAGAAGGCATTGATCAAACCTAAAAATCTGCCTAAATAAGTCTTCCTTTAAGCTATATCAGCATGGTAAACTGGGCGTCAAACTGACAACTATATTATTTAGACACACATAATGTTTATTATGTAACAACATTCAATATTAATTTAATGGAAGGTGATGAGCTGGCAGAACTATTAGCACACCAGGCAAAATGCTTAGTGGCATTTCAACCTTCCTTATGATCCGAGTTCAAATTCCGCTGAGGTTAACTCTGCCTTTCATCCCTTTTGGGGTTGATGAAATAAGTACCAGTAGATCACTGGGGGGGGTGTAATTGACTCACCTGTTCCCTAAAATTGCTGGCCTTGTGCCCAAATTTGTAATCAGTGTCACTTTAATGCAATTTTCAGCACACAGCACATCTTGTTTCAATACATACAGTATAGTGATATGTGCATGTCTACTTAGGCAGCAAGCTGGCAGAATCATTAGCATAATAGTTTGGTCTGGCATCTGCAGAAATCTCCAAGACCTATAAGATCAGTGCTGGTGATGTCTTTTTTTTTTTGAAAAAACTACTAATTGGCAAAAGCAGGGAAAACATGGTAGTTCCAGGGGGATGACATTCTGGGTAGGAAGGACTGGATGCAGCAGTTGGAGGTGGGTGGGAAAAAGATGCAATATGAGTGGCAAGACGAGGGTAGTCATGTGGCTCTGGTCAGTCCGGTTAACTACCATGTGGGTCAGGGGTGTCCCTATTTTTTTCATATTTCCTTTAACTGTTTAGAAATATAGTTACATTAAATTCAATGAGGACCATTTTAGAACCGAAGAAAAAATACATGTTTGTTTATATATCAAAGAAAAAAGTCTCTATACAGATATAAACAGAAAAGTACTTGCTGTATACACATGCACTGTGTGTCTACATCACCACATACTGTTATATATAGTATATTTGTACTTGTTTACATTTTAAGCACTTGTGTAAACACGTGTTCAACTTGACTTTGTTATAATATCCAACATGACAATTTCATTATCTTAGGTATATACACTACTGTTGCTGTTGTTTAACCCCAGGTCGACCCTGACCAGGCTGACCTGTAATGAAAGATATTCCAGCTGTGACCCATCCTAATCTTTTTGGTTAATCTAGGACTACACTATACAATGTCTTTCCTGTTTTCAAGAGTGTAGAATGGCATTTCAGGGAATTTTAGCTACTTTTTCTAGCAGATCGAGTGACTGATAGTTTTTAGCGCATAGACAGTTCTGTAAACAAGTTTGAATAACAAAAAAAAAATAAATAAATGATAATAATAATAATAATAAGTAGAGCCTACCTTTTTCTTGATGTAAAAATAAACTAGCAAAAATAAGTGAAACATAAAAATAAAAGATATTTTGGTTGCCTCTAAATAAGTCATAAGTAAGTATGTAAGTGACAACTCTTTCAGACACTTTAATAAAACTTATATGATACACACTTGAGTGCTCTTTTATAGTTACCAGTACACTTGAGGCTCTCGTTACACACTAACCACAAGTAACAGCAGTCCATGTGTAACAAAAATATTCACAGCCATTTACACATGAATTCAGTTCTTTTCAAAGAGAGAATATAAAAAAAAAAAAAAAATGAAAACAAAAAAGAAAAAGAAAATAAATATTTCATCAAGATCTAGGTCTGCTAATAAAATGTTTGACCTTATAAACAAGTAAAAATGAAATATATAAAGGATTAACCATTTCTGAATTGAATTACCATTTCCGTTGGTGTAATTTTATTTACTAGCTTTATAAGTAACTTAAAAGTGTAGGCTCAGTGGTTTGAGTGTCAGGCTCACAATCGCGAGGTAGTAAGTTCAATTCCCAGGCCAAGTTGTGTATTGTGTTCTTGAGCAAGAGACTTGGATCTTTTCGGTTTGAACGGCAGTTTTTTCTAGCGGTGTCATATGAAATTGTCACCCATAATTATGACCCTAGAATCGATCTATTGCATTTCAATCTCTTATAAGTGTTAGGGTTAGGGGTGAGGGAAGGGTATCTTTTTTTCTTCACAAATGTAAATAAACCTAATCTGTTTCTTAAACAAGGGACATATTCATACGGCACAGAATGCTTTTTAACTCAATAGACGTCACTGATTGGTTGAAATTGCAGAAATTGAAGAAAAAAACAACAACAAATATCTTACAAACTATAGAATTTTTTCAATAAAGCCAAGAGAAAAAGATGTTTTATAAACACATTCTACCAGTATACGAAGTTTAAAAGTGTTTAGTTACGTGGAAATTATTTTAAAAAACTGCCGTTCAAACCAAAAAGATCCAGACACTTTCTTTCACTTTGCTCCATTTCACTTAACTGTAGAAATGAGTTGCGATGTCATTGGTGCCAAGCTGTATCAACCTTTGCCTTTCCCTTGGATATCATTTATGGCATGGAGAAAAGAGGCTGGTATGCACAGGCAACAGCTGGTCTTACCTGGACTCGTGCCTTGGAAGGTAACTTTCTAGATGCAATCCCATGGTCATTCATGACTGAAGAGGGTCCTTTAAGTAACTTAGTGAAGTTCCTTTATATAAACTGTACAGAAATATAGGCCTAGTGGTTAGGGTATTGCACTCAAAGCAGCAAGGTCATGATTTCAATTCCCAGAGAGGTAGTGTGTTGTGTTCTTGAGCAAAACATGTCATTTTATGTTGTTCCAGTCCACTCAGCTGTAAATGGGTGACCCTGTGACAGGCTGGCATCCAAATGTTGGGGAATGTAGGTATGCCCAGCTAGCCAGCATGTTGGTTTCATTTGAAAGCTACAGCAATGCAAGGAAGCACATTGTGACCAGTGGTGTATAACAAGATCTGATCCTCTAGTCAATACAATGATATAGAATGATAGATATATATATATATATATATGTGCATGTGTCTATTTGTTTGATACATACACACTATAAAGGGTAAAAGGGTAAAGACCTCCTTTGGTCATGAATGTCCATGGGACTGCACCTACAAAGTAGCCCTCTGAGGCACAAGTCCAGACAAGGTTGTTAATAGAAGACCAGCAGTCACGCATGCATACCAGTGATGTCGCAACTCATTTATACAGCTGAGTGAACCGGAGAAATGTGAAATAAAGTGTCTTGCTCAAGACCACAACACACAACCCGGTCCAGGAATCAAACTCACTACCTCATGGTTGTGAGCCCAATGTTCTAACCATTGAGCCATGCACCTTCACACACACACACATACACACACACACATTATATATTTATGCTGCATCAAGAAAAGGAACACCTAAATGATTGGTATAACAAAGTCACCCACCAATACACCCCAGCCTTTGTTCCACAAGCACTCTGTATCTTCTCTCCAGGTTTACTGCTGCTACTGAAATGGCCTCTGCTCCTTGAAGCTAGCTGAGCTAATGTCACTTGCACTCGGGCATTTTGGTCCTGCTTTCCTCTTCTCCTCTCATCATTTTTGTCGAGTCTGAACACACACAAATCACTATGTCCAATCCTTCCTTCCCAGAACTTTTTTCCCTCTAGAATTTCTTCCTGTCTCGTATAGCTTTCCCACAGTTATTGACTCACAAACAAACATTAATGAAATGATATCAGTCTCACCAGCTTAAGAGAGTGGGTGAGGCCCATAGACTTTGCCCCAATAAATTTAAAAACAAAAAAGGCACACACAACATTAGTCCATCATGTGCAGCCTGTACATCAGTTTGTATAGCAACCTAACTATGAGAAAAGCATATTAACCCTTTAGCATTTAAACTGACCATATCCAGCCAAAATATATTTATTCTATCTGGTTTATGTTGTGACCAGATCTGGCCTCTCACACCTACCCTGCAATGTCATTTTGAAAATAAATTATCACATTATCAAAATCTTGAAGCTATGAGATTATGCATGATTAATTCAAAACAATGTGAATAGATAAGAATTACATTTGACAGAGTAAACTGAATGCTAAAGGGTTATTTCTTGTCTTAAAACTATATGAAGCTTGGGGCTTGGCTGGCATTTTCACTTGTGTAACAATAACCAGGCAGAGGTCGGCATATACTGATAGAGACAAGGAGAGAGAGAGAGAGAGAGAGAGAATCACCAAAAGTGAAATTTTTCTATGAGTCTATGTGTTCATTCTTCCAAGGAAAGCAGTAATTCTGACTAAGAGCTGACTTGGAATTTGATGACATATCCTATATATACCAACTTGGAAAGTGGACTTGAAACGATAAAGATGATATGTGTGGATATATGCATTAGACATACAGATGTGTGTGTGTGTGTCTGTGTATGTGTGTGTGTCTGTGTATGTGTGTGTGTGTGTGTGTGTGTGTATGTGTGTGTGTTATCATCATTATCATCATTTTAACACCTAGTTTTCCATGCTGGCAGAGGTCAATTGTGAGTACAGTGAGTCAGAGTTTTTGTACAGGTACATGCCCTTCCTGTTGCCAACCCACACTTATTTATAAGTAAGGTAATTATATATATATATGAGTGTGTGTGTGTGTGTATATATGTAGGAGTGGCTATGTGGTAAGTAGCTTGCTTACCAACCACATGGTTCCAGGTTCAGTCCCACTGCATGGCACCTTGGGCAAGTGTCTTCTACTATAGCCTCGGGCCGACCAAAGCCTTGTGAGTGGATTTGGTAGACGGAAACTGAAAGAAACCCATCGTATATATATATGTATGTATGTGTATATGTTTGTGTGTCTGTGTTTGTCCCCCCAACATTGCTTGACAACCGATGCTGGTGTGTTTATGTCCCCGTAACTTAGCAGTTTGGCAAAAGAAAGACCAATAGAATAAGTACTAGGCTCACAAAGAATAAGTCCTGGGGTCAATTTGCTCGACTAAAGGCGGTGCTCCAGCATGGCCACAGCCACATGACTGAAAGAAGTAAAAGAGTAAAAAGAGAGAGAGTATACACACACACACAAACATATATATATGTAAAATCATCTTCATTCATCATTTAATAGCTATGTTCCATGCTGGCTTGGGTTGGTCAGATTGGTAAGATCTGATATGTCCAAAGACTTCTTTGGACCCCAGCGTCTGCTTTGGTGTGGTTTCTGTGGCTGGACACCTTTGTAACACCAACCATTCTACAGTGTGTACTGGGTGACTTTCTTGTCATTGCACCAGCGCTATTGAAGTCTTCAAGCTGCCTGTGGGACAAAGACCCCTTTCGATTGATTGGGGCCATAGTAGAGAGGATGGTAGCTTTATGCTATGGGATGATGGGTTAGTGAGAGGAAAGGGTCCCAGAACATAAAAAGGTTTCTTACTGTAGGGAGTGGCCAGGCTGGAGCTGGAAAGAGATAAAAACAGAAGTGATGAGGTGTTGAGGTTGGATACCTCAAGATACAAGGTAAATCAT
>NC_043012.1:3100182-3310182 GCF_006345805.1 Octopus sinensis
ACAAGTTAGCAATACTATGTTTTCCAACACACAAGTCTAAATTTTCAGGCCAAAATCTACAGCAAAAAATGGAGGTCAATTTGTACACTAAGATGACTTAGGAAAACCAAAAATTTCGTGTGAAATGCAGTAGGATTTAGAACAATAGTAACAATGCTTTAATGTTTACACTACATGTTTACTCTATATACTACATTAACTTGTATGTCAGAGAATATAGCATTTGTTTCAGTGAGAGTCCTCTGAGTTTTGTCCAAATTCAGGCTTTTCCTTTCTTAATTATTTTACATTAGTTTTTTGTCCTGGGTAATAAGGTTGTTTAGACAACAGAGTTGAGTGTTTGTTTAGTTTCGTTTTGTTTTGTTTTACATGAGAATTGCTGGAGAACATTGCACCATACTTGAAAGACTGTCTTGAAGATGGTGTTGTGTGAAAGTAGTATTTATTTCCATCTAGGCTATGTTTGAAGTAAAGAAAGTTTTGTGTGCATTCATTGTCTACAAGGTGCAGCCCTTTGATTGTGGCAAGCTTTTTTTAAAACTGCAAATGTCTGTGGCATTGAGTTTAAAAAACATTTGCCATCATAGAAACAATTTACCAATTAAACTAAAACATAATAATTACATATTTGTAACGCTACAACAGCAGCTGCTGCTCTGGCATAACCTCTTTGAGGTTATAAACCCCCACAGCCACCATAACCATCCTTGCAATTGCTTAAATGTTTGAAGCATTGCATTGTTTATAGCAGAAGAGTTGTTTTACAATTTGTTTGGATTATGTCATATCTATCTAAACACAGGAAGTGAAAAGCATGATAGAAGACTATAAGTTGTTGAAGAGTAAAAAAAGTGAAAGTTATGAAATGTGCCAAGCCTATATTACTAATGATGCTGTTGATGTTGTTCAATGACTTATTTTTAGTTATTATTTGTGAGTGTAAAATGACGCCAATTTCTTTTTATCTACAGTGTCTGTTTCTCATGATGTATTCAACTGGTTATTAATTTAACCCTGTTTGTTTTTCTTTGTTTTTTGTAAATTGGAATTTTTTTTTCTGTGATACTTATTCATTTCTTATTTATATATTTGCAGCCTTAAAGAGACAACAGAGTATGACAAATGAACCTGACAATTTTGATTATGAGCTCGCCAAGCCTGTGTTCGATCTGGTTGACACGAGTGGTGTTACCACTGCGAGCCAAACAGATTCTACATCAGGCAGTAGTATCCTTGAAGTAGCAACTGTTGAATGCAGCCCAGCCCATGGCCGTAGGGTATCAAATACAATCACTCCTCTCAAACTTCCGGACAACTCTCCCGGTGGCATGAGAGGACCGATTGCCTCACTGCCCAAACTCCCCGATGGCTCACCATGCAGGGAACGTGACCAGTGTGTCGGTGGAAGTGGTCCTTTATCATCCTCATTACAGGTAAGACACAGTGTCATTTGTCCACAATTCTGTCCCCCGCCCCCACTGACCCATTAAAATCTAAAACAATATCCTTTAATGATACAAAACACCCCCTCCCATTTCTTATGTCATTAGAATTTAGAAATTTTGCGAGATATGAAATAAACCATTTTCAACAAGGAAGCTTGAATTAGATAAAACTATACCTGCACACAGTGTTATCCCCATTGAATCTTTTCCCCACAACATGCCATCCCTTGATCTGTGTACACTCATAATATCTCCCCACCTCCATCTTACGCCCTCTTTTTGCAATCTCATGAACTCACCCTCTCCAACTTCCAGTCCACCTCCCTATATACACTTCTCTGTAACTTGAGTGAACAGCCCCTGCTCCCCTCCCTATCATATCTTCACCCTCTCACTTTCCTCTCGCCACTCTTTCCCCACTTAAAGTAGCCATATTTCCCTCTAATGCAACACCTTCTCCCATGAGGCAGGTGCTTGGCTTCTTATCACAGAAGGATATTTTCCCATTGTAGTTTGAAGTAAAACAGGTCCAATTATTTATTTTGCTGTGCATGTTCTGTGGCCTCTGATTAGGTTCAACGGAGTCCTACTATGATCAAAAGGGGATCATTTAACACTTTAGCCTGTTTTATGCTCAAACTGGTTAGATCAGACCTCTCACACCAACCGTACAATATCATTCTAAAAATTAAAAATTCTTTGTCAAAGCCTCAAAGCTTCAAGGTAACGCATGATTAATTCAAAAACAATGTGGCTATGTGGTAAGCAGCTTGCTTCCCAACTGCACGGTTCTGAGTTCAGTCCCACTGCATGGCATCTTAGGCAAATGTTTTCTACTATAGTCACAGGCTGATCAAAGCCTTGTGAGTGGATTTGGTTGACAGAAACTAAAAGAAGCCTATCGTGTATATATATCATCATCATCGTTGTCGTTTTACGTCTGCTTTCCATGCTGGCATGGGTTGGACGGTTTGACTGAGGACTCGTGAGCCAGAAGTCTACACCGGGCTCAATCTGATCTGGCAAAGTTTCTACAGCTAGATGCCCTTCATAACGCCAACCACTCCGAGAATGTAGTGGGTGCTTTTACGTGCCACCAGCACGAGGGCCAGTCAGGCAGTTCTGGCAACGACCACATTCAAAAGGTGTTTTTTACGTGCTACCTGCACAGGAGCCAGTCCGGTGGCACTGGCAATGACCATGCTCAAATGTTGTTTTTCATGTATAGGTAAGGCGACGCTATGTATAGTTTAATCTATTCTATGACTACTGTATTTGTAAGTTGCCTGTGCATGTGTTTTAGATATACAACCAACACCAATATAATGTAATAATAAATTACATATATTACAAGCACTGAGTTATCTAGGCACTGAATTATTAGTACTCCATATAGTATAGTAGTATACACTATTGTAGCAATAAAAGAAGTTAAATCTACAATCTTTCAAAATGAAGGACTGCATGTAAAGAGTTATGTTATAGTCAACAAGTTTCTTCGTGTGTGTGTGTTTGTGTCTGTGTTTGTCCCCACCATAAACACTTGACAACTGGTGTTGTTGTGCTTATGTCCCCATAACTTAACAGTTCAGCTAAAGAGAACAATAAAATAAGCACTAGGCTTAATAAATAAAAAGTATTGGAGTCGATTTATTCAACTAAAATTCTTCAAGGCAGTAATCCCAGCAAACCTGCAGTCTAATGACTGAAACAAATAAAGGAAAAGAATAGATATGCTTTACATTTAACAGAGAAATGCTAAAGAGTTAAATGACCAGGCACAACCTACTTAATCTGTTGTTCTGGTATGTATGTATGTATCTATGTATGTATGAAGTGTGGATGTCTAGAGGTTGGCTGTCAAAGATGAAAGCAGTCCAAGTGTCTTCCCTTTTTCTGTCAAATTCAGCTGAGAGGAAGTGGCATATTTTACCTCCATCTGTGATCAATTGATGTATTACCATGATTAATTTGTCATTCTATGGAAGAAAAGATGCCAGGCTATGTATAAAGATTGCATATTACACAACAAGATGTATCTTAAAGATAAAGAACAAAACACTAGAGGAGACTGTGGCTATGGAGAAACATGTGTATATGAGTGTTTGTGTGTGTAAAGCAGAATACTTGACATCAAACTGATTGTTTGTTTCCTTTTGTGTTTGTTAGTCATATTTGCTAGGTCTTTAGTTTCTTCCCCTTGTCTCTATGATAAAAAGAGCAAGAGAAGTGGAGTTTTTTTGTTTTCTTTTGTCTTTCTTTACTACCGCTGCCAACCTTAATTCTAGTTGATAAGAAAGAGCATGCCATACAACTTTTCATTGTGCTAATTCAGATGCTAAACTAAAAACTTCATAGAATTAGGTATTTCTATTTCTGTTACTTTACACAACTTGAAATTAGTCTTGACCAATCGCTTGTTTCCTGCAAAATCTAGTGACTATTTTTAACCCCTAGCATTTAAACCTGCCATATCCAGCCCAAATGCTCTCCCTGTTTCATATTCAAACCAGCCAGAGCTAGTCTCTCATACTTTCCCTATAATGTTATTCTAAAAATACACAATCATGTCATAGAAATTTTGAACCTACAAAATAATGTATGATTAATTCAAAACAATATGAATAAATAAGGATTACATTTGATAAAATCTGAATGCTTAAGGGTTAATGCTTGCATTTGACTTTACTGCTTAAGTACTCCTAAATTGCAACAGACATTGTCCTTGGCTCGTTAGAACATTATTCCCAGTTTAATAACATCCTTTATGTTACTATATTGTGGCACACAGATTTTGTTTCCACTTTCTCAATCTTATTGTAGTTTCTAATACTTTCTATCTTTAAAAGTAAGAATCACTCCATTTTCCTTTTTTATAATCTGCCACGTTCATCAAAATCTGCTTTCACTATTCATCATATCACATTAAAATAGTTTTATTTCCATTGAATGAGTTCATTAGCTGTTAGAATTTCCCTCCTTTTGTTCTGAAAGTGAAATTCCCTTGTTTTTGAAGACCTTCTGCTTGCAAAGACCTGCTGAGGCAAGTGAAATTGAAATTGAAATCAAATTCAATGACTGGCATCCTTGTTAGTAAAGCGCTAAGAGCACCATCTGAGCGTGATCGTTGCCAGAGCAGCAGACTGGCTTCAATGCCGGTGGCATGTAAAAAGCACCATTCGAGCGTGACAAGTGTCACCTTACTTGGCACAAGAGTCACCTTACTTGGCACTTGTGCCGGTGGCACATGAAAAAACATTTGAGTGAGGTTGTTGCCAGTGCCGCTGGACTGGCTCCTGTGCAGGTAGCACATAAAAAAACATCATTTGAGTGTGGCCGTTGCCAGTACTGTCCGACTGGCCCTCATGTTGGTGGCATGTAAACGCACCCACTACACTCTCAGAGTAGTTGGCGTTAGGAAGGGCATCCAGCTGTAGAAACTCTGTCAGACCAGATTGGAGCCTGGTGTAGCCATCCAGTGCGCCCCCATGCTAGCATGGAAAGCGGACGTTAAACGATGATGATGATGATGATGATGATGATGCCATCTGAAATCCTAAGTCATCATCATCATTGTTTAACGTCTGTTTTCCATGCTAGCATGGGTTGGACGGTTCAACTGCGGTCTGGGAAGCCAGAAGGTTGCACCAGGCTCCAGTCTTATCTGGCAGTGTTTCTACAGCTGGCATCATAATTATTGTTTGTTTAGACTCCTACTGTTGCTTATCTTTATATAAATTGTAAGCATGACCCCTGCCCTCTACTCCTTCTTTGGGTATCAGTTACACAAATAGGAGTGCCTGTGTTTCATTGGATTACAATTTAGGACTGTGGACATTATTAACGAAAATCTAGATTTGTTGTGCAACATTCACTTGGTGAGATTCAGTTTAAGATACTGAAATAAGAAGTGATTTGTAAAGATAGAAACATAATAATAATAACAAACACTCAGAGAGCACAAACCTCTGCCAATGCAACACCAACGTCCTCTGAACGATTAGCCAGAAATGATTTTTAAAATGAGAATATCTGAAATAAACTCGACTGCTCTCACAAATGAGAATACTAAAAATGAACCTGACCATTCTTGAAAATTAAGTAAAAAAACAGCAAAAATAATCCAGAATCCTTGTCCAGTACTCGATTGATCCCCAAATCTAATCAGTTTGTGTCAGTCGTGAGATCAGACATCCCTGAAAGTTTCATCTAAATTCATCCAGTGGTTCTCGAGATATCTTGTCCACAGGCAAACAAACAAATATGACTGAAAACAATACCTCTGCCTTCGTTAAGGTGGAGGTAATAATGATAATGATAATAATAATGGTTTCAAAGTATCCCACAAGGGCAGCCATTTTGGGGAGGGGATGAGTCAATTACAACAATTCCAATATTCCACTGGAATCTATTTTATCAAACCTGAAAGAATGAAAGGTAAAGTCAACCTCGGCAAAATTTGAATTTTGAACATAAAGACAGACCAAATGGTGCTAAGCATTTTGCTCAGCACACTAACAATTCTGCCAGCTCACTGCCTTAATAATAATAATAATTATTATTATTATTATTATCATTATCATTATTATTATTATTATTATTATAAGCACAAGACCTGAAATTTGTGGGGAGGGGACTAGTCGATCACATCAACCCCAGTGTTTCACTGGAACTTATTTTATTCGCCCTGAAAGAATGAAAGGCAAAGTCAACCTTAGCGGAATTTGAACTCAGAACATAAAGACAGACCAAATGCCGCTAAGCGTTTTGCTTGGTGCGCTAACAATCCAGCCAGCTCGCTGCCTAAATAATAATAATAATAATAATAATAATGATGATAATGATAATACACCCTCTTAAGTACAAAATAGCCCAACTATGGAAAATGAAGAAGGTGAAGATAGTGCCAATTACTGTTGGGTCCTTGGGAACATTATCAGAAGGCATCAAGAGGAATATAAAGGAAATTGGAATAGAGTGCCCAGTAGAACTGTTAGAAAAAGGATTGCTTCCTTGGCACAACCAGAATAACCAGGAAATGTATTATATAGCTGAAAGGAGTGAATAACATGGTACTGTAGGGTTCAGGTAGCAAGCCCAGTATGCATGCAAGACTCCAGGAGCTCCAACGAAACCTGTGATAAAGAGAAATAATAATGGTTTCAAAATTTGGCATAAGGCCAGCAGTTTTGAAGAAGAGGGCAAGTTGATTACATTGACTCCGGTAATCAACTGGTACTTATTTTATTGACCCTGAAAAGATGAAAAACAAAAACAGCCCCGACAGCATTTGAACACAGAATGTAAAAATGGATGAAATGCCACTAAGCATTTCTCCTGGCGTGCCAACAATTCCGTAAGAAGGAGGAGGAACTGTTCTTTTGATATGTTGAGTTAATGTCCTGCTCTCTCTCTCTCCACGCCACAAACATACACACAACACATACACACCTTTTTTTTTTCTATGAATTAAGTAATTTGGTGTAGGTATAATGTCAAGTAGTTGTCAGTTGATTAGACTAAGTAGAAAGTATATTAGACATCATTGAGATGTGTGTATATTTTAATGCTACATAAGTAGTTGTTTACTGGTTTACATTCTTGTGGGGTTTTTTTTAAGTAATAGCAACTAACAAGCTAAGAATACAGATGACTGAGTTCAACATTTCTTTTATTTATATTTAAACATTAAATTGTTTACAATCACTTGGAAATGAAATGTCACTGTGGAAGTTTTTCTTGATGTGTAGCCTTGTTTTAGTGTTATTAATATATATGACCTCCTCATTAAAGCAGTGGATAGGCAGAAATATTAGAACACCAGGACATCTGACAAAATGCCTTGCATTAGTTAGCTGTGGTCAGCTTTGCCAGCCAAGGTTATTTCCTGTCATTCTGAACTGTGTCTAAACTCTCATCAACAAAAGACAAAAGAAAACTTTCCCCTCTCACAAAAGAAAACCTTTGTTTTTGAACATCAGAAATTCCTATTAAGTTATCTCTACAGATTTTCTACAGAATTTAGAGCCAGCACTGAAAGTTACAATGTTTCATGTATATGAATACATCCATGTAAACAAAACAATCACAGATAGGAAAATAGGTAATGGTTGTATATACATATTTTAGGAGTTCTTGCTCCTTCTTCAGTATCACATCCGACCCATTAACCATCCACAAACACATTGCTTAAATAGCCACTAAGTTTAGTGGTTTCACACTATTGGATTGACTAATTTTACATATTAAACACATTCCTGGCAACTGCTGTGTAAATATTAATTGCTGGTAGAGACACCGTATTTTGTTTTGCAACCATAGTATACTAATAAGTGTATTATATACAGATTTATAAGTCGATACTGTGTCCTATTTTTTGTGTTATGGTTGCAAAATGGAATATGGTGTCCCTACCAGGATTTAATCAGAAACTTCTTTCCTGTCAACATACAAATTTAGAACACTAACTTTACTGTTTTATATATATAAGTGGATGGCATTAGGAAGGGCATCTGTCCATAGAAACCATGCTGAAACAGACAGGGAGCCTGAACAACTATTCAACTGATTAGCTTCTCTCAAACTGTTCAACCCATGCAAGCATAGAAAACAGACATTAAAAAGCACCCACTACACTCACGGAGTGGTTGGCGTTAGGAAGGGCATCAAGCTATAGAAACACTGCCAGATCAGACTGGAGCCTGGTGCAGCCTCCTAGCTTCCCAGACCCCGGTCGAACCATGGAAAACGGATGTTAAACGATGATGATGATGATATACACACACATATACAGTTGTACTGGCTTGGCAAGGAATTTAAGATATCTTATCCACAGACAAACAAACAAACAAACAAATATGACTGAAAACAATACCTCTGCCTTCACTAAGTTGTCGATAATAAATTAAGCCTGTCAGGTGTGTTCTATGTTACAAATCAGCCTGTAGGTTTTCACTTTCAAAGATGGATTGAATATAAATAGAATCCATTACTTGAAAAAGTGGTAAACATTTGCAACAAGAAGGGCAGTGCTTCAATATGCATTGGTCCAACCCATGCTTGCATGACCCAGGACCATTGTAGATAACACTTGCTCAAGATGCAGTGTGGGACTGAACCTGAAACTACATGATTGCAGGGCAAACCTACTAACTGCATAACCATACCTACATCTATTATATTTATATTTTCTTTAAAGAAAATTATTTATATTCTTAGTTTCTAGTCCCCTTTTACCACTATAATTCTAAGAGACCCCTTTCACAGCTATAATTCCCTAAAAGACCGTTTTCTCATTTATAATTCTAAAAGTTTTATGTTTGACATAAATAGCAGTTGATGAGAATAACCGTCACTCTAGTGGTCAGTTCAGTCATTAACAAGGGGGAGATAAATTAGAGTACAATTTGGTTAAGCCTGATGGAGATGGTAAAGGCTTCACAAAATATTTTGAATCTTCTTTTTCATTTTCTCTCTCTCTCTCTCTCTCTCTCTCTCTCTCTCTCTCTCTCTCTCTCTCTCTCTCTCTCTCTCTCTCACTTTCTTTATCCCTCTCTGTCTGTATTTATCTATCTATTTATCTAAATAATTGGCCTGTAGAAGTTTTGTAAAGTATTTTAACCCCACCCCACCTACATACAGAAAAATGTTAAACATTCAGGATTACTTACCCAAGCAGTTAATTTCGTTTTCCTGTTTATCAATCATTATTATTATTATTACTACTACTGCTACTACTACTACTACTATTTTTATTATTATTATAAATACTATTATTTCTTTCCTTTTAATACCATCATCCCCCCCCCCAAGTCACATGTATCTGTGACATTCATGTTGAAAGTTTCTGAAGTTTATTTTCAATTTATCAATGTTCCTAAACCTCATTATGGCCTGCTATTTACTGTTCCAAATTTGATAATCTGTTCTTGTGCGCACACTCATTCAGGTGCTGAGCAACATTTCATCGAAGAAAAAACATTGTTCCATATTATGAGCGTTTCTGTTCCCATTTGTGTGTGTGTGTGTGTGTGTGTGTGCATATGCCTGTATATGTGTGCATACATGTCTGTATGTGTGTGAATGCATGTGTGCATATATATGTAGGTACAGGTGTGTGCGTGCGTGTGTAAATGTGTGTATGTATATGTACATGTGCATGCGTATATCTATATGTATCTGTGTAAATATATACATGTGTGTGTGTGTGTGGTTTGTCTAAGTCCCAGTTCTGGTAACAATTTAATTTAGAAATTGTGCTTACGTGTGTTTGTTATTGAATTACAAAATAGTTGGGTCTGTGTGGTATTTGCTGACATTTCCAAGCTAATTTTGTGTGCTTGAATCTTTGACTTTTGATAATTAGTTAAAATTATGGGCCTTATGTGTGTGTGTGTGTGTGTGTGTGTGTGTGTGTGTGTGTGTATAAAAGCCCATCACTACAACTGTGTATGTGTGATGGTGTAGGTGCATGGCATAGTGGTTAGGATGTTGCACTCATTATTGCAAGATTGTAGTTTCAATTCCCAGACCAGCACTGCATTGTGTTCATAAGCAAAATACTCCTTTTCGTGTAAACAGGTGATCCTGCTAAGGACCAGCCTTCCCCCCAGCAATAATGTTGACCTGCCTGCATAGCTAGCAGGGTAGCATCATTTGAAAACTACAACAATGTGAGGAAGTGCACTGTGACCAGCCATGTATAACAACTTTTGATTGTCTGGTCAATGCAGTGACAGACAGACAGACATAATGTTATTGAGTGCTGGTGTCATATAAAAGGCATGCAGTCCACACTGTAAAGTGGTTGGCATTTGAAAGGGCACCCAGCTGTAAAAACGATGCCAAAGTAGACACAGAAGTCTGGTGCGGCCTTCTGCCTAACCAGTTTCTGTTAAACCATCCAACCCATGCCAGCATGGAAAGCAGACATTAAACACTGATGATAATGATGCTGATTATGATGATGATGACTGCACATACTCAGTGTATGTATTTTGTTTGTTCAGTGGTATGCTATGGGTTGGCACAGTGGGGATGACTCCACTCAAGCACTGGGTGTTAAAACAGCCAAAAGTTATAGTCAGACGAGACAATCCAAAATGGGTAGTGGCATGGATTTGAACAACAATAAGAAAAGGTGTGTTAATTGCCATACGTAGTAAACACTTTGATTTATTGACATTATCTCCACTTTTATATAAAATAAAAGTAATTGCCTAATGACATTTCAGTCCAACTCTAAATGAGAAGGGGAGATAATCTGAAGAATCAAGAATTCTCTAGAATTGACATGCCCTTAAAGGGAAGACAGTCTGATAGTCTGTAACAAGAGGATAGCTGTGTGCATGTGTTCCTGTCTCAATAAACATCATCAGTACTGAAATTGTCCTACCTTTGATTCCTGCGTAAGATGACACTTAAACATACACATCAAGAGTAGAGTGCACTTATTGCCCTGGGTAATTTGCATAAATTAAAATAGAAGTCACTTTTGTAGAAGACAGTTGCTCTGAAGTGCATCACGGTGAGATTGAACCATGTTGCGAAGCAAATTTCTTAACTATGACGCAGCCGTGCTTTGATTACATCAGCAAACCTTATATATCTTGTGTTTTTTTATTTGTTTTCCCTTGTGGAGCCATTGGAGTGAGGCCATGCTACGACACTGCCTTGCAGGGCTTTGTCAAACAAATCAGCCCCAGTGCTTAATTATTTTTTAAAGTCTGGTGCTTATTCTGTCAGTCATTTTTGCCAAACTGTTAAGTTACGGGATCATAAACAAACCTAAATCAGATGTCAAGCAATGGTGCTGGTGAGACATACAAACACACACACACACACACACACAAGTATGTATGTATGTATATATATATATATATATATATATATATATATATTGTAGGGGTCCACACAGTTTTTGGCTATCAAATTCACTCATACAGCATTGGTTGGCCTGGGGCCCAGTAGAAGACACTTGCTCAAGGTGCTGCACACCTGGATGGAACCTGAAATCATGTGGTTGGGAAGTAAAATCCTTACCCACATAGCCATTCCTGCACCTAAGAAAACATAGAGAAAAAAAAATAAGCAAAAAAAAAAAAGAACAATACAAACTTTTTTTTACAAATAATGTCATTTGATATTTTCAGTTTGTATCTGCAATTAGGTTTTGTTTCTTCAGTTAAATCCTTCATTGCTATGTTTCTGATTAACTATACTTTTAATTAATTTTGCAAATGTTTGGATTTAGTAAGTAACTAACCTTGCCAGTAGTCATTTGGTGTTTTAGAACATAATTTAACAAAAGAAATGGTATATGAAATTATGTTGGAAGGTCTTTCTTTAAATAGAAACACTTTAAACCACCAGGTTTGGTTTCTTAGAACAAGGAGTGATTTCAGGTGTGTTGGTTGGTATTTAAGTTAATGACATTTAACTTCTCTTATTACACTGTGTTCCTTAAGGAAAGGCATGAACTTCACAACCTCTCATTTCCAATCCTTTAAGTATGTCATCCATAATTCTTACGAAGAGAAATGATTTTGAGTAAATATTACAAAAATTTGTTGCAATTGGTTTCTAAGATATTAGCACCTGGTCTCTCAGTTGAGGGAGTTCAGTTGTGATATTTGTTCTAACTCTTAACATTGTGAGTTCAAATTCTACTAGGGTGAACTTAGCCTTTCATCCTTCCAGGATTAGTTTAATCTGCTGATACTGATGTCTCCTGGGTGACTTGTACCTGTTCATTTGTGTTGTCTTGTTTCTCCTGTGAAATTTCTTGTGAGTCGTGTAGCTGCGTGTGATGGCTCCGTTATTATTACAGCTGCTGTGATGCACTGGGGGTAATGCAGTAAGTTCTTTGAAAAAGTAAATCCACAACTCAGTTCTGATTGTCTGTTGGCACTAACTACCATTTACTCTGCCCCAGGAGATGAAAGGAAAGATTTGCAGTGTCACTATACCCAAAATTCTAATGCTTCTTAATTATTCATTTATACTCTTGGTTCCACCCTCCTCCCTCTTTTATCCTTATCACCCCAGTTCTCTCATCATCTTAAGGTACTGACATAAGGGACCTCATCAGATTTGCATGCACCCCATAGAATCTACCTGCACTCCCTCATGAATATTTGATATCAACACCCATCATTCACTCTCATTTATCCACCTCTTGCTATTCCTCACTCTCTCGTCTCTGTCTTCCCTAGTGCTGGGGCCCATGATAAAAGTGCACCCAGTACACACTGTTAAGGGTGGGGCTGGGGCAGAGTGCTTAGTCTTGTGGAAAACTTGACAACCAGATGATGGTAATGGGGAGTGTGTAGAGGTGGTGGTGTTGGTGGTGGCGGCAGCAGCAGTGGTGGATGACTCTGAGATTGGAAAGTACCAAGCTAGTTATTTGACTATTTGTGGTTTTCTCTTTGTTTTAAGTTCAAATCCTAGCAACATTGTCTTTCATCTTTTCATCCCTTTTCATCACCCATTAAATTTCTCCTCACAGAAGTATGTCACTTTTTTGGTCAAAATGAATACAGTTCAAAATAACTCATAAATTGTTAAATCAGTGACATGGTTGGCTTATTTATTTATTTATTTTATTAACATTTTATCAACTCTCAAATATATTTTTTTTTTCCTTACGTAATTGGTCTGAAATGTTTTTAATTTCTTGTCATAGATATAGATAAACCTTTATTATTATGGTTCTACCTAAGCTGGCAGAATTGTTAGCATGCCAGGCAAAATACTTAGCAATGTTTGATCACACACGATAACTTCAAAAAGCCTTTACTATTTTACATTTTTCAGTCCAAGAGTTGCGGCCATCCTGGGGTCCCATTGTTAAATGTAATCTCTATTGATGTAATGTAATGTTTTGCTCCATCTATTGACTTTGTTTTTTGTTTCTACTTATTCAAGGCTGCTGAACGACAATATTCCTCCGAACTGGACAGTCATTCTCAATCGTCCGCATCATCCCATCCTAGTAGTCCGACTGGAATGACAGTGGAGATGTTATCCGAATCCTCCCCGATACGGGAAGTCACAATGGAATCACAAACATATGAAGAACCTTGGGATTCAGAACTGCGTAAGAGGCAACTAGAAGAAAAGGTTTCTGCTGCAGGTATTCACTCGTTGCCATCGCCGACCGGCGATGGACGATTGAAATCTCAGCAAGTTGGAACTGGTAACTATGAAGAACCTTGGGATCTTGCCCGACGTCAGAAATTATTGCATGAGAAATTGGGTTTAGCAGAGAAGAGCAATTCAGCTTTGGACTCTGATTACCTTGAGCCTCGGTCTGTACGGAAACAACCAAGTAGTAGTATGTATGAAGAGCCATGGGACTCTGCTGCAAAGCAAAAAATGTTAGAAGAAAAATTTCAGGCTTCACATATCAAAACGTCTCCAAAGCATCAAGTTAGTGGTGTTCCATCATTGTCCAGCGGCAACTGGGCTGCTGGCGATGATGCAGGTCAGGGAAACTATGAGGTACCGTGGGATTATGGAGAACGAGCGAAGGCCATAAATGACTTAATGACCGGTGAGTGATTCAGTTGATCTTTCTATTATATTTTATTTGAAATATATTCCTTGTTGATTATTTTTTCCTTCCTGTCATACATAGTTTAACCAAACAATTTTATGTTCACACGTGACCCTTTACACTCACCTATGTCAATCAGCTCTACAGGGATTTTCCCCAATGCCCAGCATGGGTTCAAATCCTGCTTGCACCCCTGTTGTAATGTCATGTTCACTTCTTCAGATTCTAAACAAGGGGACAGTATATTCTGTCCTAAACCATTTTTTTTTATTCAAAGCTTTGAAGCTAATTTTTGTATTGCAGCATCTGCATGAGCATCTCCATGGTGATAATTATAATTAGTACTAGCTGGCCCCGTGCTGTCAAAAATGACGGCTAATTGTAGGATTTTATATATAAATATGGATGGTAAATCAAATTGATACACTTATCAATGTTATCTAGTGGTTGTCTTTTGAGACGTGACATTGATCATCGCTTGCTACTGAAAGAACGCCGGTTCACACATAAATGTTCACATACTTCCCTTGTACACACACATGCACACATATACTCACACAGTGATGAAACGCTGTTTGATTTTTCTTTTCCAGCATTGAATGTTCACCATCCCACTTCCATTGTACACACACACACGCACTCACAAGCATTTACATACACACACATATACTCACACAGAGTTGGAATGCTCCCACTACCAGTTTGCCATCACCCCTCCTTTCTTTATTCATCTGTCACCCCTTCCTTTCTCGTTCATATATTGTGATGGAGAAAACCACGAGTATATAGTAGATTATTCAGATATCTTGAAAGTTGGGAGCTCGCAGAATCATTGGCACATTGGGAAAAATGCTTAGCGGCATTTCATCCATTTTTACATTCTGAATTCAAATTCCGCCAAGGCCATCTTTTGCCTTTCATCCTTTCAGGGTTAATAGAATAAGTTCCAGTTGAGATGTGGGGTGGGGTGGGGGGTCAATCTAACTGACTTACCCTCTTCCCTGAAATTGTTGGCCATGTGCCAAAATTTGAAACCAGTATTATTCAAATGTCTAATTTACTCTGCAACCATATTTAATAGGTCTTTCCTTCTTCCTGTCTAAATCTTACATCATCTTATATTTTAGGCTGTGTTCTAGGCCACTCATGGGCAGCCTGCAGGACTTACTGAATGGCATACCTTATAAAAATAACCTTGACTCTTTTTAGTCATGTTGCCTGCTTGCTGATGAGTTATGTCTCTTGTGGCCTGCTTCTCAGAAAAGGTTGCCCATATCTGTTAAAGAATGTTATGAAACTAGTTTTTGAGTTTTTCTCGATTTCCACCCTTGCCATAGAAACTTTCTCTGCAATCTACATATGACTTGTCCTTCACACCAATACATATCATTTATTTACATTTTCCTATTCACATGCAAATATAATAATTTACTGACATCAGTTTCATTAGGTTATCATGAGGAAAATCCATTTAAAATGGATTAAAATGGATTTAAAATCATTGGTTTTGTTATCAGATTACTGTCATAAATTAAATTTTATAATACAATTTTTACAGATGATCAACATCAGAAAGGATTTTGTTTGTATGGGGGTGGGGAGTGGATGTGCTCAGTGCATGACAGTCTTACAGCTCAGGTTTCATCTCTTATTGTAATCACATTAAACTCCCACCTTTGCATGATCCTACAAGGTTCTATGCAGTCTGGGGAGGGCTCTAATATAATATGAAGAGCATATAGATAATGAGAGAATGTGTTGGGGAGGAGAGAGAGAGAGAGAAAGAAAGAGAAATAGTACATGTGTGTGTGTGTAGACATAGATACAGAATAATTATCAATGATGACTTTTTACTTGGAAGCTTCAGAGATAACGACTTCTCAAAACAGTTTGTTGAGAAACCAGCATCATTGGTGAAGCACCAAAGCAAATGGTCACCATTGGTAACCGATATTACTGTAGCCCTTCAACTTGTATTGACTCCTTTATTCAGTACTTGTTTATTGTGCACAAACCTATATAACAAGAAATTTTGTGTGTGGCAAGAAGTTTGCTACCCAGCCACATGGTCCCAGGTTCAATCCCACTACATGGCATTGGGAAAGTGTTTTCTAAAGTAGCCCTTGGTTAACTAAAGCCTTGTTAATGGATTTGGTAGATGGTAACTGAAATAAGGCAGCGAGCTGGCAGAAACTTTAGCACGCTGGGCAAAATGCTTAGCAGTATTTCGTCTGCCGTTACGTTCTGAGTTCAAATTCCGCCGAGGTTGACTTTGCCTTTCATCCTTTCGGGGTTGATAAATCAAGTACCAGTTACGCACTGGGGTTGATGTAATTGACTTAATCCCTTTGTCTGTCCTTGTTCGTCCCCTCTATGTTTAGCCCCTTGTGGACAATAAAGAAATAGGAAACTGAAATAAGCCTGTCGTGTGTGTGTGAATGTGTGTTTTTGTCTCCTTATCTTGACATCACATAACAGTTGTAAATGATTGTCACTGTGATACAAGTCGTGGTATTCATTACCAATTTACTGAGAATATGTTTGGCCTTGGAGAAATATTACCTTGCTGGGAAACAGGTGAGAGTTGGCAACAGGAAGGGCATCCAGTCATAGAAAATCTGCCTCAGAAACTTCCATCTGATTCAGGCAAGTTTGGAAAAATGGACATTAAAATGATAATGCATATGAATATAGAGCTATGTCAAAGAATGCTCTGTACAACAACCTTTACATTATAATTAACTGTTATTTAATTGAACTTGGTCAATAACTTGGAAGAATTTAACCATTCTGTATGACGTGCAGTGATTTGATTCTACATGAAAGGAACACGAATATATGAATAGATATGTTAATGTGTTAACATATGAATATGTTAATGATATAATATCTTACTGCGGCCACACCCACTTCATCTGCAATTTGTTGCTTGAGTTTTTGTTTTTTCATCCTACTCATATTCGTATATTCAGGAAATGGATGTCACATAATTGGGGGAAAGTGCCTTAGAAGTATAAAACTGAGTCATAGGTGAAGTTTGAAAGTAAGAAACATTGCATAAAAATAGTACAGTATTCATTTGAGGTGTCTGTGTGTTTACATTTATGTATACTGTATTTTAATGTGTATAAGGAACCCCCTAATTTTTGGGGTTTAAAATTTGAAAAAAAAAAAAATGGTTTTGTAAGGGATTATAATCCTATCCATATTTTTTAAACCTAATTTTTGACAAAAAAAGGGTTCCTTATACACATTAGAATCTGGTATATGTATATATGTATATGTTTGCGTGTATATAGAATGATCATCATCACCATTTTTAACATTCATCAGATGGAGTTTATTTGAGGTATTTATGGCTGGATGCTCTTGCCACATTTTTAAGTAACACAGGACATGTTTTCATAGAAGATTGAAAATGAAGGACATAGCTCAGATGATGGTGACACTTATTTACAATTGTCATGTGATGTCAAGACAAGGAGACTGTAATACACACGCAGACATACACAAATGCATGCATGTACATACATGATGTGTATGTGTGTGTGTGTATATATATATGTGTGTGTGTGTGTGTATATATATGCACACACACATATCATCATGATCATCATTTAACATCCATTTTCCATTTTCCATGCTAGCATGGGTTGGATGGTTTTGACAGGAGCTGGCAAGCCGGAGGGCTTTACCAGACTCCAGTCATCTGTTTTGGCTTGGTTTCTACAGCTGGATGCCCTTCCTAATGCTCACCGCTTTACAGAATGTACTGAGTGTCTTTTACATGATGTAGATACAGGTGCTTCTTGTGTGACGCCGGAGAGAGTTCTTTTGATTTTCACCTACCAGATCCACTCAGAAGGCTTTTGGCTGGCTCAGGGTTATAGTAGAAGACATTTGCCCAGTGAGACAGAACCTGAAGCCATGTGGTTATGAAGCAACTAATCACACAACAATGCATCTGTGTGTGTGAGAGAGAGAGAGAGAGAGAGAGAGAGAACTGGCTACTTCTCCTTTCTCTCTGGAAGAAATCAGCTATGTTCAGACCTGGAGTGGAATGGGCTTCACCACTCTTAAAGTGCTCAAGGCATGCTGTTCACAATGTTACCTTCCTTCCACATGTTGTCAAGCTATTAGATTGCAGCAATAGGTAAACTTGCTCTTTAAAATGTTGGCAGTTGAAGTGCCAAGAAAACTGAAACAGTAACATACCATCATGCATGATATGAGCAGTGGATTAGTATTACAGTTGTAATTGGAGCAGTTAGCTATCTATTTCACCTTTTTTTTTATTTATTTATAATGGTAGCTCACTGCCAGTGGAATACACATTTCACAGTGTAAAACAAGCACCCAGGTATAAATTAATTATATCTACACTACATTTCAAACCGATTGTCATTAGTTGTTCCATCCCTGGATATTTACATTGTACTCTGACTGAACTTCAATTAGGACCTTTTATTTCTAAATTAATTCTAGTAATTCTTTTATCTGTTGTGTTACAGTATGTTCATAAGATTAGGTTTGTTTAAATCCAGACCAATGGAACTGATCTGGATTTATACTAATTTAATCTTTTAATCTTTAAACACTTTTGATGATAATCAAAGATAAAGCTTTTCTAAATACGAGCTTCGTTACCTGAAAAATTACAAGCATGCATGTGGCTGTGTATTTGAGCAGTTTGCTTTGCAATTTACATCATTTTAGGTTCAGCTTCATTGTATGATACTATAAGCTCGGGTTGTTCATTGTCTTATGAGTAAATTTGATTGATGGAAACTGTATAGAAGCCCATTATGTATTTGTGTGTGTATGTGTACCTTCATATTTACACCCTTTGTGCAGTAGTGATGTCCCTCTTTAACAAACCCTCCTATGTGGTGGTTTATCATGTGAAGACCATTGAAATAAAAACCCTATATGAAGCAATAGTTGAGCATCATGATGGGCAACTGCCTGTTGGGTACTACTGCCCTGTGAAGTCCTGTTCCAACCTTGACAGCATAGGACAATCAGGTATAAAAACACATTCATGGTAGTGGTGATGATGGAGTGTCTCTGTTGGTTGTGCAACTTATTCTGTTTCACCACTCCAGTTTTGAAAACAGAAATAATTGCTCACATGACTCAGTACTTGTAATTTGATCTGATATCAATTGAAACTGGATCAGGAACTATCTGTGGACAGGGCAGGATGTTGATAAACTGTTAAACTACACTTTATATTATATTTATGTCAGATTAGGGAAACCCGATAACTCTTAACAACAGAAGCTTTATTTAACAAAGTAGATGTCAAAACACAGTTCTCAGAGTTTTTAAAATTTATTTATGCATATACATGTTTGAATGTGTCTTTTACTGAAATTACAAACAAAAGCCACCTTGTACCTTGCATAGACAAGTGTGTGTATACATGCATACACATGATATATATATATACTAGCATTATGACCCGTCAAAGACGGGTCATAGTGCTAGTGCATGTATATATGTGTATATATATGTGTACATATTACATGTACATCTATATATATACATCTACACATAAAATACAAAATACAAAGTTATATCTTGATATCGCTAGTGATAACAATACTGAAAATATATAACAGACTGGAATTGTAGGACTATTCCATTTCTGCACGCTAATTTTATTTTTAATTTATTCCCATTCATGTGAAACCACTTATTCAAGTTCAAATCCTTGATGCAATTTTATACCAATTGCTATTTTTACTTTTGTTATGTTACGATTATATTATACTTTAGTTTGATTTTAATTATTACTCACTACATATAATTCAATTGTTATTATTATTTTTATTGTTAAAGTGAAAGCATCTGACATAAAATAGAGAAATATTTTTGTTTCACTTTTAACAATACTGAAATAGTGGAGAAGATATGATATTGCTATGGGCTCGCCCTTGGCAAGAAATTGAACATTTTTTTTTGCCCATGAAACTACATGGACCCTAAGTAAGGCATGTGTAAAATTTGAATGAAATTGGTTGTGTAGTTCTCGAGTTTTAGGGAATCGTAGTGGAGAAGATATAATATTGCTGTGGGCTCGCCCTAGGCAAAAAATTGAAAAAATTTTTTGCCGATGACACATCCCGGACCCTAAGTAAGGCATGTGTAAAATTTGAATGAAATTGGTTGTGTAGTTCTCAAGTTTTAGGGAAACATACAGACAGACAGACAGACAGACACATTCTCAGTTTTATATATAGAGAGATATATATGTTGTTGCACAGTGGGAAATGTGGCAAGACTGCATCTGGACCAAAGCAATCAACTTTGAGAATGCCAGCAGAGCAACTGCAACATTCAGAAACACCAAAGAAAGAAAGAGTCTCCATCATGTCATCTCCCCTCTCCATCTGGCCAAATCCTACATGTTTTCTGCAAATGCACCAGAGCCTGACATTCAAGGATCACTTTATGTAGCCACTTAAGGAAGGGCCTGACACTCTTCCTCTTGATCTTTTGACCTGAAGAATTGATGTCATCATATCATACTCACACAAATAGAGTTAGTTGTCCCTTAGTTTACATGGTTGACTGGTTCAGTGAGTCCCCGTGTAAATCAAAAATCATCTAAAACTTAAGACGTCAGCACCCACTCTGACATCTATAAGAATTAAATGTACATGTATAATTCCCTCAACAATCAATATTTCCTTAAACAGACTCAGTGTTAAGGTTAAATTATGATGGTCATCATTTTTCATCTGCTTTTCCATGCTGGCATGGGTTTTGTTCATTTATTCTTTTACTGGTTTCAGTCATTTGACTGCGGCCATGCTGGAGCACCGCTTTATTCAAGCAAATCAACCCCAGGACTTATTCTTTGTAAGCCTAGTACTTATTCTGTTGGTCTTTTTTGCCAAACCACTTAGTTACGGGGACATAAACACACCAGCATCGGTTGTCAAACGATGGAGGAGGAACAAACACTGACACACACACACACACATATACGATGGGCTTCTTTCAGTTTCCATCTACCAAATTCACTCACAAGGCTTTGGTCAGCCCGAAGCTATAGTAGAAAACACTTGCCCACGGTGCCACGCAGTGGAACTGAACCCAAAACCATGTGGTTGGGAAGCCACTCCTGGACGGGTTTTCTAAGTTTTTTATCATCAATCCTTTTAGCCTCTTCTCACGCCATGCAGGTAGAAGTAATTAACTATCTTCCAAGCTCATTGAATATCGGATAAATTTTGGTTTAAGCCCAGGTGTGGCTCTCTGGGTCATATATGGTTGAGTGATTGGCTAAGATGTTTGCTTCACAATCTCATGATTCCAAGCTAGATTCCATGTGTAGTACCTTGAGGGAAGTGTCTTCTACTGTGGTCTTGGATTGATTCAAGCGCTGTGAATCAAATTGGGAAGAAGAACACTGTAGAGAGACCCATCAGATGGAATATATCTGTTTTTTAAGGATAGGTTTTGTCATCTAGTTTAAGCCTTTAGCATTAACACTGGCTATAACAGGCCCAAATATTTTACCAGTTTTATGTTGAAACTGGCCAGATCGAGCCTCTCACGCCTACCCTACTATGTCATTCTGAAAATAAATAACCACATCATCGAGATCTCAGAACTACGAGATAATACCTGATCCATTCAAAACAAGGGGTTCAAATAAGCATTACATTTGACAAAGTAATCTGAATGCTAAAGGGTTAATGCTGTCACGTTATCCTTGGATGGTTTTTAACTGGATCCACACTGTTGCAGATAGTTAAAGCAGGTTTTGGGGTAAGCTGTGAATCATGGTTTCTTCCTATCTCCCCTTGCCATCAATTTCAGAATCCCTACAAAATTTCCTGGGTGTTGCCCCTTCTCTTTGACTAAATCATAAGAAATATAAAGTATTGTCAACGTAGCCATTTCACATTTGCTTTTCTATGCTGGCATGGATTGGATGTATTTTTCGAGGCAGAGTTTTACAAATAGTAGCCTAAAAAAAAAATACAAAATAAATAATTTTAAGAATCAAAAACAATTTGTGGTATAAGAAGGGTATGTGTAAAAATTCCAAGTAAAAGGACCCATATTTATTACCCTTTTTAACTTATTAGTCTTATTAAGAGCAAGTTTAATGTTCATATATTAGGGCGGCAAGCTGACAGAATCATTACCAAACCAGAAGTGTTTCACAGCATTTCTTGTGACATTATGTTCTGAGTTCAAATGCTTCTGGGTTTGAATTTGGCTTTCATCCTTTCAAGATTGATGAAATAAGTACCAGTTGAATACTGGGGTCAATGTAATCAATTTGCACCCTTCCCCACAATTGCTGGCCTTGTGCCAAAAGTTGAAACCAATGTTCATTTATTTTTTATTTCGTTCATTTGGAAAGCAAGTGTTGTAGTGTAACCACACATAACGTTGGGGTAGTGGTTAAGTTGGAGGTATTAAATAGATTAGTTCTAGAGGATGGACCTAGTCAGAGTTTGGTGTTTTTGGTGAAAAGGGGATGATGGAAGATTAAGGAACCCTTGTAATTACTCTGTCTGGCACTTGTTAGTTACAACGATGAGGGTTCCAGTTGATCCAACTGATAGAACAGTGTGCTTGTGAAATTACTAAGCAAGTGGCTGAGTACTTCACAGACACATGTATTCTTAACGTAGTTCTCAAGGAGATTCAGTGTGACACAGAATGTGACAAGGCTGGCCCTTTGAATTACAGGGTTTTTTTTTGCCAGTTAGTGGACAGGAGCAACGTGAAGTAAAGTGTCTTGCTTAAGGACGCAATGTGCAGGTGGCAGTCAAACTCACAACCTTACAATCGTGAGCCGCTTACCCTAACCACTAAATCATGTGCCTTCACTGTAATTACTAATGTCAAATAATGCCAATTAGTAGAAATGGTAGACTGGTGTATCAGTCAGGTATCAGGGGTCAGTAAACTGAGTGCTTCCCTCTCCAAACTTTGGTTTTGTGCCAAGGTTCATCATCATCATCATCATCATCATTGTTTAACATCTGCTTCCCATACGGCCATGGGTTGAACGGTTTGACTGAGGACTGGCTCCAATCTGATCTGGCAAGGACTCTACAGCTGGATGCTTTTTACATATCGCTGGCATGGGAGCCAGTCAGGCAGCACTGACATGAACCACTTTTGAATGGTGCTTTTTACGTGCCACCAGTACAGGAACTGGTCAGGCTGCACTGGCATCGGTCACACTCAAATGGTGCTTTTTACGTGCCACCAGCACAGGAGCCAGTCAGGCTCCACTGGCATCAACCACATTCGGATGGTGCTTTTTACGTGCCACCAGCATGGGAGCCCTGACATCGACCATGACTACAATTTCACTTGACTCAATAGGTCATCTCAAGCACAGCATATCACCCAATGATTCAAGGATACTTTTAAATGGGATGGCTATGCGACACTGGCATCGGCCACAACTGTAATTTCACTTTACTTGCCGGGTCTTAATTATTATTAACACAGACTTTGACTCTCTCTCTCTCTCTCTCTCTCTCTCTCTGACTCCCTCTCTCTCATTCCCAAATATATCAGAATTAAGATATTGTTTATGTTTCGAGTAGTATCATATAGTGGTATTGAGTCTCATTTAACCCTTCAGCATTCAGATTATCAAATCTAATGCTTATTTATTCACATTGTTTTGAATTATTCACACAATGTCTTGTAGCTTTGAGGTGTTGATGATGCAAGTGTTTATTTTTAGAATAACATTGTAGGGTAGGTGTGAGAGGTTGGATCTGGTCAGTTTTAACACAAAACATGTAGAATATTTGAGCTGGATATAACTCGTTTAAATACTAACTGGTTAAACTGGGATTACAATGCATGTTTACCTCTTGACGGAGGAACCACTATGCTGTCTTGTGTCTGTAACCTTTGGCTCTACTTCACTTCCTGATCGGTTGAGGGAACAGATACTCACTACTGGTTATAGCCTTTATTCTCTGACCGTATTCCACTTCCTGGTGGTGTTACCTCACTCACCACATGTGTCTGTAACCTCTGACTCTAAGAAGGCTTTATGTTGATCTGAATGACTTTTTAATCAGTTCAGAAGCAGTGATTGGAAATCATTTGTAGAAGAATGTAGTAGATAACACAATTGTATTGTTATAGATATTCAACGAGAACAGGTGAAAGATAGCTTTTTGATGTGTAACTCTGTCTGAATGACCATCGAGACATGCCTTCTGTCTGTGTCTTCTATCACAACAACAACAGCTTTTGTTTCTCTAAACTCCAGACGCCCACCACCAACGTTTATGCATTCAACTGTTTGTGTTCATTCCCACACTCTTGAACTTCCTGCCACCAATAACACATTCCGTTGACTATTGTGTGCTGTTTTTACTTTTCTATTCCCCAGGAAAAATTACAATAGGAAGGCCTAAAAATAAGTAATGGGTGTTACACATTTCCTCTTTTTTCAAAGATAATAGAAATGTGAAGAGGAGAGTTTGTCAGATCAGAAGTGATTTTTGCTACTATTAGATTATGTAGGCCAGCGCTTCTCCACCAGGGTTCACTTAAGATTTTTTTGTTAAGGTTTATGAGCTATAAATTGGTTATACTTCTATATAATACAGAAAATATTCTAACAATTTTTTAAATGCAATTCCTAATATTTAATTATAAAAATATAATAGAATTTTCTTGTTAACATGACAGTCTGTTGGGAACCACTGCATTTAGGACAAAACATTAGAGTCTTGGGCAAGTAACAGTAGTTTTACACTCTCTGCTGCCATCTACATCTTGTAGTGAGTATTTTGTTGTTTTTAATTGCGGACAGTTTTCCACAGCTAATAAACTTCATGAAATGAAATGAGTTTATATGATGTAATACAAGGGGAGTTCTATCATTTCAGAGGCGGCCATTTTTCAAAAAATAAAGGGTCCTCAACAAAGTATCAGGATTTATTTTTCTTTATTGAATATACATTTTTGTTTTTTATGAATCTCGTGAATAAAAAATTGAAAGATAGAAAAATAAGTGTGAAAAAAGTTGTCCAAGTGGCATTTCCTGAAAACATTTAATACATAAAACTGAGGAGGCCCATGAGTTACTTGGAGTAGTAAAGAGTAGAATTGGTTGTGATATTTACATTCAGAGTTCAAATCTCACCCAGATCAACTGCTTTTCATCTTATAAAGTTAAATCCACTAAACACCAGTCAAGAAATAGAACTTGAATAAATTAACTATTATCTTGAAGGTGTTGCCCCAGCATGGTCACAATACAATTACTGGAACCAGTTAAAAAATGAATACAGGAAGTAAAGGGATAGACAGCAGGCAGGCTGATGCCACCATTTATATTGTTATATTTATGTTTAACCCTTTCGTTACCAACCCGCCTGAAACCGGCTCTGGCTCTGAGTACAAATTGTCTTGTTTTCACAAGTTTTGCATTAAAATCTTTCACCAAACCTTAGTCACAATTTATGTTCCTAACACTAGCTGAATGATAACTAATTTATTTTACTAAATTCTTTGTTATATTTAAAGTAATTGAAACAAACATAGAGTATCTCAAAATAAATACAGTAACGAAAGGGTTAATCTTGGGTCTTCAGATCAACCCTTCTGATTATCCAGGCCTGGGATGAAAGGTGTTCCAGCCTTGACAATCCCATTTTTAATCACATGTAGTATATCTTGGATTACATCACCCTGTGTGTACTTTTCTACTTTAAGACAGTTGAATGTAATTTGAGAAATATTTGGTTGTTGTTTCTGATTGCCTCTGTAGGCCCTTTTTTGTGTTAAACACCGTTGTAACTGAGGAGAGACTAGTACAGTTAAGGTTCCGTTTGAGTTCCATTGCAATTTAAAACAGTAGTAGGAACACTGGACTGTTGCATTAATTTTGTGCTGCATAACATAAATTCAAATCAGACCACAACCAATTTAACCATAATTGATTCAATCATCATCATTCATCATCATCGTTTAACGTCCGCTTTCCATGCTAGCATGGGTTGGACGGTTCAACTGGGGTCTGGGAAGCCAGAAGGCTGCACCAGGCCCAGTTTGATCTGGCAGTGTTTCTACAGCTGGATGCCCTTCCTAACGCCAACCACTTCGTGAGTGTAGTGGATGCTTTTTACGTGCCACTGGCACAGGTGCCAGACGAGGCTGGCAAACGGTCACGATCGGATGGTGCTTTTTACATTCCACCGGCACGGAGGCCAGTCAGGGTGGCGCTATAAATGAATGAATGAATAAAGAATTGCACATCATGCTGTAGCAAAGGTAGACTTAGCCTCTTCGATACCGATCTGTCTGAGACTGCCCGTAGTTTTATGAAATAAATTCCATTTTTAAGTTACCTGAATTAACACCTTCTATCAAAGTTCCATGTTAATGCATATTCTACACAGTTTAATAATGACCTAGTCATTTTAATGAATTCTTTATTATTCTTAAGATTAATTGAAACAAAAGCAATGTATTTCAACAGAAATATGGTAAAAACAATGTTTAGAATTCAACACGCATCTTTTCTTTAAAACTTTATGGGTTATCTCCCCTCGCTATGAAGCCCTGTTCAGTTAGATTTATCGTTCACCTGCAATTACTGTGTAGAAATAAATGTGTTGAATGGGAAGGAATCTCATATATATAGGCCAGTCAAACCAACTTAGAGAAGATATACGTAATTCTGATTTAGTTGTTATTTTGTTATTTCGTGGGGTTTTCTTTTTTTCGTATTTAAAATGTGGTTGTTGTCTAGGAGTTCTCTAATGAAATGTGTTAATATTTGTTTCATTTTTTTTTTAGTTATGTCCACTTAAAATATTCAATTAAATGAACACGTTTTAGACTTCAGAATTTTTATTATGAATGTGTAGAACTGAAGGTATTAAAAGAGAGGTAATTTGACTTGGTTGTCCTGTGGCGCAGGGGACAAACACACAAAGCATACACATACATACACACACAAAACAGGCTTCTTTCAGTTTCTTTCTACCAAATCCACTCATAATGCTTTAGTCAGCCTGGAGTTATAGTAAAAGATACTTGCCTAAGATACCATTTAGTGAGACTGAACCCAGAACCCTGTGATTGTGAAGCAAACTTCATACAACACAGTCACACCTTCGTTACACATATATATACATATCATCATCATCATCGTTTAACGTCCGTTCTCCATGCTAGCATGGGTTGGACGGTTCGACCGGGGGTCTGGGAAGCCAGAAGGCTGCACCAGGCTCCAGTCTTGTCTGGCAATGTTTCTACAGCTGGATGCCCTTCCTAACGCCAACCACTCCGTGAGTGTTGTGGGTGCTTTTTACGTGCCACCTGCACTGGAGCCAGGCGAGGCTAGCAGAATCTTAAAATACTTTTGAATTATACAATATTCTAATAGTAATGTATTGCATATTAAAAGTCTGAGATGATTTTTTTGTTGTTAATAAGACAAGGAAACCAATGTTTCAAGGTAATTAGTATTTTGTTTCATTCATCTGTTGAACTAGTAAGATCTGTGAGGAAAAAAAAAATTAAAACTTTGAACTTTTGGTCAACTGATGGATGGGATAGAATGGACACCAGAGAATACCACTGCCACTACTGTTAGATTGGAAATTTCTCAGGTATGAGAAATTGGGCGCAGGAGTGGCTGTGTGGTAAGTAGCTTGCTAACCAACCACATGGTTCCGGGTTCAGTCCCACTGCGTGGCACCTTGGGCAAGTGTCTTCTGCTATAGCCTCGGGCCGGCCAAAGCCTTGTGAGTGGATTTGGTAGACGGAAACTGAAAGAAGCCCGTCGTATATATATATATATGCGTGTCTGTGTTTGTCCCCCTAGCATTGCTTGACAACCGATGCTGGTGTGTTTATGTCCCCGTTACTTAGTGGTTCGGCAAAAGATAGAATAAGTACTGGGCTTACAAAAGAATAAGTCCCGGGGTCGAATTGCTCGACTAAAGGCGGTGCTCCAGCATGGCCGCAGTCAAATGACTGAAACAAGTAAAAGAGTAAAGTACTTTTCAAGAGTTGAAACTTGAAGATGTTTGGACCCTTTTGATACTAAGTTGCCAGAAACTGCCTCTGGATTAAGGATACAAACTTTCAGTTTTAAAGTTATCTAAATTAAAGACTTCCATCAAAATTTTATGATAATTTGTGTTCCAAACACCAGCTTCATAATGACGATGTTATTTCATTAAATTCTTCATTATTTTCAGAGTTTTATTAAAACAAAAGTTATGTATTTCAGCAGAAATTTGGTAATGAAAGGGGTGAAATGGTAAAACTGTATGTTGTATTTCCTGCATTGTTATGGTTTTATTCTCTCTTTCTCTAATGTTACCGGACAGTGCTTCTAGATGCCTCGAGTATTTCAAGAAGATTTATTATATTGTCAATCAGTTGACAGCATTTTCAAGATGAAATTATTTTTTTAAAAAATATTTACATAATTTTCTTGTTGAAAAACGAAATAGCTTTTAGAAGAATAGTAATATTAATGCATATGTTTAATGAATGCTAATTGTGACTCTACTAAAATACATCTATTAAAACAAATTATATCATATGGAACAGAACTATATCATTTGTATGAAATACGGGGGGGGGGGGTATTTGACATAATTGTAACAAGTGATCAACATGGTTTCCTTTCTTAGCCATAACAGCTTCTATGTCCTTCTTTCTTCGGATGTATAAATTTTTATCATATCATTTGTCAAAACATTATTATAAATTGTTGTCTGATTTTTAACCAAATTACCTTTCTTCACTAAAAATCCAATGTTTGAAATTCAATTGTAATTGATGCACAAAAATTATGTTAACAATTTATGTTTTTTATGTTGACTAAAAAAAAAATGTACTTGAGTTTCAGCATACTCATATTTCCATCTGAGTAGATCTGTATGTAGATTGCAGTAATTATAGTTACTTTGATTAAGAAAGATGGCTATTTTGTTATGAACAATACTTTTGAATAGTCTTGTTACAAATGTTCTTTTACACTCTCATTTGACCCATAATTTTATGTGTTATATATAAATATATGTATGTATATCTTCCTGATAAAAATGATAAATGAAGGCCAGATGACACATTTCCTGTTGTTCTAAACTTGGCCACACACTTTACTTTATTATTAAATACGAAAAGTGATCTTAACATAAATCTCTTCTTTTAATGTAATTGCACCAGGACCAAGACAAACAGAAGTGAGCTACTTGCAGAAACTTGACAAAAACTCTCTTCAACATTAAACTTCTAATGGAGCTTGTGGCTGATTCCACTACTGCTTATAACACCATCCTAACTGCTCTTATAATCTATTCAGTTAGGGTGATGAACTGGCAGAATATCAGAGAATTGGATAGAATGCCTTGCAGCACTTGTCCTGACACCATGTGTTCTGGGTTCAAAAGTAGTTTGACTTATTCACTGAGACAAATTTTGAGGACCAAAAATTTCATGTGAAATGCAGCCAGATTTGGGAAAACAATGATGTTTGAATGTTTACATTATATGCTTACACTATATACTACATCAGCTTGTATTTTGGAAAATACAGTACTGCATTCTAAGCTAAGAACTTGGGTTTGTCTCACCAGAAATCTATCCTTTGAAATTTCTCGTCATGGTACAAATTGAAATAACTTTCTGTAACTCTTTCTACCATTTTCTTAACTTGAAGCCTGAAATCTTGCCCTTGTAGTCCATTATTCTTGCAATATTTTTGGTACTTCAGATCCTCTTCATAGTCTTATAAATATTGCAGAACCCTTTTCCCAATGATATTTTGAAGAACGTAATTACTGTGTTTCTTCACTTGTGTATTTTTTTTCTGCAAAGCATTCAGACGTATGCAAACATCCATACACATTTGAAGTGTCTTATATATATGAGTGTCTCTCCCAGCAAATATATGTTCACTTTAGTTAAAATTTCAAGAGAATTTATGTTCCAAATACCAGCTTAGTGATAAAACTATTTTACTAAATTCTTCATTACAAAAGCAGTGTATTTCAACAGAAATATGGTAATAAAAGGGCTAACTACCCTCATATCTTTACCTACAAAAAAAGCAGTGCTTGAATTCGAACAGCGCATAGCAACCAACCCTGACAGCAAAGTGTTCTGGAAGTATGTACATTCAAAGCAGAGACCTCACTCTCCAATTGGTCCCCTTCGCAATCTCCACGCAGGGCAGATTACTGGCAATCCCAAAGAATGTGCAGAAATCATTCCTGGATGCTATGCAGGCATCTTTACTGTCGCAGATCAAAATGTTCCATCTCCATCACCTCTGGCACTGGACTCTATAACTACTGTGAAATTTACACCAGCAATTTTACAACGCCACCTTAAAAATAAACGTAACTATGCCTCTCCTGGTCTCGATGGTGTTACATACCTACTTCTCAAACGCGGTGGGTACTTTCTTCTAAACCAACTTTCACTATTCTTTCAATTCTGTCTTGACAATGGTGTTACTCCAGAGTAGTGGAAAACTGCCAGTGTTATCCCTCTGTTCAAAAAAGGTGACCGCACATCAACTGTCAACTATCGCCCCGTTAGTCTTACTAGCTGCATCGCCAAACTGATGGAATCCTGTGTCAGAGAAACCCTCTGGAACTTCTGGAAATTAGCTTATTGTTTGCTTTGTCAGTTATTGACCTCTTGAAGAGGGAATTTATTGCACTGTAAAATGCTCATGTGAGTTTATAGTTTCCCTAGGTGTCTCTTTCTCAAATAAATTATACATTTTATTCAAGGTTCTGATGAAGCTATAAAGTATCATTCAGGCACTCAACTACGAGTCCACTACATCTTATAGCAGAAACAGCTGGAAGCTAATGAAATTCATTACATAATCATTTATTCTTTTGTCATCTCAGTTTCTTATTATCGCTCTATATTCTGCCAACACTTCATTCTGAAACATAAGTATATTGAATTCTGTATCGGGTTGTTGGTCTCGCAATGCCTAAGAAAAATGTTAAAACACAAACTCTCTCATCTGGAAGAGTTCTATATAAAGTTTATCTAAATAAGTCCAGGTTTGATTTTGTAGTTGTTACTAGAACATAACAAGATGTGTCATTACAAAAACAAAAATTTGATTTGTGTTGTATTAATTGTTTCAAAGACTTCATCATTGCTCTGTTTTTGTTTTTTTAGGACGTGCTCCTGAATACCGGCCAATGTCATCCCCGCCATCTGAAGCCCCCCCAAGTCCATCCCATAAACACAGAGGACACTGGGTAAAGCAACCGCGTCCCCAATTACCTAGACAGATCAGTGACAAATCGGAGACCTTTGACCCCACGGCTCCATTGACGAAGCAAAAGTATTTTCATTTTTTTTTATTATTTCTTCCCTAGTTTCATTGTTTGACTTGAGAAATAGATCTGTTTCTTTATTTCATTTTATATCACAATTTGTTTACATTAGAATTGTTGGTCACAGCTTTCCAATAAACCTGTAACTGATTCATCACATTTTTGATAGCAAAATTCACAGAAGAGTCTCACTAGTCTTTCAGTTTCTTGTTCATTTTGCTATCTTTCACCAGTGCTTATTCCTTTCATCAATATTTATTTCTGAGATGTGTGTGTGTGTGTGAACTCGACAGGCTTGCATACTGTCACAGTCCACCAAACTCCACTTGCAAAGCATTTGTCTCTCAAGAGATTTGCAGTTCTGGCACTCTGTCAGTGACAACAGCAATGTTTCCAATTGATCCGATCAACAGAAATTATTGTGCAAGTGGCTGAGTACTCCACAGATATGTGTACTCTTAACATAGTTCTCAGTGACAATCAGCATGACACAGAGCATAACAAGGCTGGCCTCTTGAAATGCAGGTGCAACTCCTTTTTGCCAGCTGAGTGTACTGGAGCAATGTGAAATAAAGTGTCTTGCTCAAGGACACAATGCATCACCAGGAATTGAACTCACAGCCATACAATTGCAAGCTGAATACTCTAACCACTAAGCCATGTGCTTCATGCATTTGCAGTAGATACTTGCCCAAAGCACCACTTGCTGAATTTGAACCCAGAATCATGTAGCTGGAAAGTAAACCTCTTAATTGCATGGCCATGTCTGTCTAATGTTTTAAAACTGGTTGATTTGAAGAAATCTATTAAACAAAATTTGTGCGAGTAAAACTTGCTAGAGGGAAACCTTACTAATAACCATGCAGAAGCTCATTGCATGTATGTGTGAATGAGTGCGTGTGTGTGTACATGTGTGCATGTATATGCACACATGCAATGCATTCAGTGCTTAGATGAGAGTGGCGCTCTTTCACTTTTAAGAGTACCTGGAATATATATGTGAAGTGGGGTGCACTCATATTATGATTGTGTATTTCAGTACGCCCTTCTATACTAAAGAGATAAAACTTTGCCATTTAAAACATAGAATTCTATAAAATATGAAGCTGTAATTAAAACCCTTGAAAGTGGTTCACTCCTTAATATCAGAGAAAAATAACTAAATAAAGTATTTAAAAGAAAATTGGCACCTTGGGCAAATGTCTTCTGCTATAGCCTCAGGCTGACCATAGCCTTGCAAGTGAATTTGGTAGATGGAAACTGGAAGAAGCCTGTTGTGTGTGCATAAGCTCCAAAAATTTTTTTTTTTCTCTCTGTGTTTATTTCCTCTTGTTCCTTTCTGTTGAAGAGCATAGGCTCGAAACGTAAAAGACTTTCTCACCTTCCTGAGCATCAAACTAATACACCTGCCTGTCTTCATCTTTTGTTTTTCTGTAAATTTCAACTATATATATATGTAATGTATATATCTTGACAACCAGTGCTAGTGTGTTTATGTCCCTGTAACTTAGTGGTTCAGCAAAAGAGATTGATAGAATAAGTGCTATGCTTTAAAAATAAGTCTTGAGGTCAATTTGTTCAACTAAAAACCTTGAAGGTGGTGCCCCAGCATGGCTGCAGTCTAATGACTGAAACAAATTTTATTATTTATGCGCCCTTTTCAAGCCTAGCCAGGCTCATGGGCCCGGTTTCCTGGTTTCTGTGGCGTATGTGTACCCCCCAGCTGGACGGGACGCCAGTCCATCGCAGCGTTACTCAAGAAACAGGAAGAGAGAGTGAGAGAAAGTTGGGGCGACAAAGTACAACAGGGGTCGCCCCACCCCCTCCCTGCCGGAGCCTCATGGAGCTTTAGGTGTTTTCGCTCAATAAACACAATGCCTGGTCTGGGAATCGAAACCGTGATCCTCCGACCGCAAGTCCGCTGCCGTAACCACTTGGCCATTGCGCCTCCACAATGACTGAAACAAATAAAAGATAAAGAAGAACAAAATACATTGGTTTGTTTGACTTAATATGCCTGACTGACAATGATTGCCATTCCTACAACAAACCACTTAATTAAGAAATATTTTAACCCTTTACCATTCAAATTGGCCATATGTGGGCCAAATAATTTCCCTGTTTTATATTCAAACAAACCAGATATGACCTCTCACACCTTATCTTACAATGCTAGCTTAAAAATAAACAATTACATCATTGAAATCTCAAAGCTAAGAGATAATGCATGATTAATTCACAACAATCATCATCATCATCATCATCATCATCGTTTAGCGTCCGCTTTCCATGCTAGCATGGGTTGGACGGTTCAACTGGGGTCTGTGAAGCCAGAAGGCTGCACCAGGCTCCGGTCTGATCTGGCAGTGTTTCTACGGCTGGATGCCCTTCCTAACGCCAACCACTCCGTGAGTGTAGTGGGTGCTTTTTACGTGCCACCCGCACAGGTGCCAGACAGAGCTGGCAAATGGCCACAAACGGATGGTGCTTTTTATGTGCCGCCGGCACGGGGGCCAGGCGAGGGTGGCAACGGACACGAACGGATGGTGCTTTTACGTGCCGAATAAATAAAAATTACATTTAATAGAGTAATTTGAATGCTAAAGTGTTAATAGCCATTAAAACAATAGATCCAACAACAGCAATAAAGAAAAAAAAAGACCATCCCTCATCAGTAGGAAAATGAGTGCAAAACCATTAGGATAATTGGCCTAACACTCAATCATTTTTAAAACTCTACATGTGCATTGTAATCAGGCGTGAGTGTTTGGTCCCAGGTTCAATCCCACTGCACAGAACCTTCAGCAAGTGTCTTCTACTCAGGGCTCAGGCCAATCAAAGCCTTGTGACTGTATATGGAAGACAGAAACCGAAAGAAGCCCATTGTATGTGTGTGCATGTTTGTGTCTATGTTTGTCCCCCACAGCTGCTTGACAACCGCTGTTGATGTGTTTACGTCCCTGTAACTTAGCAGGCCATTGAAAGAGATTGCTAGAATAAGCGCCAAGCTTCAAAAAAAAGTACCGGTGTTGATTCATTCGGCTAAAATGTCTTCAAGGGATAAGTGCTGGGCATTACAAAAATATTAAGCGCGGGAGTTGGTTCATTTAACTAAAATTCTTCAAGGCAGTGCCCCAGCATGGCCACAGTCTAATGACTGAAACAGATAAAAGATAAATGATTTTTCAGTTGGAGTCTATTAAGTTCTCGCCTCAAATGTCAGCCATGTATTTTAATCTCTCTGAAATGATGTAATTGATCATATATGATGCATTTAACAGCAGAAACCCATTGGATTAGTTTAGTTACTTCCCTTTATGTTCTGGTGTTGAGGTGGATGAAATAAATGTCAGTCATATTTTGGTTTCAACTCCATCATCCATTACTAATAGATTCCGTGGCAATGCAAGAGCTTGATTTTAATAAAGGACCCCCACCTCCACTCCAAGCGGGGGAAAATAGTTCTGATTGTCAAATAATCCACTGAAATTCAAGGGAGAGAAATCTGCAGTTGTTTATGAGCTGTGAAAAATGTGTTTCCATAGGTGGAAGTGAGGAAGGTATAAATTTATTCCCTAAGGCAGCGAGCTGGCAGAAACGTTGGCACGCCGGGCGAAATGCGTAGCTGTATTTCGTCTGCCGTTACATTTTGCGTTCAGATTCCGCTGAGGTCAACTTTGCCTTTCATCCTTTCGGGGTCGATAAATTAAGTACCAGTTACGCACTGGGGTCGATATAATCGACTTAATCCGTTTGTCTGTCCTTGTTTGTCCCCTCTGTGTTTAGCCCTTTGTGGGTAGTAAAGAAATAGGCATAAATTTATTCCCATCATAGACTTTTAACACTAAGTTATTTATCCACATCAACACACGTACGCAAGCATGTACACATTCGTTGAATACATTTAAAGAGACTTTTTTAATAATTAACCGAGACAAATTACAATTGTTATTCCCTAAATGGTATGGAATAATACGTTTTCTATTCGCATTTGACTTTCTTGTCAATGTTTCTCAGTGAATTTTCTAATGATTTTGTTATTTGACCATTTTTACTTGTTTCATCTTCTACTTCTGATTACTTTCTTAAGTTTAGAAATGGTCTTCATTCCAAAACATGATTTAAAACCAATTCCTTATTTCTCTTTTATATGTATTCATTTAAATAAGACATCACAGAAAGAATCTTCAAAATCCCATAAACTTCTATTTCATAAATGAAAACATTTTATTAGTTTTACTTTATTTTAGAGTCACCACACTTCCATACTCATGACTCATACACTGTTCACTTTCCTGACTTTTGTACATAATTCTATGTACTGTACGTGCACCTTTGATGAGTTGTAGTGTACCTGAGCACTATATACAATAATTTCATTATCATCCACTGATTTGGTTCCTTTTTCTTTTGACAGATGGTACCATGGAAATATCTCTCGACTGCAGGCAGAACAACTTCTTCGTGTGTGCCGTGAAGGCAGCTACTTAGTACGGAGAAGCACAAGTAGCAAAGGAGAATTTAGTTTATCTATCAAGTAAGTTTGATTCCATGTATAGCAATTAATTTCTATTCCAAGGCACTGATTTCAAACCATATCTCTTATGGTGGCCCTGTTGGGAGAATTGTTAGCACACCAGATGAAATGCTAAATGGCATTTCTCCTGGCTCTTTACAATCTTGAGTTCAAATGCCACCTAGGTTAACTGTGCCTTTCATCCTTTCAGAGTTCATAAAATAAGTATCATTCAAGTACTGGGATCAATGTAATTGACTAACCCCTCTCCCTAAAATTGCTGGCCTTGTGCCAAAATTTGAAACCATTCTTATCATATCTCTTTCATAGATGAGTTAACTGGTAGTTAGTGTTTAACTCCCGAAGAGCCCTGCCTGAGCATAGTGTATGTAGGACCACATTATTCAATGTGTCCTCTTTTTTTTTTTCATGATGATAAGGTGTGATTCATGGGAGATTTAGTTGTTGTTTCTAATAACATGTTCTTGGTACCAACTGCTCTAATTAGTACACTAATCAACCAACCAACTGGGAAGTTGGAATGGTATATGTTATGAACAGATACTGTCTATGACAAACTGGTACACAACAGAATCACTAACTACTGTGTGTCTTACATCATCACCACCATCATTTAACGTCCGTCTTCCATGCTGGCATTGACTGGACAGTTCAACAGGAGCTGACCAGCTGAAGAGCTGCCCAAGCTTCTTTTATCTCTTTTGACATGGTTTCTTCAGCTAAATGCCTTTCCTAATGCCAACCACTTTACAGAGTATACTGAGTGCTTTTTACATAGCACCATCACCAAATGCTCTTCACATGGCATTGGCACTGATGCCTTATACATAGCACTGGCATGGCTGCTTTTTAATTGGCACCAGCACCAGGATGTAACACTAGCAAGCATGTTTGTACTCTTACTCTTTTACTTGTTTCAGTCATTTGTCTGTGGCCATGCTGGAGCAAGGCCTTTTTAGTCGAGCAAATCGACCCCAGAACTTATTCTTTGTAAGCCTAGTACTTATTCTATCGGTCTCTTTTGCCGAACCGCTAAATTACGTGGACGTAAACACACCAGCATCAGTTGTCAAGCGATGCTGGGGAGACAAACACAGACACACAAACATATACACACATACACATACATACATACATATTTACATATATACATACATACATATATATATATATACATACATATATACAACGGGCTTCTTTCAGTTTCCATCTACCAAATCCACTCACAAGGCTTTGGTAAGCCCGAGGCTATAGTAGACGACGCTTGCCCAAGGTGCCATGCAGCGGACTGAACCCAGAACCATGTGGTTGGTAAGCAAGCTACTTACCACAGCCACTCCTACGCCTTGTGTAATAATTTTTTTCAAAGAAAGCAAGGGTGATGTTCTTGATTTCAAATTTCCCAAAACTTGGATCAATGTTAGACAAAAGATCAAGTAAAACATACTTTGAAAACAAATTAATGTCTTCTTTTTTAAAACTTTTAGGTTTTTTTTTCTGATTTTGTTGTTATTGTAAATTCTACTTTTAAAAGATTCACAGGAGACAGTGTTGTGTGTAACTTTAACATAATGCTCCAAATAATTTTGGGAAAACATAATCTTCCTATATGATTGCTTACTGTGTATTTTCTGTCTATTTTCAGAGGCTGCCGAAGCATTATGCATATCAGGATAGCTAACAGGAATGAGCTTTATATTTTGGGAGAGTTCAGTGAGCCATTCCGGACTGTGCCTGATATGATCCATTACTACGGCTCAAATATATTACGGATCAAAGATGCAGATCATCTCCATTTACGGTATCCAGTTTCTGTAAATATGGCATGATGTGAAGTGACAATAGCGAAGCCATGGCACAGTGAGGACAACTGCGAATTCCATTGACAACGATAACACAATATTTGCTGTGCAAAGAGATGTGACGGAAAAAAAGGATAAGAAGAAAATATATATTAAAAATATATGAATGTAAAAAAGAAAAAAAACAAAAATATGAACAAAAAAAAAAAACAAACAGAACAAAGAGTGTATTTGATGGCCGTGTTCGGTGTCTGACTCTTTCAAAATATATAATGGCTGTGCAATAAGCAATTGTAAAAGTTCCAAGCTGAGAGATTATTACTCTTAGGTTTAGAGCTTGTGTGTTAACACAAATGCAATTTCTTCCTCCAAACTGTACATGTTTTTATGTGTGTGCAGATATGTTTGCGTGTTGGATTTCGCTACTAATGTTAACGGTTTTTTTTTTTTTCCTTTTTTTTTTCTCTTAAAACATCCTGCAAAAGTCTAATTTGAGGGTTCTTTAGAACTGGAAATCGCAGGACCGACACCAAACTCTGCAGCACCCATACATGCATGCACACTGAATGGTCGAGAATACTTCACATAATGGTTATCCGAGGCCCCTGCTATCTTCTCTTTCTCATACTTACACATACAGATGCTCATGGCCAACCCACTGTTACTACGAGACTTTTTATGCAATAAACGGAAAAGACTTAGGTTACACATTTTTATTTTAATTATTATTTCTTTTTTTTTTCTTTGGAAAAAAAAAACAAACAAACAAGAATATTGAAACCCATATACACTTAATCTCCTTTTATTCACCTTAATTCTTTCTTTTTAACCAAAATTATTTTGTTTTCTTTAATCTTTAATTTCACACCCTAACCAATATCTTTTCTGCAGTGCTGTCATTACAATGCTCTGTGAGAGTTGAAGATGCTATATTAACGGTCACTCGACAAATTCTTGTAGTCTGACTGAAAATATTAGCAGCAGATGTTTGCCTGGAACATCCAGTCTGTATGTTTGGACTTCTCAACAGGAAATGTCATCATTTTCTGGCTTAATTACCTGAATAGTAAATTCTATGGCATGGATTTTGCCTTATTTCTATATTAAAGGGATATAATAGTTTATTTCTCTCCCCCTCTCATTTGTTATTTTATGTATAACATTATAAATGTTTGGATATATATATATATATGTGTGTGTGTGTGCATATATATATTTGCATATATATATATTTGTATATAGCATATATATATATATATATATTATGTATATACATGCACACCTGCATAATATTTAGTTTTCTATATGTAATATATATATACATATTAAATATGTTTCTGTATGCATGGATATATATATATATACATGTGTGTGCATACATGTATATATATGTGTATGTATATATATATATATATATATATATATATATACATACACATATATATGTATACATGTTTGTATATACATTTATGTGTGTGTGTATATTGATTGTATGCATATATATATATATATGTATTAGATATTCATTTATAATAAATAAATAAATAAATAAATATTAAATGGGACCCTCTCCATTGTTTTTGGCTTTGGGGTTGTTTGTTTTTCATCTCTAGGTTTCCAACAGTATTCCTTCTCGTTAGCTTTAATTAGTAAAAAGTTGCTCTCTGACTCTGTGCATTAATAGTAGATATATATGTCTAAACATTTGGCATCATTATGAATACAAACTTTAAATAGTTCTATTTCATTATGGAAACATCTTTCTATGCCTTCTTTAAAATCTCCGAGATAAATTTTATTTCAGTTTAACAGCATTTTCTTAGTTTTACATCATAATTAGAAAAGAAGATTTTTATTTACAGTTTTTCCTGTTTACAGATAAAACTTATGTCTACTAATGGCCATTTTTAGATTAATTATTTATTGTAAATAACAATTAATTAAATAGTTATGAACATATTTATGGTATCAATATGTTTAAGTATTAGAAACCGAGTCTAATATTTTAGATTACTGAAATTACTAAAACAATAATTTCTCATAAATTAATTCAATAAATAGATTTTTTTTCTTTTAATTTTTTCAGATCAGCTAACTATATACCTTTGTGCATATATATATATATATATAATGATATATATATATATATAATATATATATATATATATATATAGTGGAGGCATGTGTCTCAGTGGTTAAGGTGTTGGACTCGTGATTGTCAGATTGTTGTTTCAATTCCTGGATCAGGCGACATGTTGTGTTGTTGAGCAAAACACTTCATTTCATGTTGTTCCAGTCCAATCAACTAGTAACCAGTCCTCTGCTCCTTATGGAGTAATATAGACCAACCACATATATATATATATATATATATATATATATATATATATTATATATATATATATATAATATATGTATATATATTGGGTATAAATTGCTGTCCTTTAATATATACACAGAGTATCCTTGAAGCAACTAAGAATATGGTAGATGTTTCCTAAATAGTTAAAGAAGGGGAGAGATAGCAAGGAGAGAGTTTAAAACTATGTGAATAACTATTCTACAGAAGATGTTGTATTAAGTAACCTCCAGTATAAAATCTCTCTTACACAAAAGAAGTTGGAGCAATTAATCAAAATACAAATAAATTTTTTTAAAAACCCTTGTATTGGCTTAAAATATTGGTCTTCCTCTATTGTAATTATCTTAAAAACAGATCAGGTTTTGCTGAGAAGCTACCATTCTAATAGAATGATAGAAGTTGGTTTAGAGGGATGTTTAAGAAAGAAAGATATTGTTTTTATCAAACCTTGCATTTTGTTTATTTATTTTTAATTTTACCATTAATTTTGTCTTTTTTTGTTTTATGCTTAAATTCCATGTATATTCCACATGGGAAATTCTGAGTTAAATTTTTTTATTATTATTTTTTTGACAAAAAGGAAGAAGAAATTGTCTTAGCTGGAGAATGCTAAGTCTGGCTGTTACAACTGTGTCTATAGCTGTAGAGAGTTAACTCTTCGGTTATTTCTGATGTATCTGGGGTAACCAGACCATATTAAATCACTGGCTGCCACTGATGGATGTGTCTGTAGCCACATGAGCCGTTTCTGAGTGGTTGCTGTTGATGTATCAGTGGCTGGTAAGAGAGAGAAAGAAAGAGAAAAGCAGAAGAGAAATGAGCTAAATTCTCAGTTGTTACTGAGCAGTGGGGGAAAAAACTTTTGAATGTTGCTGATGTGTCATATTGATGGCTGGAGAAAGCTAAAACTTTGGCCAATGCTGATGATGTGTACGTAGTTTGGAAGAACTAAATCTTTGGCTGTTACCGATGTATCTGGTGAGTGCTAAGTCATTGAGTGTTACTGATGTGAATGTAGCTGTAGTGAGATAGAAAAAGATTGCAAGATAGTGAGAGTGAAAGAGATACAAAGAGAGAGAGAGAGAGAAAGACAGCTATATTTTTGGGCTCTTGATGATGTATCTGTAATTGCTGGGGAGAATTAAGTTCTCGTTTGTTCTATTCTCTCTGTTTTGCTTCCATTTTTAGTTGGAAACATTCTTTTGTATGACGATCAGGGATTGTATCATGGATTCTTATTTTTTTCTTTTACTCTTCATTTTTCTTTTCTTTTTTTTTCTAATTTTCTTTTTTCTTTTTTTTTTTTACTCTTTTTTTTTTCCAAAAATTAAAACAAATATGGGAATATTTTTATAGCTCATTCTTTAGTACAACCCTGAAATGCTACTTGAAATGAGACAGTCCGACTTAGGAAAGACATTTTTTGTAACTGTTTACTTGCCCCCCCTCCCCCCTTCCTTTCCCTTCTTTCTCCCTCAAGATTCCACTTTGAAACCGATTTCTTCAAGTAGTGCCTTGTACTGACTTCTCTGGATTTCACTGTCCTTGATGGTGCCTCATGTCATAAGTAGTGACACTAACTAAAGGGGTCCTAATAATTTGTCTTTCTTGCCCAACTTTTGTGGGGGGGAGGGAGGGTTTTATCCAGCTAATCTATAGTGCAACTATTTCAATCAAATGTCATTCAAAAAGGACTTAGAACTTTTTTCATTTACAATGCTAAATATGGAGTCGTTATTTTTCTCAAGGGAATGTTCTACAGATTAACTTCTTTTATTTCTTTATTGTTTCGTCTTTTTTTTTTTCCTTTTTTAGATTAGTTCATTGTAAAAAAAAAAAAAACACAAACAAAAATTCTAGGACTAAGAGGAATCTACAGTTGTAAGACTGGCTGTGTGAGTAAAAGTTTTTGGAAGTTTCTTGTACAGTAAGAGTTGCTGTTCTGTCATGATACGATATAAAAATCAGTGGAATATGAACTTGTAAACATTATCCACTTTGTTAATATTACTGTAACTCTTGCCTAGAAGGTTTCTTTTAATGGATTCTTAGGTTTATATATGTGTGTATATAGCAAATCAGTACACGATATTGAAAGCCTACAAATTAACTGTAAAAAAGATTCTAGAATACAAGACATGATACATTAGTGTGTTTAATTAATTGTAACTAAAGAGTTTTGAAGACTAGAAAAATTAATCAGTAATTAATTGGCTTAGAATGTTGTGGTGCTAGAATTTAAAAAAACTTACTAGATATATAATCACAGCCATACATACTATATGTGTGTGTGTATATATGTATATATATGTGTGTGTGTGTGTGTGTTTATGCATATGTGTGTATATATGTATTTTTATATGCATATGTATTCAGATGTATATATGCATGTGTGTGTGTGTGTATGCATGCACACATACATATATGTATGTATGTATGTACAAAGCAGTGTCAGATGTATGTATATATATATGTGTGTGTGTGTGTGTGTGAGAGAGAGAGAGAGAGAGAAACAACAGACAGACTGTCAATATATTTACATATATCAATCAGTAAGTAATTTGTTACAAAACAGAAATAATAAGCATAAAGGGAAAGCAAGCTTAAAGGGTAGGTCAGGTTTTAGATTTATTAATTAGCTAATTAATGAGGCACAAACATCTAATGATTAACTTTATCAAGTTTTGGCCTTTTGTTTTTCTTTTTTTTTTTAATGCTCTAAAATTGTAGGTAATTTTTTTTTTCAATTAATTAATTTTACTTTTATACTTTGATAGCATCATTTTTCATCAACTTTTGCTAATTGTGATCCCATAATTTGCAAAGGGGCTTAACAGAAATAATTTTTTTGTTATTTTTGTTATTTTAATTCTTGGTTTCAATAATTCAATTGAACATGTTCATTTCATTTTTATTTTCATTTTATTATTATTATTATTTTTTAAATTTTATTTCGTTTTCAAATTAGATTTTGGACTCTTTAGAGCTGACAAAGGAACTGTCTTGGTTCCAACCCAAGATTGATTCCTCATTGGTGTCTTTTTTTGTCTCAGTTATTAATTATTTTTTTAAACAATTTATATATATATATATATATATATATATATATATATATATACATATATATATACTCATACATACGCATATATATATATATGTGTGTATATATATATATATATATATATATAATTTTGTGTGGTACTCTAATCTGCATAATGATGACGACAATGATGATGAAGATGATAATTATAATGATGATAATAATACTAATACTACTACTACTACCACTACTATTACTACTACTACTACTACTACTACTACTACTACTACTACTACTACTAGAACATCAGAAAGCTGCCAATGGAACTCTTTAGCAGATCTCACCTACATTGCCATATATTTTCACATCAAGACTCCAGAAAACCAACTGACTTGTCTGTGGCCTTGCTGCAGATATCGAACTATGTATTTCATACCTGTGTAAATGTGAGGATCAGTAGATGTTTGTATTTAGTGAAGATTCTGAACACAATTCTATGATGTTGGAAGGATCCTATTCACTGCTGTTCATTGAAGTACATTTCCAATAAAATCAAACTTAATTTCATGGGTTATCACTGACTTTTTTTTTGCACCTCTCTCTCTCTCTCTCTCTCTCTCTCTCTCTCTCTCTGCATTGTCTTCTCAAATAGAAGATGAACCTTGATTTTAAAACATTGCTGTTAATGTTGTTGTTGTTATTATTGTTGTTGCTGTTGTTGTAGTTATTATTATTATGGGAACAAGCTAGCAGGCCTAAAGGAATTATTATTATTATTATTAAGGTGATGAGCTGGCAGAATTGTTAGCACACTGGGTGAAATGCTTAGCGGTATTTCCCCTGTCACTACATTCTAAGTTCAAAATCCGCCAAGGTTGGTTTTGCCTTTCATCCTTTCGGGGTCGATAAATTAAGTATCAGTGAAACACTTGGTTGATGTAATTGACTTACTCCCTCACCTGAAATTGCAGGCCTTGTGCCAGAATTTGAAATTATTATTATTATTATTATTATTATTATGAGTTCAAATTCTGCTGAGGACAACTTTTCCTTCTGTCCTTTTGAAGTCGATAAAATAAATACCAGTTGATCACTGGGGTCAGTGTATTTAACTAACCCAATCCCCTTAAATTTCAGGGCCTTGTGCCTATAGTAGAAAGGATTTTTTTTTCCTGTCTCCAGTTTCAAGTTACATGTTTATGTCTTAAATATGAAGGAACAAGAAACAAAGCTTAAAAAAAACTCTCAACAGATGTGCAAGTTCAGAGCAGGAGATTCCAGCTGGACTCAAGTTGAAGCTTTCAGAAGTCTTGTTTCATCTAGTAAGCGCCAAGTGGATGCCTAAGATTATTTTTCAATCTGTCTTGTAACCCTTTGGCATTCAGATTATTCTGTCAAATGTAATGCTTATTTATTCACACTGCTTTCAATTAATCATGCAATTATCTTGTCACTTGAAGATTTTCATCATATGATTGCTTATATATATAACGGCTTTGTTAGGATAGATGTGAGTGGCCTGATTTGGCTTCTTTGAATGGAGAACAGACAGAATATTTGGGCTGAATATGGCTGGTTTAAATGCTAAAAGGTTAAGATAACTCATTTACCAAATTGATGTATTTTTGTTCCCCAGACCTATTCTTCACATTATCAATCATTTTTGATAAAAGTCTACTTTATGAACCACCATAACATTGAATTATTCATCCAATCCATTTAATTTTTACTTCCAAATTTACACTCATTTTTTTTCCAGATTTGCTCTACAATTACAAACCTTAATCTAGCACAGTTAAGTAAAATGATCCCTTTTAGACAAATTTTGGAAGGTGTTTTCATTCTGAAATAGAAGTTTATTTATTCTTTTATTCCTACAAAGAGCACCAAATGACGGAATTGACAGAGCTGAGCATTGGCTACAAAATATTATTGTTAAGTCCTTTTCCATCCTGCATTCAAATACTACCAATGAAATAACTTTGCCTTTTATTTTTTTCAGAGTCAATAAAATAAGTACCAAGGATTTCAGCCATGTCTCCCACTCACCATTACAATACTGCACAACAAAAAAGCAACTTAAAGAATTGGGTTGTAAGAAGCATCCATCAAAAAACAGCATTTTCAGCATTTTAGCTCTTTAGATAATATTGCTTCTTACATCATACCATACAATTGAAAACACATACCCAACCAACCCTTACCTCCTATACTCCATCCCAAAATGATTAGTCCACATTACTCCATAAGGAGCATAGGGTTGTAACCATTTCATGCAAGTGGAAGTAATCTTGAGCAACCTCTTTGATTTCAGGCCAAGAGAGATTGATTGTTTTCCCTTTGTTCTCCAAACATTCTTTCCAGGTCTTCTTAGTCATCCAACATTCCTCTTTCCTTCGGGTTCCCAGTCTAACACTTGTCTTGCAATGCTGCTTGGAGGTCATCTCCAATCCTGTCCCCTTTCCTTTTCAAAATTTCTTGATGGGAGTTTGGCTCATTTTATACCCTACAGACTTCTGTTTGAAATTTTGTCCAGCCACCAAATATTGAGGATGTAGTTCAAGATCTCAAAAGTTAACTTATAATTTCAGATCCAAGCAGAATTACCCACTATATCAATCACAGCATCTTAAGGCAGTGATATACAAAGCCATTATGTAATCAGTAATGGTATTCACAGAAACAGCATTGGACTAACAGAACATACTTTGTAAAGTAGATTCAATCAACATATATACTCCTTCAAATTCATAAATAATCATCATTGTCACCACTTATCGCCTGGAAATTGAAGGTCTAGTAATTTGAAAACATCCTCATCACTCAGATATCTAGACACTGCTTCTGGGAAAAATGTTACATCTTGGTCCAACAACAAGAATCACTAAAAGAAGAGTGGAAATTTTGATTCATTGCAAACAGAATCAAATTTGATTGAAAATGTTTCAAATACCAATGATAAATTATTCATAGGGTTTCAACACAGTGATATCATCTTATGGAAAATTATGGAACAAAATTTTATTAATCATCCACCCTAGACTTTCACCCATGTTATATATATATATATATATATATATATATATTGAGAGAGAGAGATTGATATTGATAGATAGATAGAGAGATAACACATGTATAATAATTACACACACGTTCATTCATTTGGTTTTACATCCATTTTTCCATGCTTGCAGGAATTAGATGAACACATTACTGAGGTATTATTTTATATATGGATGCCCTTCTTGATGCTAACCCTTACCTGTTTATCAAATAAGGGATTTCTTATTATATATATATATGTATATATATACATACATACAATAGGCAATAGGCTTCTATTCAGTTTCAGTCTGCCATTTGTTTAACTGTAGGAAGAATTATCATGTTGCTATCCCCCAACTAGTCAAGCCTTTATTATTCTGTCACATACTCTGACTACCTCAATTATACCTGTGTCCTTTACTCATAAGGAGTCTAGCTGAGGCTCACCTCTATATTGCTTGTAAGCAGTCTGGTTGAGGCTCTCCTCCATCTTGCTTCTTATACAAAACACACATGTCTACTCTTCTTCATGCTAGTTTCTCTACAATCTCTCCAGACTAACATTTTACTCACCAACTTTCTTTAGGGGCGGAGGTTACTTAACAAGAGTGGATCTTCTGGTGGGAAGTTGATTGTCTCCAAAAATGAAGATAGTTTGTGCCCTTGTGTGATGATAGAGAAGGAGTTCTTAAATATGACTAGTTCTTCCTTACCTGACTCCCACCACTACTGTGCACAGTGCTGTCATAGTAAGCTTATGCAACACAATCAGAATTGACAGTTAAATAAATAGACCACTTCTACAAGACCTTTTTCCAAATTGTCTCATTAATGATAGCCAGTGACCTCATTATCATGGTTGGTGAATTTTATACGAGTTTCTCATTGTATTTGCAATTGTCACAGTTTTTGCTTAATTTTGTTGGTTGGACACTCTTCCTATCTATTTTACATCTTGCTTTGCATTTTTTTAATCACCTTACCAATGCTAGAGAAATCATTTCATCCCCTTGCATTATCAGTTTTTACTGATTTCTATTACTGGTCTCCTGGAAGAGTTGCTTTTGCAAATCCTACATTTCCTAAATGCATATTGTTATTTGAAGTTGTTCTCTTTAAATAATTTGTCTTCACTATAAACAAGAAGCCATATATCCTCCATACAGAATATTATTCAGAAATACTGTTATACTGTTCTGCTAGTTTGTGCAATGTTCTCCTTGTTGCTGCCATAGAGAATTTTATTCAGAATTACTGTCAAGCCACATTCACAATGAACTATAATCTCTGCCTTCCTCATTTGTAGAAACAGGGGCAGGTTATGTGGTTGCCTGGTGGGGTTTGCTTGGCTCATGTAAATTCCTAGAAGGAGAATAAAGAGAATGGAATCATAGTCGGAATAATGGGGGTTGATTTCAGTGTAGCTTGCAGTGACCAGACCCCTGTGCAAAATTCATTCAGAGCTACTTTGTCAAGTTAATGCAGACATTTTGCCCATCCCATGCAGAATCTCATTGAGAATCATGTTGCATTCACTGCGCAATACTACAAAGGATGTGGGGAGTTTAGGGGTGGTTGGTGGGCCTCTTTGCAGTGTGTGAATTTGTATAAGTAGGAGGAAGGGAACTTACATGAGACTAGTAGGTTTGTGTCATAAATTAGAGTAGTGGCAGCTGGTCATATTTGCTGTGATAGGAGATGCAGGCAATAGGATCAGTATGCAACATTAGTGCTTTCCAGAAACATTTACATCTGCTGTGAAATTGTAAGCTTATAACCAATGCTGAGAGAGACACAATGAACCAACCAAAGGACTGACAAGATCTCATTTCATGTTTAGTCATTAATACTGAAATAATAGTATTACCAGCTGTAAAGCTTAAAAACTATATGTGTGTGTATGTATATATATATATGTTTGTGTGTGTGTGTGTAAAATGTATGTATATATATATATATATATATATAATAATATTAGGGAATAAATCCAAACTTACAGGGAAAAATTAGATTCAGGATTAAATCCAATTTTATGGTATAAATATATTATATTATATTATATTAAATTAGAGATAAAACCACTATTAGGCAAATCAAACAGTGAAAAACATAAGGCAATACATAAAATTAATTTAAAAATATAAAAGTTAAAAATAAAAAATTATCTAAATAATTTAAACTTATAAATTTTATATATAAATACAAATATATATATATATATGTATGTATGTATATTTTTATATTTATAATTTTATTTATTAATTTTTTTTTTATATATCCCTCTCTCTCTCTCTCTCTGGAGAGGCACAAGCACCTACACATACATACACACATGGCAGTAACTTCCGCCTGCCAAATTTAATCACAAAGCTGTGGTCAGCCCGGGGCCATAGCAGAAGACACTTGCCCAAAGTGCCCCGCAGTGGGACTGAACCCAGAACCATGTGGCTGGGAAGCCAGCTTCCTATGTATGTGTATATCTATATATAATGTATTTATGTATATGGGAAACAATGCCCCACCCACCATATTCACCAGACATTCCCCCATCTGATTATCATTTATTCCACGGTCTTCAAAATCATTTGGATGGAAAAAATATGAATTCTATAGAAGAAGTCAGAACAGTACTGGAAGAGTATTTTTCATCATGGACAAGTGAATTTTGGATGAGGGGCTTTGAACGTCTATCAGATAGATGGAAGAGCATTGTAGAAAATGAAGGGAGTATATTTTAGATTAAAAAAGAACTTTGTTTATCTTAATTTTGAAAAATAAAGGAAGTATAAAAAAAAACCATTATTTATGGCATTTCCCAATACTTAGATTGTTGAATTCACCATCATGGGTTCAATTCCTTGACTAGGTGATGCATTGCACTTCATTTCATTCAGTTGTAATGTGTACCACCTGGATGATGGTGCAGCCACCCCCTTTCTCTCTCTCTCTTTCTGTATCTATCTCTCCAGCCAACACATTCTAGCTTTTCTACTTGGCTCCGGGTGGGAGGGCCAACAGGCTGCCTACATCTGCTCTCAATGACACAGACACCCGAAACAATTAGTGTAAACCATGCTACATCTTATCAAGTCATATTTACTTACGAATGATGATGCTGGGTTCTTTGGTGGATTGATGGATGTGTTAGGTGTATGCGCATCATCATCATCATCCTCATCATTGTTTAATGTCCGCTTTCCATGGGTTGGACAATTTGACTGAGGTCTGGCGAACCAGATGGCCGCACCAGACTCCATTCTGATCTGCTAGAGTTTCTACAGCTGGATGCCCTTCCTAACGCCAACCACTCGAGAGTTTAGTGGGTGCTTTTACATTCCACTGGCACGAGGGCCAGTCAGGTGGTACTGGCAACGGCCACACTCAAATGGTGCTTTTTATGTGCCACCTGCACAGGAGCCAGTCCAACGGCACTGGCAACGACCTCGCTCAAACTTTTTTTCATGTGCCATCAGAAATATATGTTCCTTCTCAATTTCTGTTCTGTTTGACAGCACATGAGAAAGAACAAACTAAGACAAAAGCTATCCTTGTCAGATAGCATTTTCAAGTAAATTGTGATTAGTTAAATCATAACGATCCACTTCAAAACACATACACACAATATCCAAACACTTACAATACCATAATGTCAATGTGGTCACCCAATATCTGACCCAGCATTACCCACTCCTTAATTCAAGCCACAGTTGATGACCGGGCCAGCAGCCAAATTCTGCAACAATTACAGCTACAACAAACACTTTGACCAGCTCTAATTTACCCACATTTTCATATCACTACCTACTAAATAAAAAAAAAAATTTATTTATTGCATCTTTAGCGACTTCAGATATTGCTTATGAAAATGTGGATAAAACAAATTCTCATACTGGGGTGGAGGAGCTGAGATTCTAACTGGAGGTGCTGAGCACCCCATAGCCCCCTCGTGTGCCTGAGGTATGGTAAGGTATATTTGCACTAAGGCGGCGAGCTGGCAGAAACGTTAGCACGCCGGGCGAAATGCATAGCCGTATTTCGTCTGCCGCTACGTTCTGAGTTCAAATTCCGCCGAGGTCGACTTTGCCTTTCATCCTTTCGGGGTCGATAAATTAAGTACCAGTTACGCACTGGGGTCGATATAATCGACTTAATACCTATGTCTGTCCTTGTTTGTCCCCTCTGTGTTTAGCCCCTTGTGGGTAATAAAGAAATAGGTATATTTGCACTAAGTAGCAGGGGTACTGTAAGCCAATTTGAAACCCTTCAAGGGAGATGGGGAAAATAATGAACAGCCAAATCACTAGTGTGCCCCTATCCCAAAAAATTGGGAAGAGTTCAGTATCCTTGGAACTCGTTTAAAACTTTTATTTAAAAGAAAAAAAATATGATGAAGGGAGAGAATTATGAAAGCTAAAATAATACTTGGATAATATGAGTTATCTTTCCTTACATTGTCAAATTCTAGCATCGTAGTTGAAGTTACTGAAGTCAGTGAAAAAAATCTGAAGTTTATAGAAACACCATCACCATGCTTGTAAAGTTATTTCAAACGTGAAGAGATTCAAGTGGACAAAGCAATATATATCAAAGCACTTTTATTTCCATTTTTACAAAAAAAAAATTATAAAAAAAAGGAAAAGAGAAACAAAAAAAAAAATCAAAGTTGAAAAATTAACATTAATTTGCAATATGTTAATTCATGATGTTAGTTCTTGTAGACATTAAAATCTAAGTGGAACATTTTGCCCATGTTAGACATGAGTAGATCACTAACCATGCTAGTCTGAAGTGACTGATGAATAATCGGTGAAACAAGTTAGATATGGGATGAGCTAATTTAGTTAAAATAGCAGATTTTTTTTTAAAAGTGTTCAATTTGAGAGGAGAGTGTGGTAGGTGGACTGTCATGTGAGTGAAAATTGGAAGAATGGTCTACACCCCATTGATGGTATTTTACCCCCGCGCATACATATAAATACACACACATCAATTGTCAGGTACAAGAGAAAATGTGTTTCAAGAAGCCAGTGAAATTGTTCTCATTGTCATATAATGTTTGATACCATTTATGAAAACAAAATAAAGAAGTATCATATTTGCTGGCTTATAAGTTTATTATTTTTTTTTTTGCTTAACAAATAAAAAAAATTACCTTGCAACTAATGTCACCATATTATGGATGGGAGACCAAGTGTCATAAGCTAGGGAACCATAAGCTACTAATACTAAAATACTGAGAAAAGCCAAATTATCACAGACTGTTGAAAAATTGTTCACAGTACATCAGCAGTTAAATAAGAAAGTCACTTCATATCATGATTCATCCTTCCTCAGAATACATAATTCACACCTGATATGTGCCTTACCTTATTTAATGAATGTATTACTTTTTAGAAACATTTATCTTCGATTTTCTAAATGAAAATTTCTCTTAGAGAGATGAAAGGAATGTTAAATTTTCATCCACTTATCGGCAATTTGCAACAAGTGGATAACAACAAAACAATAGCAGTGGTATACCACCCTGGTGGCTGATCACAACAGCAACACAAAACATCATAACCAAACATACAAGTTTTACATCCTATGTGGAATTCTCTTGATGAAAATATAAACAACTATATGGTCAATCTGAAAGAAGATAAAACTGAAAGATGGTACTCCCAAAATGTAGTCTATTTATGATAAATTTATGGTTTCATACTTTATTCAGTATACTGTCGTAATAGAATCATACATTTTCTCCCATAAAACCACTTTGAAATATCTTCTAATGAGTGTTTGATGAAACACAGTGAATTTGTTTTTCTCATAAAATATCCATGTGAAATAGAAGTGCATCTCATGAGAGGATGTATCTTATATGCCAGCAAATACAGTAGTTGAAATAGAAATACTGTACAAAGCCAAATAAAAAGGAGGGAGAGGGCGTTTTTGTATCATTCATTAAAGAAATTAACTTTCAAATTATTAAATGAAAGAGAGGGTCCACAGATATACAGTATTGTCTGAGTTTTTATAGTTAATTTGTATCAACTCTTTATCATTTACTTTTTGTCATGTTCCCACTAGTTTAATAAATTTAGCACAAATAATCATAATACAGAATTAATTTCAGAAACATTTCCGTCACTGCTTGGAATAAAAACACTAAAACAGTTTTATAAAAAATTTATTTACAAAATCAAAAAAAGCAACAAACTTCTTAATAATGAAATAACAATATCAAACACTTACACTAGCTCCACCTTGAAATCTTTTTATCATGTAATTTTTTTCCTTTCATTTTAGAATTATTTACTACTTTTTATCTTCCCTAGGAGCAGAGACTGTGTGAATGTTTTATACTAGTTATTGACATTGGAATGAAAATTTCACAGTTGGATGAGCTCCCTAAACAGAAATAGGTCCTATTTAACCATACTTGACTGAGCTACGTAAGAATAAGACACTAAACCAAAAGATATAACACAATATTAGTAACAGCTAATATTGACTAGCTAGCAAGATGTTATGAAAGAGCGAGATAGCAGGAGGCACCACTGAGGATTCGCATGAGGTAAAAAAGAAATAACGATTTTTATGGTCAATGGCCAAGACCCAACTATAGCTTGTTCACTGTAATTAGCAGTAAATTGGGGTTATGGTATATTCATGGTACTTTGGTCAGCGAGTAAGCACAATGACTACTGAACCATCATATGCCAATTGCTTAAATATAATCAGTATAACGTATCTGTGGGATGGTAATATGTTTCTAATTACACACACTTCAGAGCAGAGAAATCAGCTCACAGCGTCCTATCTCTGAAAATTTCTGAAGAGGATAGCCTAACCCCGAAATATTGAAATGAAAAAATAAAAGTACAAACCATCAGCTTGCATGGTTCCTTATAACTGGAATTGTTTTAACTTTAAATAAAAATTAATTACATTTCTAATTGCATTGAAATTAAATTTTACAGGTAATGCTGCAACACATGGTAGCAGCTCATGTCTAGAAAGAGTGGACAAATTGAGAGCTGTCTTTTTTCCAGGGACACAGCAAAGCAAACCACTGAACGCAAATTAGCCCCTTAACTACTTAGCCTGATACAACACTAATAGTTACACGAAAGCAATATTATAATTACAAAGTAATTAAATTTTGTAATAATTTTATAGTTTTACACTTTCTTGTCTCAAAGAGAATTTTTTTCTCCATGACAAACTGCAGTGAAAAACCTTTCAAGGGTTCAATATCTCTCAAATGTATTTGAACTAGTATCAAGTTTGCTTATTCTCAATTACTGTTTCACACATCCACTTATGAAATTGCTACAGCCTAGGATCCCATATACACCAACGGTCAATAGCTTTGACTTTTTTTTTAAAGTGAAGCTAAGATTTTTAATCACTTCAGAGTTGCCTCTCTTTGATATCTAGTACTGGTGAGAAAAAAAAATTAGTTAAAAAAATGTATTTAACAGTCCTATGGAGAATATTCTGAGCTGATATGTTTTACACTTTTTTCTCTCAAGAGAGAATTTTTTCTCCATGGCAAACTGCAGAGAAAAGCTTTTTTACAGATTCAAATATATATCAAGCCTATTTGATCTGGCACCAATTATAGTATATTTATAATATGCTAGTTATTAAATTAGAGCATTTTTTGATTGATGTTTATCAAGAGAAAAGAGATTTTCTTTGATCTGAAGACCCAATTCTTGGTTTTTGTTATTCAGGCTAACACATTTGAGATCTAAGATTCCATGTTAGTAATATATAACAGGGTTTTCTTGATTTTTTATGTTTACGATGGTTAAGACTGACAGACATTAAAAATATGGAGAGATATTGGTTTGCAAGGCAATTAGTACTTAATAATGGTTTAAGTATGTTTAGGATCATTAAAGGTACATCAACTGAGTAACATCTGGAGGTGTCAGATATTTTTCTTGGTGGAGCAAGACGTTTGTAAATCAGAACAGAATAAGAACCAGTTTTAGAAGCATCCACATATTCTTTTCTATAAAGTGATGATATTGAATTGGGAAGATTTTATGGAGAGGTAATAAAAAGATTTATCAAATTTGTAGATGTTTGAAGGCAAAGTTAAAATTAAATTCAGAATAAATACAGGGTTTGCTGAATACTGAGTTATTATCACAGAATAACAGAAGCTGTGTAGAATGTGAATGAAAGGGCTTGTAAAATTACAGAAGACAGAAAGAGTAAAATAGATAAATATTTGATTGTGACAAGCACCGATAATGTGTTGCATTATGAAAGTCATTTGCAAAATTAATAACTTCTTGGCAAAAGTTTCAATGAATATATATAAAAGATATATAATATCTGTGCAAGATTTACAAAATCTGAAAAATTATTCATTGAGCTGCCACACAATAATTTATGAACCACTTTAGAGATGGTGATTTTTTTTCTTGGTGTTAAAAAGAAGTTGGAAATATAACATGCAGCCTAAAAAAGGATGAGTTCTGAGTAGGCTTTTTCTTTTAATAATAAAACACTTTTTTTAAAGAAAGCATCAAGAAACTTGTCATATCTCCATTTCAGTCACATATATATTTTTTTCATGGATCAGCAAGTTCCTCACTCTTTCAAACATTTTATTTACATTTTATTCTTCATTAAAAAGAAAAATATTGTGAAAATGTGTAGGCATATTGCTAAGGCCATGCTGGAGCAACATTGATTGAAAAGCCAAAATATACATTTCAAAATAGAGAATATTTGAATATTTAAAATAACTGAAATCAGTTATGAATATATTTCTGTCGCTATAATTATTTGCAGAGTAGCAGAAGATTTGATTTAGCCATGGAACTGTTATTTTAAGTGAAACTTTTAAAGCTCAACATTTTACATGGATTCAAGCAAGAATTTATTTATTTACAAAATTCTAAAAAAAAAAAAAATGAATTAAAAAAAAACAAAAACAGTTCTGAACAAATATAAGCTAAAACTTCCTTTCACCATGGTTTATATTTGGTAACAGAGATATTCTTGGAAATTCATTAATATAAGAATAAAAAAATTTCTGATATGTCCATATATTCAAAATACTTTAATATCAGACAGTAAAAAGTTTAAACCAAATATTTCAGTAAAAGTTAAGAATATTGATATTTCAGCCTCAGAAAACATGAGGCTCATCTTGAATGTATAAATTACAAATAAAAAAATTTTTGAAATCACAAAAATCAACCAAAAAATAAATTGGTAGGGCTTAAAATAGAACGGTCTAAAATATTTCTTTTTGAAATATTGACCTTTAAACTAGGGCTACTGTGTTAATATAACAAAAACAAAAATTAAAATTTTCTCTGAAGGTATTAAAAACAAAATAAAAATAATAAAGCTTGTATATAGAAAATGACATTGTAATTGTGCTCAAAATGGAATGTCTTAAGATAGCAAAACCTTTACTTTTAGCATCACTTAGGTTGCAAAGCAATTTTTCGGTTTCTGGAAGCATTCTCAACAAGTCGATCAATAGCATCCAGCGATTCTTGACTGTTCATCGTTGCCATTGATCTTTTTATATCAGGACCTTCTTCTTCCACAATTGGCACAACTTTGGATTGGCAGTAAATCATAAACAGTTGTGGTACCATAAGCAATGAGAGATTAATACCCCAGAAGGTAATCCAGTGAGATGTCCTCTGTGGTACTCGGAGGCTGTAAGGTGTTCGATAATGCAGAGAGGATCCAATGTGAGAGAATTGGGCTTGAGCTGCGGCTCCGGCATGGATGAACGAGAAATCTATGACCCAACTAATTAAAGATGTTTGTGTCGATAGAAGGAAGATTATCATGGATATATAATATGGCAAAAAGTAGAACAGATAAACCAACATCTGGAAAAATAAACACACAAAAGAAAGACTTTAAAAAACAAAAGGAAAAAAAACATGAAATAGCTAAAGCTAGTTGCATCATAAGCTAAAATATGTAACACATTTTAATAACAAGTAGGAGTGGCTGTGTGGTAAGTAGCTTGCTTATGAACCACATGGTTCCGGGTTCAGTCCCACTGCATGGCACCTTGGGCAAGTGTCTTCTACAATAGCCTTGGGCCGACCAAAGCTTGTGAGTGGATCTAGTAAAATCCACTACTGAAAGAAGCCCGTCGTATATATATATATATATATATATATATATATATATATATATATATGTATGTGTGTGTGTGTGTGTTTGTGTGTCTGTGTTTATCTCCCCCCAACATCGCTTAACAACTGATGCTGGTGTGTTTACGTCCCTGTAACCTAGCGGTTCTGCAATAAAATTATGGAATTTGAACTCAGAACGTAAAGACAGATGAAATGCCTCTACAAATTTCATCCATGCGAACAATTCTGCCAGGTCACCGCCTTATTCTATACCAAGAATATTTATATCTGAAAACTCTGAATAACTTGGCATCTTCTCTTACACTATTTCGTCCGTAGCAAACTGTTCCCATGTTATCCACAGACTCGTGAAATTTGCGATGCCGTCACACAATTAGTTGGCAATTAGTCTACAAGATCTATAATGAGATGCGTCACCATCATCTCAAAATCCACTGTTGCATGCTTGTGTGGGTTACATGGAATTCAGTGAGGTAGATTTTCTGTGTATGGATGCCCTTCACATTGCCAATTAAGGTAATATTTTCCTCTGGCTGGACATGTTTTTACTGAAGATTGGAAATGAAGGACACTGCTTGTATGATGGTGACACTCATTTACAACTATCATGTGATTTCAAGACAACTTGTCACTAATACACACAACATGTGGAGCCAACACAGGTGCTTCTTACATGGTGCCCACACAGGTGTTCTTTACATGGCACCAGCATGGTTACCCTTTACCACAACTATATTGCCCAATATACGAGGTCTGACCAATAAGTGCCCGGACTGTTGTCATAGTAACAAAGCTAAAGCACGCAGAGTGAAGCCGCTAGGCACAGATTGCCCTTGACCTCTGCTGTGCATGTGCACTAAGTTTTAACAATCTAGCTCACTTCTACTGCTTACAGCAATACTCTGAAGTAACATGTGTAATGTGTGATAGTCGCATTGACCATAAGAGAAAGTTGTCGTGGTGATACCTGCTCAAGAGGCCTATGCAAAGTTACAGAAAGTGTATGGAGAGGAGTGTATGAGCCACACACAAGTGTAAGAGTGGTTCAGACGTTTCCAAAATGGCCGAACAAACGACAATATTGATGAACATTCTGGGAGACCTGCAACCAGCAGAACCGAGAAAAACTTTGCAGATGTGTGTGCATCTGTGAGGGGAAATCATCGAATCCCCATCCGTAAATTATCAGAGGATGTGCAGATTAGTTACAGTTCAGTTCAGTCCATTATCACTGAAGATTTGGGTATGAGATGCATGTCTGTCAAGTTTGTGCCAAAACTGCATTCAGCTGACCAAGAAGACACTCGGGTTTCAATTGCACAAGATCTCCTTGATTGTGTCAAGAACAATGAAAAGTATTTGAAAACTTTGTGTAGGCCTCTGAGCAGGTATTGCCAAAAATTTGGTGCAGATTCTCTGCTCAACTTTCTCTGTCATGGTCAATGCGACAATCACACACTACACACCTTCCTTCCAAGCAGTGCTGTAAACAGCGGGAGTGAGCTAGAACCTTAAAACATAGTGCACATGCACAGCGGAGTTCAAGGTCAGTCTGTGCCAAGTGGCTTCACTCTGCATGCTTTAGCTTTGTTACTATGGCAACAGTCCAGATACTTATTGATCAGACCTTGTATCTTTCCTTTTTGAAGAAAATAAGGGTTGTGATTTGAGGAACAATTGGCAAGTGGCTCAAGTGACTACGTCGATACCTGCTCATTAGTTTATAACTATATTGTTATTGTTCAGAAATAGCACCATTTTCAGAGAGCTGTCACTGTCTCAAATAGGACTTTATGGACACAATAGATTGAAATGAATAAATATCCCAGTATCAACCAGGCTATCAGAGGTTGTTACACATAGCTGGTCACAATGCATTTTCTGGCATTGTTGTAGCTTTTGAATAATGGCACCCTGCTGGTTAGGCAGATAGGCCAACATCCCCCACCCTGAATGGGATACCAGTCTATCATGGGGTTACAGATTTACGGCTGAGTGGATTGCTCTACTAGTCTAGGAATCAAAACCACAATTGCAAGATTAGTGCAACACTCCAATCACTAGGCTATGTGCCTTCACAAATAAATATAATCATGGTGATGCATGTAAAAAGCACCATCCGAATGTGGTTGATGCCAGTGCTGCCTGACTGGCTCTTATGTTGGTGGCACGTAAAAAGGACTATCCGAATGTGGTTGATGCCAGGCTCACCTGACTGGCTTTTGTGCCGGTAGCACATAAAAAGAACCATCCGAACGTGGTCAATACCAGGCTCACCTGATTGGCTCCTGTGCTGGTGGCACGTAAAAAGCACCATCTGAATGTGGTCGATGTCAGGGCCACCTGACTGGTTCCTGTGCCAGTGGCACATAAAAAGCACCCACTACACTCTCGGAGTGGTTGGAAGGGTATCCAGCTGTACAAACATTGCAAGATCAGATTGGAGCCCGGTGCAGTCGCTGGCTTTCCAGACCTCAGTCAAGCCGTCCAAACCATGACAAAATGGAAAATGGGCATTAAACAATGATGATGATGATAATGACGATAGAAATATAAAACTCTGTGAGATAACTTACTTGTATTTTAGGGAAAGCTGAAGGATCCATCAAATAAGGTTCCATATTAATCAAGTAGTACTTGAAAATGTGGTCACCACCAAGAACAGCCTTTAGACCAGAAAAAGAGGGAAAGAGAAAAAGAAATAATATAGATGCAATTGTTAGAAACATGACAAGTAAAGAGATAAAGCAGAACAAAAAGAAAATCGATTTCAAACTTTAGCACAAGGCCAGCAAGTTCAGGCAAGGGGGATAAATCAATTACATCAACCCCAATGCTCATCATCATGTCTTTTAAATCCAGGTTTTGCTCCTATTAATGGGGTGGCTGGATCTACCTCAATGCCATTGCAACCGAGGCAGGCAGGTGCAACCCACCCCAACCTTTGGGCAGGCTGGCTGGTGCCCATTCTCCCTGGCTATCATGAGACTTTTTTTGGAGCTGTACTGTCTATGGGGAGCATGCCCTTGCTTACTCTCAACCTCAGTTTCTATGAGTGGTCCTGAGACCAAGGCCTCTACCACGATTTTTAAGAAATGTGGTGGAAAACTAGCTCAGGAAGACAGGGACGCTACTCCCTGAGACCCCTTTCGGAGCCCCCCACTACCTAAGCTGGTGCTTATTTTATCAACCTTGAAAAGATGAAAGGCAAAGTTGACCTCAGCAGAATTTGAACTCGGAACATAAAGATGAATGAAATGTTGCTAAACATATTTGCCTGGCATGCAAACGATTCTTTTCTACTCTAGGCACAAGGCCCGAAATTTTGGGGGAGGGGGAGTCGATTAGACCGACCCCAGTACACAACTGGTACTTAATTTATTGACCCCCAAAAGGATGAAAGGCAAAGTCGACCTCGGCAGAATTTGAACTCACAACGTAAAGACAGATGAAATACCTATTTCTTTACTACCCACAAGGGGCTAAACACAGAGAGGACAAACAAGGACAGACAAATGGATTAAGTCGATTATATTGACCCCAGTGCGTAACTGGTCCTTTATTTAGCTACCCTGAAAGTATGAAAGTCAAAGTCGACCTCAACAGAATTTGAACTCAGAACATAACGTCAGATGAAATACTGCTAAGCATTTCGCCTGGCATGCTAACATTTGTACCAGCTCACTGCCTTAAGCAAAACAAAATATAAAAAGTTTATATTACACCAAATATATTTCCATTTTATCAATCACATTGGAGAAATACTTTGGAATTAACATAGCCTTCTAATAAGAGTTTTGTTTTTATTGAGAAATATATTACAGGCGTAGGAGTGGCTGTGTGGTAAGTAGCTTGCTTACCAACCACATGGTTCCAGGTTCAGTCCCACTGCGTGGCACCTTGGGCAAGTGTCTTCTACTATAGCCTTGAGCTGACCAAAGCCTTGTGAGTGGATTCGGTAGACAGAAACTGAAAGACGCCCGTCATATATATGTGTGTGTGTGTGTGTGTGTGTGTGTGCGTGTGTGTGTGTCTGTGTTTGTCCCCCAACACTGCTTGACAACCGATGCTGGTGTGTTTACGTCTCCATAACTTAGCAGTTCGGCAAAAGAGACCGATAGAATAAGTACTAGGCTTACAAAGAATAAGTCCTGGGGCCAATTTGCTTGACTAAAGGCGGTACTCCAGCATGGCCACAGTCAAATGACTGAAACAAGTAAAAGAGTACCATATTTTCTGGTATACAAACTGATGTAGTATATAGTGTAAAAACAACAAACATTCAATCATCATTATCTTCCCAAATCCTGTTCCATTTCACATGGAATTTTTGGTCCTTCAAAGTCGTCTTATTTCTTTACTGCCCACAAGGGGCTACACACAAAGGGGACAAACTAGGACAGACAAACGGATTAAGTCGATTGTAACGACCCCAGTGCGTAACTGGTACTTATTTAATCGACCCCGAAAGGATGAAAGGCAAAGTCGACCTCGGCGGAATTTGAACTCACAACATAACGGCAGACGAAATACCGCTAAGCATTTCGTCCGACGCACTAACGTTTCTGCCAGCTCGCTGCCTTCCTCCAAAGTCGTCTTGGTGTATAAGATGACCTACCCTTTTTTGGCTGTAAATTTTGGTCTGAAAAATTCACCTTGTATACCAAAAAAATGCACATCAAGTTATTCAAACATTTTGTAGACTTGACAGACAAAATGGCAAACATGTTACTTGAAGAAAGCACCAGAGGTGTGCTGAAAGAACCATACCATCTTGGAAAACCACAGTTGATAATATCAATGAAGATGGTAGGTAAGGAAAGCGTCCAGTGATGAAGTAGCAGGCTGACAGGCAGAGTCAAAAACATCTGCTGTATGTCTGCCATGGCATTTATGCCACTTTCAGTTCTGATGTCCAATCTTTATGTGAAACACTGATTTAGAGGCAAAGGTTGTCTAGTTGGATACCAGTCAACCATTAGGTTTTGTTTTTGACTAGCTATTTTTGCCTTAGAGTGAATATTGAAAAATTATTTAAACATAAAATTACTTACAAAAGCACGTAAAACAGCAACTAGACTTGCACCCAAGAAGAAGATGAGGAAAAGGATAGCTTTGGGATTCTTTTTAAGAAATGCCTGTAAAATAAAGAATTTTTGTTAGACACAATATTTAATTTATATAATGTGCAATCTCTCCTGTTAAGATGGTTTCGCAGGAAACAATCATAAAATTTGTCTCAAAATCAAATATGTTGCATTTAAGGAATTAAGGTATTTCACTACTAAACAAAGATGACATAAGTTCAAAATCCAGATATCAACATGAAATTATACCCTTGCTCAAACTTTACTGGTTTCAATCAATCTAGCAACTCCACAAATGGTTTAAGATGTCTATTAGACTCCTTCATGCAAAACTCTTAACTTGTAGCACTATCTAACCCCCTTTTTTTTAACCCTTTAGCATTCAAGTTACTCTTATTTATTCACATTGTTTTGAATTAATCATGCATAATTTTGTAGTTTTGAGATTTTGTTAATATGATTGGTTATTTTTTGAATTACAGGATAGATACAAGAGGCTAGATCTGACAAGTTTAAAGATAAAACAGAATAATTTGGACAGGTATGGCCAGTTTAAATGCTATAAGGTTAACAGCTCAGTCAAGAGGAAGAAAGGTAATGTCCATGACCAGTTTCTGAGACTGGTGGGAACAAATTATCCTTGAGTTGAAGACCTATCCCAAAAGTTTGTAATAAAATAGAGGGGTTGATGTAATTGTCTGATACCCTCCTCCAAAGCTGATGGCCTTGTGCCAAAATTATTATTATCATTATAGCATGCCAAGCAGGCAAAATGCTCTGTGGCATTTGGTCTGTCTGCACATTCTGAGTTCAAATTCCACCTTTCATCTTTTTGGGGTTGATAAATTAAGTACCAGCTGAGTATTGACGTCAATATAATTGACTATCCCCCTCCCCTATATTCCAGGCCTTGTGCCTATAATAGAAAGGGTAATTATTATAATTATCATCATTATTATTATTATTATTATTATTATTATTTAGGAAGCCAAACCTCTCAGATGAGAATTAATTATTGTCAAATTAGGAATTAATGAGAATTAAATAATGACAGAGAAGTAAGTATATTACACTTACCCATTTTGAAGACTGATTGTCATCTATGTTAAGTACTTGAACACGTGGTCGGTCCTGAAGCAGATTGACACCGACCCAAATTGGAATAACTAAATATGGAACATTCAAGAAGATTACCCACTTTATGGGATATTTACCTGTGAATAAACACATTTAAAATGATATTTAGATTTTTAATAAATTAATTGATTGCTACCAAATAAGACTGACCTACACAGATTAACCAAATTTAGAACTTTGAAGCAACCAATAAAAAGATTTGTTAGTAATGTCTAAATCAGACATTTCAAATCACATTACCTGAACTCTTTTAGTACCAGGCTACTTCATGGGATTATGGGCTACCATTGGTTGGATTTTGAATCCAACCAATGACTCTACTCAGAAACTGGGATGCATCCTGTTACTTGTATGATTCAGGAGTGTCACCTCAGACTGTTTGATCATGTTGCCTGGTTTTCCAAGTTGGATCTTGCATACCACGTTCTCTTCTCTGATAATCCTGCTGGTGGTGATGGCTCTTTCTATTTCTTTACTGCCCACAAGGGGCTAAACATAGAGGGGACAAACAAGGACAGCCAAAAGGGATTAAGTCAATTACATCGACCACATTGCGTAATTGATACTTAATTTATCGACCCCGAAAGGATGAAAGGCAAAGTCAACCTTGGCGGAATTTGAACTCAGAATGTAACGGCAGAAGAAATACTGCTACACATTTCGCTTGGCATGCTAACATTTCTGCCAGCTCGCTGCCTTTCTGGTCAACCACATACCACATGGTCATGATGGATGAGGAAGTATCTTGTGGAGATGGGGACTATCTGGGACACTGCTCGGAGGGTTGCCAAGCAGATACTGAACAGATAGCAACAAATGGTGTGTACAGTAACATTCTGCAGCAACACATGCCTCCATACCTGTCCTGACCTGACACTTTATAAATTCTAGACCTAACAATTTAAAACAAACTTCCATGGCAACCATACATTTTTCACATAGTCTTGTTCCTTGTCAGAAATGTTTCGAGACTGCAGCTAATGTTTCAGAAAGTACAAATCTGTACTATATTAGCACGCTACCCACACATACAGTGTTCCATCTACATTCATATTCTGAGTAAAAATAAATGTTGGGGGATAGGGGCAGACATGCATTTGAAATACAAGTTTCCACACACCAACATATCACAACCCCAGACCCATTCTCACAATATGTCTCTCATCTGTCTTTTTGACTCTGAATGCAATTTCCTGATGAAAGTTATAGCAGTTTGAATATGATTGATTGAACTGTGATTATTCTTTCATGATGGGAGTTACAGCAGATTGATTATGATTGATCTTTTATGATGAGAGATACAGGAGATCAGCTATGATTTTTCACATCCACAAAGAAAAGAAATGTGAAATGAAAGATAAGTAGCTTAAATAGCAATAGATAATAAATTAAGTTTTTATAGCTTTACATCCTTGTACTGTTTGTCAGAAATGTAAAGACAATACAATTGACTCCATTTCTCTTACATTACCAGCCTGAGAGGAAACAGCCACTTTGTATTTCATATGTATATAAATTTCATCTATTGGGTTGGCAACTAAGTTCCTGCCGTTTTTTTGAATTAAAATTTTTTAAAAGGTTTAATAAAAAATAACAACTAATTAATCAATAATGTATTCACCCTTGTTGTTTACAACTTCTTCCCAACATTCAACAAGATTTTCAATACCTTGTTAGTAGAAATCACCCAATTTCAACTTGAAAAATTGATCCAACCAAGCTCTCAATTCTGCATCAGTATTGAACGAAATTCCACGCATAGCATTTGAAAGAGATCGAAAGAGGTGGAAATTCGTTGGTACAAAATCAGGAGAGAACGGCAGGTGTGGAAGCACTTCCCAGCCATGCATTTGAATGGCTTCCTTGGTCATATTGGTGATATGAGGGCAGGCGTTGTCGTGCAGCAGAAGAACTCCATGCTGCTGATTAAGTCTTTTCTCTTGAATAGCCGTACTGAGTCGTTCCATCTGTTGAACATAGAGTGCTGTGTTGACCGTTTGGTTCCGTTCAAGCAATTCTTAATGGATAATCCCTTCCCAGTCCCACCATACACACAACATCGTTTTACGTGGATTAAGATCCTGTTTCACGTGTGGTGTTGTTTGTTTACTGGGGCTAAGCCATTTCTTACACTGCTTCATATTGATGTACAGGCACCATTTTACGTTGCCAGTAACGATTTGGTAAAGAAATCATTACTTGTGTCCATGAGTTGAGCAGTGACGAGTAAGCAAACCGGCGTAGATTGTGGCTCGTTGATTTTTGTTGCTGTCACTTAAAGCATGCGGAACCCATGCTCCATTCTTCTGAACCTGTCCCATCGAGTGAAGATGCTTCTCTATAGAAGTGTTGGAGCATTCCATTTTCTCTGCCAGTTCCCTTGTCGTTTGACAAGAATCTTCATGCAAAAGTTGGTTTAATCACTCACTCTTCATCGAACTCAACTGGACGGCCAGAACAAGGTGCGTCTTTGAGGTCAAAATTTCCATTTTTGAACTTGGCATACCAATCGCAAGTGGTTCTTTCAGCTATGGCACAAATGTTGCAAGCAGCTTTTGTGGCCTTGGAACCTAGATTAAAAGCAAAAAGAAGGATGTGTCAAAAATGCTCGTATTTCTTAACTTGACATTCCATTTTAATGATCTGAAAATAAACAAAAATTAACTAAAATTTACTTGAAAAAAAAACAAAAAAACAAAATAGATTCCAAAATGATTCAAAAATAGAATTCTAGAAAAAATAGATTCCAAAATTTAAAAATGCAATAAATTGCAAGATTTAAAAAATACAGCGGGCACTTAGTTGCCAACCCAACATAATCAAACTATATGTGCATGTAGCTGTCATCATAGTAGACCCTCATAACTAATTAGTTTCTAGAGGCAGCACTTGAAGATTTTGGTCAAGATTTAGTATACTTAAGACAAATTCGGACAAAACTCATCCTTGTCCAAGTAACACTTACACAAAGATTTTGAACTCAGTATAGCAAACAAACAAAACCCTTCCCTAGTTATACAAAGCTTCTGCTCTCCAGTGATAAACTGTAATCTCCATTATGACATCTGTCTAAACAACTAGGCTTATTGTGATGTCAATGGACACTGTAGAGCACCAATGGCCAGCCAATGAGATAACCTCTTCACACTTGTATTTCTTCTTTATTTTTAATAAATGTAGGTATAGTTGAGAGGCTAAGAAGTTCCAGTTCCTACCAGTTCATTTCAGAGATGCTAGAGATGGCCCATCAATTGCTGAAGAAGCCATAGAAGTGTTATTGAGACATACAGTTTGTCCTTGGTATTTTAAACTTGGGTGGAGGCGTGTCGCTTAGTGGTTAGGGTGTCAGCATCAAGATCGTAAGATTGTGGTTTTGATTCCTGGACCGGGCGACGCGTTGTGTTCTTGAGCAAAACACTTCATTTCACGTTGCTCCAGTCCACTCAGTTGGCAAAAATGAGTAACGCTGCGATGGACTGGCGTCCCATCCAGCTGGGGAACACATGCGGCATTGAAACCGGAAAACCGGGCCCTTGAGCCTGGCTAGGCTTTAAAAGGGTACATTTATTTTCATTTTATATAAACAGATATCCAGTCCCAGCTTGTTAAATTCTCTGAATCTCCTGGCCAACAAATATTTATTTTTTTATTTTAAACTTGGTAGACCCCACTCCACTCTCTCTCTCTCTCTCTCTCTCTCTGACTAAACACAGCCTATTTCTTCCAGAGAAAAAGTGGAAGTACTTAACTGGTACTTTACTTACTTTATTTATTGACCTCAGCAGGATGAAAGATAAAGTTGACCTAACTGAGATTTTAACTCTGAGCAGAGCAAGCCAGAACAAATATAGCAAAGCGTTCTAGCTGATACTCTAATGACTTTGCCACAGAATGGTCCTGTACCAGTAATATACTGAGTTGAAACATAAAAGTTACAAAGTTTAAGAACGGTATAAAATTTTAGTATCTAGTTAGGTGCAAGTATAGTTGTGTGGTTTTAGGTTCATTCCCACTGCACAGCACCTTGGGCAAGTGTCTTCTATAGCCCTAGGCCAACCAAAGTCTTTCAGAAACTGAAATGGTGAGCTGGCAGAAACATTAGCATGCCAGGCAAAATGCTTACCAGTATTTCATCTGCTGCTATGTTCTGAGTTCAAATTCCGCTAATGTCGACTTTGCCTTTCATCCTTTTGGGGTCGATTAAATAAGTACCAGTTATGCACTGGGGTCGATATAATCAACTTAATCTGTTTGTCTGTCCTTATTTGTCTCCTCTGTGTGTAGCCCCTTGTGGGCAATAAAGAAATAAGAAACTGAAAGAAGTTCATCTTGTGTGTGTGCGTGTGTGTTTGAGTACATGCACACCTGCCTGCCTATGTGTGTATGTATGTATCTATCTGTCTGTCTGTCTCTTTGTGTGTGTGTGTGTGTGTGCATATGTACATGTCTCCTTATCATGACACCATACGATGGTTCTAAATTAGCATCACCTTCATGCAAGAGATGTTGTTTGTTTCCAATCTTCCATAAAAGATATGCCTAGCCATGGGGAAATACGACCTGACTTAGCAACAGGTAAGGGTTGGCGACTGGGAAAGCATCTGGCCACAGAAAGATCTGTCTCGACGAATTCTGTCTCACCCATGCAAGCATGGAAAAGTGGATGTTGAAAAGATGACGACAACAAGGATGAATACACTGAAAGGAATAAATTCTCTTCTTTCTGCTCTTCATCTGCCAACCACACTCCTCCTCCACCTCCCCTTGCTTCTCCTCCTCCCCCACTATGTTCGTCACAATTTCAACCACGACAGGATATCAAGTTTGCTCTTTTGTTTGAACTAACTGACAACTGCAACATCAACAACAGGCGCAGCTGTGTCTCTTATAAATGATTTTGTCTCTGGCCTCTACTTTGCCAATTAGAAGGAATGCAGGATTTAGACATAACAAAAATTGCAACAGAAAAGAAAAAGGTCACTTCTGTGTCTATGTAAGCAATATATACCTCAGGTCAGTTAAAAAAAAAAGCATATGTAGAACACTATATACATATATAAATATATGCGTATATTTATATACATATATATAACAACCACATGTCTGTGTGTATATGTGTGTATGTATATATATATATATATATATATATATATATATATAGATATATATATAGAGAGAGAGAGAGAGAGAGAGAGAGAGAGAGAGATAGAGAGAGAGAGAGAGAGATAGATAGACATATATATATATATATATATGCTAGCATGGAAAACGGACGCTAAACGATGATGATGATATATAAACACACACGAGTGTTAAAGGATACTTTTGTGTATATATCATATGTATATATAAATACACACCTGAGTGTTAAAGGTTACTTTTGAGACAAGTTTAACCTGTTCTCTATACTAACAAAAGGTTGTTGCAGCTGTAGGCTTTGTTTAAGCTCAGATCTGCCTTGATACAGCTGACCCATGTTTATACAGTCAAAGGTATTCAAACCATAACCATTCTATATTTTCCAGGAATACCCAGGATTACAGTATTAATCATTTTCCTTTTTTATGATGCTTGGATATGTATGAACATGTCTGGTGTGAGGGAGGTTCAGCTGCTGTTTCTAGTAAGGTGGACAGACAACCATATAGATCAGTCATGGGTAAATTGCAACCTGCAGCACTTTCTGAATGGCGTACCTAATGATAAACTACCTTGAAGCTTTTTAGCAGTGTGACCTGCTTGATGATGAGCCATGTCCCATATAAATCCACTTCCGATAAAGGTTGACCAAGCCCGATACTAAATACTCTTTTCTGGTTCATCTGTGCCAACAGTTTTCTATGTCTTGTGAATGGATTTGATAGTCAGAAACTGAAGGAAGCCTGGCATACATACATATCATCATCATCATTTAACGTCCGCTTTCCATGCTAGTATGGGTTGGATAATTTGACTGAGGTCTGGCGAACCTGATGGCTGCACCAGGCTCCAATCTGATCTGGCAGAGTTTCTACAGCTGGATGCCCTTCCTAACGCCAACCACTCCAAGAGTGTAGTGGGTGCTTTTACATTCCACCAGCACGAGGGCCAGTCAGGTGGTACTGGCAATGACCACGCTCAAATGGTGCTTTTTATGTGCCACCTGCACAGGAGCCTGTCCAGCAGCAATGGCAACAACCACACTCAAATGTTTTTTCACGTGCCACCAGCACAAGTGCCAGTAAGGCGACACTGGTAACAATCACGCTCGAATAGCACGGAAGCCAGTTTGTTGCTCTGGCAACGATCATGCTCGAATGGTGCTCTTAGGGCTCCACTAGCACGGATGCCAGTCATGGAATTTGATTTCGATTTCACTTGCCTCAACAGGTCTTCGCAAGCAGCAATGTGTGTATGTGTGTTTATCTCCCACTACTGCTTGACAACCAGTGTTAGTTTGTTTACATTCCCCAAAACTTTGTGGTTCAGCAAAAGAAACTAACAGAATAAATACCAGGCTTAAAGAAATAGTACTGGGGTCAATTCATTCGACTAAAAACTCTTAAAAGGCAGTACTCCAGCATGGCCACACTCTAATGACTGAAACAAGTAAAAAAGTAAAAGATATATATATATATTCTTTTATTTGTTTCAGTCATTTGAATGCAGCCATGCTGGAGCACCGCCTTTAGTTGAACAAACAGACCCCTGGAGTTATTCTTTGTAAGCCTAGTACTTGTTTTATTGATATTTTAATGCTGAACCACTAAATTACAGGGACATAAACACACCAGCATTGGTTGTCAAGTGATGGTAGGGGACAAACACAGACACACAAACATACATATACACACATATCTATATACACACACACACACATATATATATATATATATATATATATATATATAAACAGGCTTCTTTCAAAATCCAGTCAGAAGGTTTTGGTCAGCCCTAGGCTATAGTAGAAGATACTTGCCCAAGGTGCCATGCTGTGGGACTGAACCTGAAACCATGTGGTTGGTAAGCAAGTTACTTACCACACAGCCACTCCTGCGCCTATGTATATATATATATATATATTCAGGCTGTACAACAATCTCCAATCAGAGATGGTTGGTTGTAATAAGGGCCATGGGCACTGTCCCTTCTCTTCTAACTGATATAAATAAATACCACTCTCCAAAACAGGACATGCTAATGTGTTGATGTTGTTGTTTAGCCCCAGGTGAACCCTGAACAAGCAGACTTATGCTCAAAAGTGTCCCAGAAATAGCAATTTTACTCTATTTTACCCAGACACAGTACATCTAGGTCCGCATTGTTGTGGCATTCTTGTACAAAACTTTCTAATACTGCCGGTTAAGTAAACTGGAACCATACAAAAGTGAGCAGAGACTTAACGAAAGACTAATAAAGATATGAGAGCCAAGTAATTAGCAAGAAGTTGATTGGTGTCCTTAACACTGATATCAAAGCTGAGTACATCTAAAAATATATTATTCATAGAGACATTAAGACACACAGACAGACTCACACAGACACAATCACAGAAACATGCTCACAAAAACAGATATACTTCATAGAAACAAGTAAACATACTCCTCACACTAACAAGCATACACACACACACATATATGAACAGTCAAATACACACAAACACACAAAAACATGTACACACACACACACACATACTTACCAATAACACCTCCAGGAAGCAGGATGAACATACTATGAACAATAGAGCCGACCCAAAACAGACCAACTTCTCGATAATTCTGGCTGGAATAGATTAAAAAAAACATACATTAATTTATCTCTCAGCATTGTGTATACAGTGTGTGTGTGTGTGTGTGTGTCAATGTATGAAGACAGGCATGCACACACACACACACACACAAAATACAATATGAAGCAGGAAAGTGTATTTAAATATTTGTTTATGTATGTGTATGAATGAGATAGACACAGACACACATGCACACAGACACACACACATGCATGCATGTGTGGACGCACACAATTAACAAAACAAAACAGGAAAGTGTAGTCAAGTATTTGTGCATGTACGTGTGTATGAATGAGATAGACAGACAGACACACACACATGGCAAACAGGAAAGTGTATTACTGTATCAGTGTGTGTGTGTGTGTGTGTGTGTGTGTGTACGTGTTCAAGCATGTTTACCATATTTCATAATTCAGAGTTACGGCAATAATAATTATATACTGTACTTATATTCCAATAATTCTTTCTAATTTTGCACAATGCCAGCAATTTTGAGAGAAAGAAGAAATCAATTTCATAAACCCAGAGCTTAACTGCTACTTGATAAATGGATCCCAAAAAGCAGAATGGCAAAGTCAATCTCGGCAGAATTTGAACCCAGAATGTAAAAAAACTGGAAGAAATGCCACTAAGCATTTAAACCAGCCATATCAGGCATTTAGACTCTTTAGCATTTAAACTACCCACATCAGACATTTAAACCAGCCATATCATTGATTTGAACCAGCCATATCAGGCATTTAGACTCTTTAGCATTTAAACTACCCACATCAGACATTTTTAAAACCAGCCATATCATTGATTTGAACCAGCCATATCAGGCATTTAGACTCTTAGCATTTAAATACCCACATCAGACTTTAACCCAGCCATATCATTGATTGAACCAGCCAATCAGGCATTTAGACTCTTTAGCATTTAAACTACCCACATCAGACATTTAAACCAGCCATATCATTGATTTGAACCAGCCATATCAGGCATTTAGACTCTTTAGCATTTAAACTACCCACATCAGACATTTAAACCAGCCATATCATTGATTTGAACCAGCCATATCAGGCATTTAGACTCTTTAGCATTTAAACTACCCACATCAGACATTTAAACCAGCCAATCATTGATTTGAACCAGCCACATATCATTTAAACTCTTTAGCATTTAAACCACCCACATCAGACATTTAAACCAGCCATATCATTGATTTGAACCAGCCATATCAGGCATTTAAACCTTTTAGCATTTAAACCACCCACATCAGACCCAAACATTCTACTTGTTTCAAGTTCAAAGTAGCCATATCCAGCCTCTCACACCTACCCTATAATGCCTTTCAAAAAATAAACAATCACATCATCAAAATCTTGAAGCTACGAGATAAGGCATGATTAATTCAAAACAGTGCGAATAAATAAGCATTACATTTGACAGAATAATCTAAATGCTAAAGGGTTAAATCTAGGGTAGTAATGAGTCTGTCAGCTCACCACCTTATTTATGTCCCAATAATCCTTTCTACTAATAGGAACAAACCCAGAAATTTGGTGGGAGGGGGACTAATCAATTATATTGACCCTAGTGCTTTAACTCGTACTTATTTTATCAACCTCAAAAGGATGAAAGGCAAAGTACACTTTGGTGGAATTTGAACTGAGAACATAGAGAACCAAAAGAAAAGCACCTGAGAAATTTGACAGACTAATGATTATTTCAGTTCACTACCTGGTTTGAAATTAATATTCCTTCTAGTATAGGCACAAGGCCTGAAAATTTGAGAGAGAGGCATAGCAGGTTACAGCAACCCCAGTATTTAACTGGTACTTATTTCATCAACCTTAAAAGGATGAAAGACAAAATCAAATTTGAACCCAGAACATAAAGCCAGATGAACTGTTGCTAGGTATTTGAGTTAGTGTAGTGATTATTCTGCCAGCTTGCCATCTTATTTATGCTCCGATTACGAAGGCAAATTTGTGATAATAAATAAACTGTTTTAATGAGTTTAATTAAACTACTCAAATGAAATAGGGACAAAAATTTTGAATGTTCAAAATTTGGGAGTGTGCCAACATGTCAACATGTGTGTGTGTGTTGGTGTGTACATGAGCATGTATGTGTATAAACACATGCACTCACACATATACACACATACACACTGTGGGTGCAGTCATTTGGCAACCTCATGGATTTAGGTTCAATCCCATTTGTCAGCTACCTCACCCTTGGTTTGACAAAAGCCTTCCAGTAGATGAAAAACTATAGGAAAAGCCCTTCAAAGAGAGACAGACAGACAGAGACTGGCCCTATGCTTGAGTAGGATACTTAATCTGGTCCCTGAAGTAGAGTCCACTATTTTGTCAATCCAGGACAAGTTTTTGACCTAAGGATGACTTCCACCCTCTCCTTCTTGCACCAGTCTTAGAGATCCTAAAAAAAAAAGATCATAGGCACTGCTGCCTTTCTTCCTCTAAGTAACAGATAATATTAAACACACACACACAAACATATACTTACACATACATTCACACAGATGTTTAATTTAAAAATTACTGGAAATACGCTGCTTGTGGAGAAAGATTAAAAATAGATCCAACATTATTTCTGGACATGTCTTTTCCTTTTATCAAGTATACATGAATACACTTTCCTATATTGTGTGTGATTGTGTGTGTGCGCGTGTGTATGATTGTGTGTGTGTGTGATTGTGTGTATATGTGATTGTAAGTGTGTATGAGATTGTGTGTGTGTGTGTGTGATTGTGTGTGTGTGTGTTGGTGTGTGTATGTGATTGTATGTGATTTGTGTGGTTGTATGGTGTGTGTGTATGTGTGGTGTGAGTGTGATATGTGAGTGGTGTGTGTGTCTGTCTGTCAATCATGTAAACAAACCTTCCTGCTTTCTGTGAATTTATTTATTTTAAATATCATCATCATTTAATGTCTGCATCCCATGCTAGCACAGAGTGCCTCGGTGTGTGCGTGTGTGTGTGTGTGTGTGTGTAATGTCAGGTCACTCTTAGAGTTATTGCTAACATGTAACCCAGGGCAACCTACGGCTAAGCAAGGAGGTGGTTTTCAAAAAACAAAACCTGCCAAAAAGTGAATGAAATTAAGAGAATCAAGAGTCGGTCGCCTGCTGACACTCGTTGACGATACATCGAAGAGGCCAGGGAACAGAAGAAAGAAGACATGCACCCAATACCAGAGCTGAAGACACCTCCGAAGAGGGTGGGGGGCACCACATCAAAACAGTAGAGGAGTAGGGGCTGAAACTGGACGTGGTTCCCCCTGATGATGTCTTGAGCTAACTGGATCCTATAAAGGAGCTGTTGTGGTAGCAGACCATGAAACACGGTTGAAATTCCTTTCAGGAAGAAACTAACCGTGTTTAGACCAGCAGAGGATGGACTCCACCAATTTATCCACACATGCAACCATTCACAACAAGTGTTTCTATCAAATATATAGAATGAAAGGGTTAATAGGTTAATTCTTACTTCCATGATTGTGCTGTTAACATAACCAGGTACATGGCGTAATGTGCAATGCCATCCCAATAACATATCATTGTGCCGTGAGAGGTTCTCAAGTAGGGTTCTCCTTCTCTTAAGTAGAATTCCATGAAGTCGTCAATAATTCCATCGTTTTCTAAAGCAATGATCAAATCAATTACAGAGCTGAATGTAAATATTCCCAACACTGAAATAAGAAATAAAAAAGAATAAAGAATAAAGATTATAACGAATTTAAGGAATGTATTGTTTTGTTTTAAATTATGAAATCATGTAGTGATGCTACTGTGTAAGGTTCAGCGCGCATGCGCAGAATGGGACTACTTCCGGGTGGCCACCGGAAGTCTTCCCCATGCGCATGTGCGGGAAACTGACCCCCTAAGGCACACTCACTCATTCATCCTCTCTGGGCATTTCAGCCATCGTGAACAGACATGCATTGGTAGTCTCTGATAACCACACCGACTTAGCTGCGGACGACATCGAACCACTTCAACCAACGAACAAGAAGCTGTACAACAGATTCGGCTGTCGTTTTCCCAGAAACAAACTGCTGTCTTTCACTGATAACCTGACTTCATCTGTTTATATCTAACTCTTTGTATGTGACGGATCGGATCACCCCTTTCAGTGATACCGATACCAGATCCTGTTACACAAATACAGACAGAAAAAAATGTAAGAAAATAGAGACAAAAAAAGATTTTTGTTTTCTGGAATAATCAATTATTTTGGTGAAAGACTGACTGTTAAATTAAATAACAGGCATTCCTTCTTCAATGATCCCTGGCATTAGTATCATCCATGTTTTATAAACCGACTACTATTATCCAAATTTGTTATAGTATCCCTGTAACCTTTAGACATTCTGAATAAATGAAAGTATAAAAAATCTTCCAAACAAAAATCCAGGAGGTTAAAATGTTAAACTATTCATTTCTTGGTAATGAAATCAAACCTTACAAAGTGCTACATCCACCAAGTTCTGCTCATAGGCAAGGAACATATCAGTCTGTGCGGTTAACTAACAGGATCTGCTTCACTTTGCAGTTAGTGGTATTAAAAACAGTTGCTTCGGTATGGAGCAATGCAAATTGTCCAAATTGACAAAAAACTCTGCTGAAAATTGCACAGAGAAATGGATGTCCATGTTAAAATAAGAGGAAATGGAGAAGAGGAGACTAATAGAAATAATTTACTCTTTACTCTTTTACTTGTTTCAGTCATTTGACTGCGGCCATGCTGGAGCACCGCCTTTAGTCGAGCAAATCGACCCCGGGACTTATTCTTTGTAAGCCCAGTACTTATTCTATCGGTATCTTTTGCCGAACCGCTAAGTGACGGGGACGTAAACACACCAGCATCGGTTGTCAAGCAATGCTAGGGGGACAAACACAGACACACAAACACATATATATATACATATATACGACAGGCTTCTTTCAGTTTCCGTCTACCAAATCCACTCACAAGGTATTGGTCGGCCCGGGGCTATAGCAGAAGACACTTGCCCAAGATGCCACGCAGTAGGACTGAACCCGGAACTATGTGGTTGGTTAGCAAGCTACTTACCACACAGCCACTCCTGCGCCTATTTGATTTGTTTTTTACTATAAAATTTCTCCTTGAAGAAACAAAATAATTTCTTTTTAATAGTCATAAAGGTACAAAATTGGTGGGAAAATATAGTTTTAAATTGACCTTAGTGTCTGACTGGTATTTATTTTTTAAATATGAAAGAGAATGTTGATTTGCTACACCAGCACAATAAAATGTTACAGTGTTGTGGGATCTGGATTCACAACAGCATACTATAATACTGAAGAGAAGAGGATATGAACTGCCACATAGTTGGTCTCTACCCCATTCATTCACTCATCTATGCTTCAGTTCAAACTCTCTCTCAAACAAACATTTCTCACAGATGTACTCCCCTTTCACTGAATTTTCTACTGTAACTACAATGGCCTCTGCTCATTCAGAGTTAGTTGGTTGCATACCACCTTCACTGAATCCCAGTCAATACAATTGGCTCTCTTCCTTTTAGTACAAACTGTTTCCCTACTTCCAGGCCTGCATCGACCACATTACTTAATCCTTCCTCCCCATGAAATCAAGTCTGTGGTTGTATCCATGACTTTGCGAAGCACTTCAAGACTAATTAGATCAATACAGTTGACATTCTTTAACAACTGCAAGGTATTCACATCAGAAGGAAAAAAATAAAATAAAATGATAAGCCAGTGCATTCAAACTCTGTTCATGTTTTGCTTGCAGTTGTTGACATTTTAATTTCATATCCCACGTTTTGAGAACAATAGCACAGCTGGTTATAGCCTTCCAAAGAAGTCAGTTAATGGTTAGCTGAATTTTTGATGGTAAAAATGTAAAAGGAATGTCTATGCAACAAGGATAGAATAAATACCCCAAGGTAATTTTGTTTGAATGCCCTGGCTTATCATTCTATTTTTTTCTTTCTGATGTGTATACCTTGCAGTTGTTAAAGAATGTCAACTGCTTGAGAAAGTCATGGGTACAACCACTTTCTTCTGACTATTCCATTAAAAAAAAAAAAAAAAAAAAAGAGAGAGAGAGAACAAATTAAACCAGTTCCTAAGACATATTTCTCTCAACAAAAATAAAATAACATCGACTGATATTAGACGGTGCACTTTTAAAACAACAACTCTTGCTCAAACATTTTATGCAAATAAAATATTTTACAGAATAGCAAATTATCTAACATTGGATCTTTATAGCAACCTATTTTTTTTTCTATATAAATTACAAATATTTCCCCAACATTGAAGCACTATTCACATACATCTGGGTTACTTGCAGCCACTATTTTTTCTTTACAATATGAGCTAACAAAAAATCTTCTTTGTGGTTAATCGATTGCCAGATGGGAGCCAAATCATATGCTACTTTGTAAAAGGAGATATACATTGAAAAATATTGCCCAAGATACATTGAATAATGTGCTCCAAGATATATTATAAAAGGAGAAAAAGCAGGATAGTTACAACTTGAATGCTTTGATCAGAGCTGGCTAGGAGCAAAACAAGGACAGTAAGAACCTTCATAATAGACTAAAACAACAATCTGTCTAAATCAAATGAAGCTGATCAGGAGTGGCTGTGTGGTAAGTAGCTTGCTTACCAAACCACATGGTTCTAGGTTTAGTTCCACTGCATGGCACCTTGGGCAAGTGTCTTCTACTATAGCCTTGGGCTGACCAAAGCCTTGTGAGTGGATTTGGTAGATGGAAACTGAAAGAAGCCCGTCGTATATATGTGTATATATATATATATACACACATACATACACACACACACACACATATATACATAAATTTATATATGAAGAATGAGTACAATCAGCAAAATCACAGATAAAAGAAATTTTTTTTTAGAATTTGAAAATTTAGCCTTCGTCAGCTACCATGCTAAGGATTCTGACTGTTTTGATACTTTTATATACATAATCAAGAAGAGCTACACAGTTGCTATTTAACAAACTCGCGAAGCTGTCAACAGAAGATACTTATCGAAAATGCTTTGCATTTGGAATCAAACCTCGTGGTTTGCTGGTTTGCAAAGCAAAATGCTTAACAACACCATCCTGTCTATACCTCTTAGATTCCAAGTTCAAATGTCATACAAACAGACAGAATATATATCTATTAGTTGTTGGTAGGGACACCATATTTCATCATGCAACCATAGAATATTATCAAATATATCAAAGGCTTAGAAGTCAATATTGTACCCCACCAGTGTTAGTAGATAAATTATTTCACTTTTGAAAGTTATCTCTACAGACATTCTACAGAAATTAGAGCCAGCACCGATCTGTTACATTTCAAATACAAACACATCTATGTAAACAATATGATTGAAGATAAAAAAATAGGCAATAGGTGTCTAGCATATTTCAGGAGTTCTTGCTCCTTCTTCAACACATCATCCAACTCATTGCTTAAACAGCCACCAAATATAGCAATGTAGCATAATTGGATATACCAATTTTACATAAATAGATACAGGTACAAACTGGCTGCCATTATAATTGAACACATCCCTACCCACAAAAGATTGCTTTGTGGTCTTGTTTTATAAAGAAATCAGGTCTCATTCTATATTTAGTATTAGACAAGTGAACAAAAGAACCTCTATGCAGTTGTCTGTCCTATTAAAAATAACAGTCAGATCTCCAAACTGTATTCTACCAATTTGGGCCTTGGTGCCCAAATCCTGAACTGAAAGACTTCGCCAGGTGGTGCTATTAAGTTAGACATGGCCTGGGCCAATACTGGCCAAAACCTTTCTAAGTTATTCTAAGTTATAGTGGACAATGTATGCCATGATGGTCATAAAGAGCTGGAACTCTTGTGATCAAATGTGTGTCTGTTCAATCAAGATTTACCTGGTGCTAAAACAACTTAGAATTTGGTGAAACTTAATTTACGCCCCACTTCTGTGTTTACTTGCTGAGTCTAGAAGAAGGTACAGTGGCCATCACGTTTGAGAACCCTTCAAGACTGGTGAGATTAACACGATAAATACCTGCAGGAAAGAGATACCAGAAACCCAGTGTTCTAGGAGAGAAAAGACTGGTCATAGTGATTAAGGTAGGGCCTGGAAGAATGAACACAGTAAGGATGAACACAGTAAGATAAGTGCGTCAACAGAACCCGAGTAGCTAAAGTATAAGACAAACCAGTTCCAAGGAACAGGGGCCATTATGATAATAGAAAAGACAATAAACCAGTAAAATAAGTATAGGTTTAGGTACAGGCATAGCTTCCCAACCATATGGTTCCAGGTTTAGTTCCACTGTGTGGCACTGGGCAAGTGTCTTCTACTATGGCCCCAGATTGACCAAAGCCTTGTGAGTGGATTTGGTAGAGGGAAACTGAAAGAAGCCCATTGTGTGTGTCTTTGCATCTGTGTTTGTCTCCCACCACTGCTTGACAAAGGTGCAGGTTTGTTTACATCCCATAACTTAGCGATTTGGCAACAGAAACCAGTAGAATACATATCAAGCTTTAAAACAAAGTACTGGGATTGATGCAATCAACCAAATAATTCAAGCATGGCTGCAGTCTATTGACTGAAACAAGTTAAAGATTTTTAAAAAAAACATGTCAAAGAAGTTTCTCTATTCAAGACATTATACATCTAAAATATTGCGTTTCTTTTTGGCTTTCCCACCAACTTTGTTTCCTCGTAAATTTCAGAAAAATAGATATTTTTTCAATGAAATTTTCAACAACTACCTTTCAGATAGGGTAGAGGATCTTTTCACTTTGACCAGCAGATTTTTAAAATAACTTCTTTGTAACTAAACACTTTTAAGCTTCGTATACTGGTAGAATGTGTTACATAAAACATCTTTTTCTCTTGGCTTTCTTGAGAAAATTCTGTAGTTTGTAAGCTATTTGTTGTTTAATTTCTTGCATTTCGGCAATTTCAACCAATCAGTGACGTCTATTGAGGTGAATACATTTTCTGCCGTAGTGTGTCAACAACAATTATTTGTGGTGTCCTGAGGTGGATTAGCTCGACTAAAGGCGGTGCTCCAGCATGGCCACAGTCACATGACTGAAACAAGTAAAAGAGTATATACTTGTAATCTACACCATCTGAAATGGCTTTGTAGTAAATTTTATTAAAAAATATTAATTTTTCTGAGTTATGAGGAAGCAAATTCAGACAGAGGCACACTTGCATAGGGATGTCTTCTTTTCATTTAAGTGCACCAATTAGCTCTGCAGTTTGCGGCTATATGTGGTCACTCAATATGCTAGAAATAGCAGCCAAATTCCAGCAACTCATACTCTAATGCCTTAAAAAGCGATTCTTTGGATAATATAGTTTTAATCTGGCAAAAAGATAGGTTAGCCAATTGCTAGAAAACCTTCAATCAAATCTGTTTAATGTGACTTGACTAAGTGGCTATCAACAACAACTTTTGGCTGACACAGGAAAGTTATCAACATGTCAACCCTTTAATCAAAGGCGTTCAAACAACAACCACCTTAATTTCTTTTTTGGAACAGTGGATCTCATAGTACATTAAACTATAAATACTAGCACGTAAATATTAGGTTGAAAATCCCTTTGGGGAAGAAAAAGATCGAAGGTTTCCCCTGGAATACGAACCCACATCTGTAAACACACCAAGGGTTCTATTATTTTATTTATTTTTCAGTCAGTATTTGTAAGACTTAAAGGCAGAGGTAAAGAATACGTACACCACCTGTTTTCGCGTAATAAAAACCCTAAATACCAGGTGTACGTGTTCCTTACTTGGTTAAACTAAAGCGTTACACCATTCGCCGGATATACTCTGTATTTGTTTTTAAGGAGAATACAATTTAAGGGATATTCGGCGGAATTCCCGAAGGAATCTGGTCACAGATTTGCAATTAGCGTGTTTCAGTGGTTGCCGAGGAAGCTGAGTCGAACTTCTTGTGAGAAACTGACAGAAGAGCTTGCAAGGGAATTAACTGTGTCTGTGGTTAGCAGAGGGCGGGGAGGAAGTATATTATAAGATAATTAAACATTTTGACGGCAAAGTAAACAACTCGAGGAAGACAACAGCTGAAAAGGGTAAAACAAAAAAGATTAATAAAAACTACATAAAAACGATGTTGGTTGAAATTTCATGGTGACTTACCATAAAAGAAACGATCTGTAACGTTTCGCCGGTTTCGTATGTAGAGGTATGGAATACCAATCATAACAGAAAGGACGAATACACCGCAGAAGAGTATTAGCAAAGGTTGTCGCACTGTGAAGATATTGTTTAAGCAATAAGAAGTGGGAATTGCCAGTAACGATGATAGAAAGACGATTGCCGACATTCTGAGTTGTTAGAGATTAACAGAACAAGTGGAAATATAAGCTTCTAGAATAGTTAACCCTGTTTGTTATCCAATTGACTACTGCGTTAAAATTATTTAAATTAACAGAAATCTTTTCCTTCGTTGATGTCCTTCCAGATATAACAAATAAACGTCATGTTGCATTTAGTTTTGCTTTGCTTGAAGCAGCAGCTTCTGGATTTATAAAGAAATAAGTTATCTCTCGGAATAGCAGTTTTAAGAAGTGCGGGTGAATGAGAGCTGAGTGAGAGAGGAAAGAAATAATGTGTGTGAGAGAGGGGAGAGAGAGAGAGGAAAGAAATAATGTGTGTGAGAGAGGGGAGAGAGAGAGAGAGAGAAATAATGTGTGTGAGAGAGGGGAGAGAGAGAGAGGAAAGAAATAATGTGTGTGAGAGAGGGGAGAGAGAGAGAGAGAGAAATAATGTGTGTGAGAGAGGGGAGAGAGAGAATGGAGGCGGGGCGAGAGATAGAGTGAAATTGTAATTAAGAAAAATAGTCTTTTGCTAATGTGAATCTTCAGAGAAAAATAAAGACCCGTAGAGTATTTCAGAATCGCAAATTGGTTTGTTTTTGAAAGATCAACCCACCAGGGAGACTAAATAGTGACATTTGCCGCGCTGTTTGAGGCAGCTTGAGCAACGCAGGATATAGGAAAAGCAGTTTTTAAAAGCGAATTGATATTTTTGTATGAAATAGCAATAATTAAGTAACTTTTAAAAACAGAATAAATCCGTTTTTTTTTTTCTTTTTCCTTTTCGATTCTCGATGCACTTGAAAATTACAAAGCAATCCTCTCATCAGATGTTCCGATTGATTGGTCAAAATTAGTTCAAAGTAGATACAATCGATAATGCTACCTGACTGCAGTAGCTTAATGAAAATTTCGTAACTTTTGAAGCTCGTTATTCAAACACTTGACCCTTTAAGGTAATAAACATTGTATTAAATACACCTGAAACGAGGTTATTCTATTGAGAGCAAGATCAAATAAAAATTATTTTTAGATATCTTTCCTATGTCCGCAGCATGCTTATTTAAAAAAAAAATTTCAGTTGTGTTCTCTGTTTTGTCCAATTTTCTAATTTAATTTTGTAAAACGGTAAACTTATGTTGAATGTCTCTAAATACATATGAAAAGTATACAGAAAAGCAATTTTTTTTAAACATTGTCTTTATTAAAAAAAAAACACGTTTATCTTTTGGTATTATTTTCATAATTCTTGATTTTAAAAAAACGTTGATGATTTTATTATCAAAATCACCCATTTTCAATGCTGATTCTTTTAGTAGTTCAGCCATTGGGCCCTGGCCATGCTGGAGCACCACCTTCAAAATTTTTGTCAATATCGACTCAATGTGGGGCTTAATTTATCAATGGCTGGTTTTGCCCAAGTTATCTCCCTTCTACAGACCTTAATAATGGTTCCAAATTTTTGCATGAAGTCAGCAATTTTAAGGGAGTCGGTATATCGATTACATCAACTTGTACTTATTTACCAACCTCGAAAAGATGAAAGACTATGCCAATCTCAGCAGAATTGGAACCCAGAAAGTAAAAAGCCAGAAGAAATATAGACCTTAATACTACAAGGCATTTACATACACAAAGGCATGCTTGCATACATGCTTGCATACATACATACATACATACATACAGGCATGCATACATACATACACAAACCCTCTTAAAATTTAAAGGATAACTGTTAAAACGAAATGCTTTTCTTTACAACACAAAGTATGTGGTTAGTCAAAATTTACTTTAAATTAAAAAGGGAAAGAGAAGATATACATACATGCGTATATAAATACATACATAAGGAAAGAGAAACTGTGTACAGTTGTGGAAATTAGCAGCTCAGAGGATGTTAACATAAAGCTAAAGATCAACAAAAACGAAAATACCCAGTGGCAGATGCAGGGGCATTGCTCTAGTTACGCGGGCAACACCCGTTCTAGCTGAACTGACACCAAAAGAACCGAGACCAAGGTTTATTACCTGCCGTTTCATATGCATATGGTCTGCTACAACTAAGGTAGAATACATAAAAATGGGTCCATTTGTTACGAATTACGATTCCCACCTCTTATAGTTTTTTTTAGTTTTTTTTTGAAATTTTTGGGCAACACCCAAAAAGAAATCCTGGATCTCCTCCCCCTGATACCTACACTGAACTATTGAGGAATCTACAGCTACACTATCCAGATTACAAGTTCTGGTTAATACTGGTAATTATTGGGGCACTAGGATATGTGACACAATGCCTGAATACCAATCTTCAGAAATCAGGTTTCTCAAAACTAGAAAGGAGAAAGCCGATTTGAAGACTACAGATCCAATCCATCACTGAAACTGTAAAAATTTGAAAAACTTTCCAGAAGTTTATCATTTAAATATATGTGAGCATGTCTAGAAACGCAACGCATTTGTAGACATGCTTATATATGCATGGGAATACACACATAAAACATACAAATCTGCACATACATACATAATACAAACAAAAATACTCTGTTGATGTTGAGATTCCAATGAAGGAGCCTTGGATCTATTGGCAAGAAATCTTGAAATAAACTGAATAATGCCATACATACATATGTGTATGTGTGTGTGTATCGTGTGCTTTCCATTTACTAAAATTCATTCAAAAGAGACAAGTCAACTGAAGTTATAGTGTGACACTTGCCCAGTGTTCCACCCAACGGGGTCAAACTTGGAATCAAGTAGTCGCAAGGCGAACTTCTCAATCATGAGATCCCTTATCAAGGTGCTATGCTGGGCTTGATCTTCAACCATTAAATTATACAAAATGATTAGTCACTCATAAACAAGATAGGGTAAATTTGCCTCTCAAATTCTCCTGAATTACATTTGAGAAACAAAAATTTTAAATATCTGGGTCAAATTGAAAGATGATCATGAAAAGACAGCACATGATATGAAATTAACAAAAGTCAACTAAATCAAAAAACTCATCATAAAATATTCTCTATAGCTTCTTCATTGATCTGCTTGAGTGTTTCTCTTCATGACATATTTACACACATTCAGTTAAAGAGAAGAAGTTATTGCAATTAGTTATTACTCATTTTGCCCCAGTTTAGACAACGTTTTTTGGAAAATTGAACGTTATCAAATTAGACATTAGGGGGGGGGTGACTTGGAATCCAACAGAGAAAAGAATATTGATTGTTAGTGACCAAAAATTATCCAAATATTTTAGTAACCTCTATTACAATTGGGTTAAAATTTAAGAAAAATTTCTTGAAAAAAGAGGACCTGCCACATATGTTTCAGATTCTCTCAACTTCAACAACAACTATACTGACCGATTTTTCTCTTAAATATAATGTAGCAACACAAAATGGTGATGCAATACTTGTAATATAATGATTTCAAATCAATAAGGAAAGAATAACCAAAGATCAGAAATTACTCATTTTACCCCACTTACTAATATATATAATTACACACATACAAGATGAGCTTCTTTCAGTTTCTGTCTATCAAATCCATTCACAAGGCTTTGGAAGATACTTGCCCAAGGTTCCACACGATGAGGCTGAACCCAGTTACACCTACATCTGTGAATGTGCGCGTACACGCACACATACATACACACGCACGCAACTACACAATAAACTATAAGGAGCCACCGAGTTTGACCTGCTAGAAATAACAGCTCTTAAATCCCCCTCGTATCCTGTCCTACTGCCTTAAATAAAGAACACGTTAGATAGTTAAATAACACTCGTCAGATGGTCACGGTCAGAATTCCTTTGATCATATGTCTGTTTGACCTGGGATTAAACGATGGGAAAGCAACAAAGTGAAAATCCATCAGCATCGATGTGACTAAGGAACAATAACTCTGTACGGCAAAATATTATACGAACACTTTGCGGTTACCAAAGCAACAGAAATAAACTATATTAGTCGGAAACATGCCGGTATTAGTAAAAGATTATGAATGGGAAGAAACCGAAACCAATGTACTCATCAAAGTTGCTCTAAAAGGAATACACAGCAGTAAAGCTGATGTATTAACGTCTAGTGAATATCTAAAGGTGAAATTATACTTCTTTTCTACGCTGTTTAGAAAACAGTTGGGTGTGTATATAAACTTTGGTGTGCATTGATACAATGTTAACAAAAGACTAAAAAAAGAAAAAGCCCATCCAAATTCTGTCGGAACACATTATACACAGGAATGTTGTCAAATCGATACTAACTCTTTGGCATACCTATACAATTGTACCGCACCCTCCGATTTCTTTCCTCATAACTTTCATTTTGTAGGTATATATGTATGTATGTCTGCACACCCACCAACTTTTTTTTCTTTACATTAAATTCTGATATAATCGTAATCCATACCATCTGAAAGATATTTACAGAATATTTCATTTAAAAGTAACCATTTTGAGGAAACAGTATCGACTCGTGTGATGTCCTAGCTTGGTCATGATAAAAAAAAAAAAAAACCACCCTTTTCACGCCTAGACAGGCTCATGGGCTCGGTTTCTGTGGCATATGTGATCCCCACAGCTGAACGGGACGCCAGTCCATCGCAGTGTTACACATGAAACAGGAAAAGAGAGAGAAAGTTGTGGCGAAAGAATACAACATGGGTCGCCACCACCAACTGCCAGGGCCTCGTGGTGCTTTTAGGTGTTTTCGCTCAATAAACACACACAACGCCCAGTCTGAGAATCGAAACCGTGATCCTCTGACTGCGAGTTTGCTGCCCTAACCACTGGACCATTGTGCCTCCGCTAGTTTGGTCACAACTCAGTTATTTTGCCTTTGTAAAATAATGATTGAATTTCATTTTAATATTTTCCTCTTACTCTACAGGTGAACTACCGACCTTTTCTCTTTGAATGTTTTCTTCATGAAAAAGTCGACACTGCTGCAAGTTCTGTACAGCTAAAAAATGGAGAAGTGGTCTTTTTACTGTTAAAGCTAACACCTGGTCTGTGGACTAAATTGCAGTCTGATATAGTGGGTAATAAATCTTTGTATTATTTTCAAATATAATTTGTTAATCTATTAAATAAATTATTTTACAGTTGTTTCTGATTTCTTTTATAATTCACATGAGACAAGTAATGTACCAGCCCCATATTTGATCCTTAGAAGAAGAGAGGTTGGCAAAAAAGCCAAACTCAAATTCTTCAATTTGGTTTCCACCTATGACCATCACTGTTGGGTAATGAGCAAAAGAGTAAACTAACACTCCATCAGTTATGATGATGAGTGTTCCAGGTGATCCGATCAACGAAACAGCCTGCTTGTGAAATTAACGTGCAAGTGGCTGAGTACTCCACAAACACATGTACCCTTAATGCAGTTCTCAGGGAGATTCAGCACAACACAGAATGCAACAAGGCTAACCCATTGAAATACAGGTACTACTTATTTTTGGCAGCTGAGCAAACTGGAATAACATAAAAAAAAGTGTTTTGCTCAAGGACATGAAGTGCCACCGAGAATTGAACTCACAACTTTATGATTGTGAGCTGAATATTCCTAACTTCTAAGCCTTCACATAAGTATAAAAGTATGCTTGTGAATACAAGTGGCCAAAATGGGGTTCCACTTAACGATCTCTGGAGTAATGTTACTTGACAGATCATACAGTTCAGAGATCAAGGAGTCTCTCCATTTGCAAGGCTTTGCTTGATCTGAGGTTATAGGATAAGATTCTTGCCCAGATACCTTCCAGGTAGATTGAACCTCAAATCACATAGTTGAAAGTGAAAGTGTTGGCCAACATAAAGTAAAAATTTCTTTTGGGTGTACCCCTCTGTCAGAGAAGATAAATGATTTATCTTCATACTAGCACTATTACCCAGCAACGCCGGATCATAGTGCTAGTGCGTGCATATACATCTGCGTGCGCACATACACGCGAGTACTGTCCAAATCTCCGCCCAATCACATACAGCTAGCTAGCATTCAATTGGCGTTTGAAGTTTTGGGCATTTTGGTTGGGTTTTGGATAGAAAATTAACAAAAAAGCCACTTCTATTGATTTTTTTAATGGCTTTGCGGGGTGACTGGGGAAATGTAAAGATGTGCACGACCACCCTTGGACGGTTTTGAATGACCATAGAAAGTGCAAGCCCTCTAACTGAAAAATTGTGGATTCGTATAAAGGACACACACGCAGACATTTTGCCGTTTATATATATAGATAGGTTAATAGTTTTTATTTTAACCCATATTAACACACTGTCCTCGTTTGAGGACAATTGTATTTAGTTCATTTAATGCAATAACGGTTAACTGGATGCAAAATAGTGCCTGTTGTATTTATTTAACTATTGTATCTGGTTTATTTACTGCAATAAAAGTTAACTGGACATTTCCGTATGTTTGTTATCCCTTTTTATATTATTATCTTCAAAATTTTGACAGGGTTAACATGGGTCAAAATGGGTTAAGGTGGCAGCTTAGCAGAGTCATTAGTATGCCAGACCAAATGCTTAGCAGCATTTCATCTCTCTTTGTATTCAAGGTTCAAATTCCACCAAGGTAGACTTTGCCTTTCATCCTTTCGGGGTCAATATAATAAGTGCCGGTTGAGCACAGAGGCCAAAGTAATCAAATTACCTTCTCCCCCAAAATTACTGGCCTTGTGCCAGAATTTGAATCCACTATTAAGGTGGTGTGCTTGCAGAATTGTTTGCATGCTGGACAAAATACTTTGCAGCATTTTGTCTGTTTATACATTCTGAGTTCAAATTCCACCAAGATTGACTTTGCCTTTCACCCTTTCAGTACCATTAGGGCATTCCTTTTACTCTTTCACTTGTTTCAGTCATTTAAATGTGACCATGCTGGAGCACTGCCTTTAGTCGAGCAAATTGATCCCAGGTATTATTCTTTGTAAGCCTTGTACTTATTCTATCGGTCTCTTTTGCCGAACCACTAAGTTACGGGGACGTAAACACACCAGCATCAGTTGTCAAGCGATGTTGGTGGCGGGGACAAACACAGACACACAAACATATATACACACACATATATATGACGGGCTTCTTTCAGTTTCCACCTACCAAATCCACTCACAAGGCTTTGGTCAGCCCGAGGCTATAGTAGAAGACACTTGCCCAAGGTGCCACGCAGTGGGACTGAGCCCAGAACCATGTGGTTGGTAAGCAAGCTACTTACCACACAGCCACTCCTGCGCCTTTGAAAATCAATTGAAACAAAGGCAGAGCATTTCAATATAAATATTGTAACAATTTGCAAAATTGATGTGGCTGTGTCAATAAGTCTAAGTCAATGCCAATATGAAACGACTGTTATGATAGATGTAACATGTTAATGATGAAAAAAATGGTAGCAATGTCAGTACTGTATTTATGCTTTGGGCATTTTCTTGTGATGTGTTTCAGGTGACAAGGCTGCGATGAAACTCGTGCGGGACAAAGCAATAGAGGAATCACAGAAAGAAGCAGAAGAGGCAAAAAGTAAACGAGCCGAGACAAAAAGACTAAATGAGAAATATTCTTTGAAAAAGATGATGAAAGTTAGTAGTAAGTTTTTGAGAAATTCAAATTTTAAACAATGTATAATATATATATATATATATATATATGTATTTTTGGCATGTAAAAAGCACCATCCGACTGTGGCCATTTGCCAGCCCCATCTGGCACATAAAAAGCAACCACTACACTCACGGAGTGGTTGGCGTTAGGAAGGGCATCCAGCCCTAGAAACACTGCCAGATCAGACTGGGCCTGGTGCAGCCTTCTGGCTTCCCAGACCCCAATTGAACTGTTCAACCCATGCTAGCATGGAAAGCGGACACTAAATGATGATGATGATGCTGATGATGATGATGATATATATATATATGTATGTATGTATTTATATATATATATGTGTGTGTGTATGTATGTATGTATGGATGGATTTTTCTTGGGCAATATGCTGTGCTTGAGAAGACCCGGTGTGTCAATTGAAATCGTTGTAGTGACTGATGCCAGTGCTGCCTGACTGGCTCCTGCACCAGTGGCATGTAAAAAGCACCATTTGAGTGTGGTCATTGCCAGTGTCGCTTGAGTCCCCCCCATGCCAGTGGCACATTTAAAAGCACCCACTACACTCTTGGAGTGGTTGGTGTTAGGATGGGCATCCAGCTGTAAAAACCTTTGCCAGAACCGATTGGAGCATGATGCAGCCTCTTGGCTTGCTAGTCCTCAGTCAACCCATGCCAGTATGGAAAACGAACATCAAACAATGATGATGATGATAATGATATATATATATATATCACATGCCTAAATGAGATGTTTTGAAAAAATGATAAAGTAGATCTCTGGAAATGGTAAGCTAATAATGGTGCCACATATAACCACATGCCTAAATGAGATTTGTCGCTTCTGATATATATAAGTAACAGCAAATAATATATTCATTGATATTGTGAATAGTCATCGGGTTAAATAAAAAATCTGGCTTATACAACCAAAGCAGTAATAAATTAAAAAGCAATCTATATATCATACTTAATGTATATACAACAATGTGTGTACATTAAATCTGCTGCCTTGGTGGTAAGATATGTATGTGTGTATGTAAGTGATGCTGATTTCATCAACACGAGTAAAGGTGTTGAATGATAATGGAGAGGATGAAAGATGTTGTTTTTGATGGTGGTAAGTAGCTTGCTTACGAACCACATGGTTCCGGGTTCAGTCCTGCTGCGTGGCACCTTAGGCAAGTGTCTTCTACTTATAGCCTCAGGACCACCAAAGACTTGTGAGTGGATTTGGTAGATGGAAACTGAAAGAAGCCCGTCGTATATATGTATATATATATATGTATATGTTTGTGTATCTGTGTTTATCCCCACACCATTGCTTGACAATTGATGCTGGTGTGTTAGCAATTCAGCAAAAGGCACCAATAGAATAAGTACTAGGCTTACAAAGAATAAGTCCTGGGGTTGATTTGCTCGACTAAAGGCGGTGCTCCAGCATGGCCACAGTCAAATGACTGAAATAAGTAAAAGAACATACTTCTACAATACATTAAATATTTTAACAATTTTTCATGCAATTCCTAAAAATGTTTAATTATAAAAATATCAGGATTTTTTTAAACATTGAATGGCTATGAGGGTCGAGCAGAGGAAAATGGGAATCAAAGGGATCCTTTCCTCATCCTTATCCAGGGTGTCATCACTCCTGAAAGAGGAACTCCTCCTTGGATTCTTTCCATTGCTGCTCATCTCTGGCCAGTCATGGCCAAGTGGGCCCCAGCCAGAGGATGAAGTCTTGTCCATTGTTTTGGTGTCCACTCCATCACCCTGACTGTCCATTTGTTGTCCTTTAGTCATAGCAAGTGGCCAGCCAAAAGGTGAAAAATGGTTGAGAACCATTGTTATAGAGGTCCTATCATTGACTTGGAAATAATGAAGTTGATGGGAATGATGGCGGCAGTGAATGAATGATACTGATTCAATTGTGTGACAATGGCTATTTTTTTTGTTATGGCTTCGATAATGGGGGTGGTCATGATGGCATGCAGTGGTGCTGGTGGTGGTGGTGGTAGTGGTATTTTTGCTTTTTTTGGTTGCTATAGTAAACTCAGCTTTCATTCAGGATTTATGGTATGAAAGCATCTGATTGACTATAGTCCTTTTCTTAGTAATTACTAGCAGTATCGCCCGGCGTTGCTCGGGTTTGTAAGGGAAATAACTATATAAGCATTTTTAGAGAGTTACTTCCCTTATAGATGCCAATTCGGGCTTTCTTAGCCATTTCTGTTTTGGTGTCTTCAAGCCATGAAGTCGTTCTAAAAGAACGCTGGTCTCCTTGACAACGCTTTACGACGTTGATTTCCTTACACTCCCTTCCCCACAGCTTCACGAGGGAGGGAAGAAGGGGGAGAAGCAAACAGGTGCAGGTGTAACCATGGACGCCAACTCCGCCGCCATCGACACACGAAAAATTATGCATTAAAATGGAATAAAAAATGATGTTAAATTATTTTTTAAATCGTAGACTCATCGTAGACGCGCGCTAATAGCCAGACGGGCTCGATATGAATCACGACTATAAGATACCCGAATTTGGTTAAACTGCACCGCAAAATGTGGGAGGAGTTAGGAATCTAAATCGAAGGGGACAGACACTCACACAACTACAGTTTTATATATATAGATATCTCTTACCAGCTCTACTTTAGCATGTCAAGGATTTCTAAAGAGCTGTTGTTATTATCGTAATTGGCAGCGGCGGCGGCAATTACAATAGTGGCAGAGGCAGTGGAAACAGCAGCAATAGCAACAGTAGCAGCAATGATGTTGCAACAGTAAACTCAGCTTGAACAGGTTTATCTCATTAAAGCAGATCATTGACCACAGGATTTATATATTTTAGGCGGTAAGCTGGCAGAATCTTTAGTACGTTGGGCGAAATGGTTACTGACATTTCGTTTGTCTTCACATTCTGAATCCAAACTCCACCGAGGTCAGCGACAGGATTTATATTTCTGGCCAGCTTACTCTTAGTGAATGCAGAATTTCTTGAATGTTGTCATAGTTGGGGGTCTTTTGATTAAACTATGATTAAAGCCACTTCAGCTGTGACCAAGCTATGCTGTTCTAAGCATCAGCCACGACCCTCTCGCATGTTGTCTGGATATTTGGAGCTAAATGGGGAAGGTCGAGGAGGAATTTTGTTTGAAGGACTATCAGGACTGAAATTTGGTTTGGGACTAGAATATGATGGGGATGGGTGATAGATAGTGTTGATGATAATAATTGCAAATACTCTTTGCTGTTATAATTCAAGTATTCACAATAAGATTACAATGAATTGGTTCCACCATAGTGTTGTGGATTCTCTATCAGATCTGCCTCGTTAGATTTCATCAGAGTTTCTAAGAAAGGCATGTCTCTTACACGGTCTCCTTTAACTCTTTAAGCATTCAGATTTCTCTGTGAAACGTAATGCTTATTTATTCACATTGTTTTGAATTAATCATGGATTATCTCATAGCTTTGAGGTTTCAATGATGCGATTGTTTACGTTCAGAATGACATTGTATGGTAAGTGTGTGAGGCTGAATATGGTCAGTTTGAACAAAAACCAGGTAGACTATTTGGGCCAGATAGGGCCGGTTTAAATGCTAATGGGTTAAACTCATGAGCATCCAGATTACTCTGTCAAATGAATTACTTATTATTCACATTATTTTGAAGTAATCATGTATCATCTCATCGCTTTGAGATTTTGATGATGTGACTGTTTGAACGTAAAACAGGTAGATTATTTAGGCCTATTTATATTTATCAGTGTATCATAACATATTAAATGAATATATCGTTTTTTTTTTATCATGCTATTCAGATTGAAGATGACATGAGAGAACGGATTCACAACATCAAAGAACACGAAAAACAGAAAGCAACTGAAGAAATCGAGGAATGGAAAGCCAATCAAAAATTATTAGCTGAACAGGTTCTTATTCTTTTATAAATGTTATCCCTAAGGCTGTGGCCATGCTGGAGCACCACCATTATTTTTGCCAGATGGTGAAATGAATATGTCTGATAGATTGACAAGTGGCACTCATTGCAAGTGGCACTCATTGCAAGTGGCACTCATTGCAAGTGGCACTCATTGCAAGTGGCACTCATTGCAAGTGGCACTCATTGCAAGTGGCACTCATTGCAAGTGGCACTCATTGCAAGTGGCACTCATTGCATGACTTTCAGACAAGTGGACTTATTTGTCTCCATTTTCAACACTTGTATGGCATAAATAAATTTATCTATTATTAACTCTGACACAGTAAGTTTTGGGATTGTACTATATTTCTGACAAAACTTCTATGATGTAAGAGGACAGGTTTTTGGCCCTTCAGTATCAGAATAGGAATGTGTGTGTGCGTGTGTGTGTGTGTGTACCAGTGAGAGATGTCAGCTACCTGAGTTTCTCATAGTTAATTCATAAATATTGCATCAGATCCACAATCAGAATATTTAAGACTTCACTTTATATTATTCTCATCCTCTCCCGCCTCTCTCTCTCTCTCTCTGTTTCCCTCCCTCCTTAGTTGGTGTTGTTTTTATTCAGTAAAAATATTTATTTATAATTTATCTTTTTCTTTTCAGGAAAAGGCAAAATTAATCAAAGAAAAAAAAGCCTTGAATAAAAATACCAAAACTATTAGCAAAAAGAAATTACCCGAAAAAACAAAGAGTAATTTTCTTTTAATATTATTTTCACAAATTTGCAAAAAAATATTTGACATAAGCTTGAACTTGAAGAGTTTAAAATGAAAATGAAGAGTCAAATTGTAATTTGGATTTATTTTTAAAATATTTAAGTTTGATATAGAATTTTATATTATGTTCATGGCCAGTATATATATCAGTTAGTTTTCCATTTTCACACTTCTGTGAGTTGGAACTGTGTCTCAAATGTAGTCTGTGCTTAAATATAGAGTTGAAGGGTAAAAATTTAGAAATAAGAGATTGTAACTGAGAGAATGTATATAAATTCATATACTTTATTTAAAAGCAGCAGAGATATAACAAAAGCTGTTACTCAGAGTATCACGTTCCCGTTCGTCAGACAGTTTTGTTAAAATAGAACAGAAATAATGATATGATCAAAACTAGTTAAAGGATACACCTTTAAAAATGGATTTGTTTCATTGGTCCTTTCAGATAATGGTCTTAAGCATGCGATAAAGAAAATAAACAAAATAAATGAATTCAATATAAATTCATCCTATTGTAAAAAATCGTAAATGTGAAACTCTGAGTAACAGCTCTACCTCTGATATTTGAGTACTCTTTTTTCCACATTGTTTCACATTTATGTGCTTATTCTGGTATAAATTCATATATACATATATGCTTATATCCATCTATCCATCCAATATATCCATTTTCTTTTGCTGTCTCCCTCTGACTGGGTAACCATGTTTCTCCTCTAGCATGTATCCCTCTATCACACTCTTACCACTCATCACCTGGCACAAAGCCACCTTCTCCAATGATCTCACTTCAAAGGATCTTTGTCTTGCAAGTTACTTGGTGACCCTGCCAGTGCTGGTGCCATGTAAAAAGTATCCAGTCCACACTGTAAATTGGTTGGCATTTTAGAAGGGCATCCAGCTGTAAAACATGCCAAAAATAGACCCCACCAGAACTGGTGCCATGTAAAAACAACTCAGTTCACTCTGTAAGGTGGTTGGTGTTAGGAAGATCATTCAGCTGTAAAAACCATGCCAAAATAAACAGTGAAATCTGGTGCAGTCTTCTGGCTTGCCAGATCATGTCAAACCATCCAAACCATGCCAGTATGAAAAATGGACATTAAATGATGATTGTAGGGTAGGTGTAAGAGGCTGGATCTGGCCAGTTTGAACATAAAACAGGTAGAATATTTTTGCTGAATATGGCTATTTGGATGCTAAAGGATAAAAACTGATCAGCACAGTTTTTTTTTTTCCTCTTTGGATGGACTTTGCCTAGTCTTTGTCTTCCTGGACACACCTACAAGGCAGCCAGGCTGGCTCCCACCACAGCTAAGATAACCTTATCCGCTCCTCTCCCAGGCAGATGTCCTGACAAGAACTAGACGCCCATCACTCCCAAAGTGATCTTATGGTGCACTCATTCACTTTATTGAATACTTCCTTGTCCCTCTATGTTTTCTGTCATGTTAAACCAGTGGTTGTCAGCCAGGGCTCATTTGGCCCTTGGGTGGGGGGAGGGGGTGGGGGTCCATACAAGATTTTGTTGTTAAAATTTATGTGTGATAAATTGGTTATGGTTCTACAATACATAATCCTAATAATATTTAATCATAAAAATACAGTCGGATCTTTTTTATACGCATTGAATGGCTATGGTGGTCCAGTGGAGTTAAAATAGGAATCAACTGGATACATGGGGGGAAAAGTGGTTGAAAACCACCGTGTTAAATGAATGAATGAATGAATGTAAAGATTCCTCCTGAATAACAGGTTTGATGGAAATAGTAAGTTCACAAACCTGTTCTGCTACTTCATGATAAATTGAAGCCAGTAGAGATGCCTAGTCTAAAGACACAGAAAATATCTGACTGTGAGATAAGCCGATAGTCTGACATCCAGTCCCAAACATAAATACTGTGTGTGTGTGTGTGTGTGTGTGTGTGTGTGTGTGTGTGTGTGTGTGTGCGTGAGTGTGTGTGTGTATGCATACAAGCATGCGTGCATGCATGTATGTGTGTGTAGAAGGAGGAGGTGGAGCTAATCTGGAAAGAAATAAGATTACCCATGACTGTATTAGAACCTTCTGGAACTTAGCTGTTATTGGACAGTCCATACTTTGAGTGATGGTACAAGTATCTGTGTATCTGTTGGTGATAGCTAATAAAAATTGGTGGAATATTTTTACACATTTTTTCTTCCATTATATATAATAATAATGAAATTATTGTATACAGTGCTCAGGTGCACCACAACTTGTCAGAAAGTGCGTATAAAGCATATGCAGTAATGTACGAATGTCTGGAAAGTGAACAATGTATGATTCAGATACATGCTTGCGTGTGTATGGAGGGGAGAAAATCAGGTGTAGTGTTGGTGATTCTCAGGAAGCATGGAAGTTTTGAAGGATGCAGTGCTCCGACAACTAACAACTGATGCTGGCAGTTTGTTCCGTGCTTCAGCAACTCTTAGCGTGAAAAAATGTTTCCTAAAGTCATGGGAGCAGTGCTGCTTTCTGACTTTGTAAATATGTCCATGGGTGTTAGACGGGTGGAGTTTGAAAAGGTGCTCAGAGTTATTGTTTGTAAGATGGTTAATAATTTTATGAATTTACATATTCCTTATAAACTTGAAAATTTCATAGAAATAAACTAGATAGCAGGGAAGAGGATACAACATGTCCAGACTGTCACACTTGGCCACAGCATATTAGAGCATGCTGTATAGTCTTCAGATAAATGGATGAATAGTACATCTAGAACAATAGCTTTATAAGTTATACTTAGTTGTTCAGTTGATTACCATAGATCTACACAAGCATTTTTAATACAATGACTTTAAAAGATGTAACTTGGTGCTAATTTACATAAGAAAAGAATTGATTAATTAATGAAGTTTTGTTATAATTTCTAATTGCAATTAGAATTCAGGAATTAATAAAAAATTTTTATAAATTATTTAATGAAATGATAATATTCTGTTGTAAATTCTATATGCTATTAGTATTTATATTAACTCAGAAACTTTGGGAATTTGAATTTGATTAAAAATATGCATTGAACTTCTGTTTTAATTTTTTTTTTTACTTCAGCGAAAAGTGATATATTTTCTGATATTCCAACGAGAGAAAGTGGGAAAATTGAAGTAAACTTTACTCCAAGAGTTTTTCCTACACCTGTCAGAGAATCGCAGACACCTCAAGAAGAAGAGGTAATGAAGGCTTATCTAATTATTAATTACCAATAATAAATTATCGTAGAAAATTAAGAGACATATATCATTTAATGAAACCCCCAGTGTCACCATGAAACAAGTATAAATGTCATAGTTCACTTCACATTGGGTCTGGCCTAACCAAAGGCACCAAAGGGAAATAGGGGCATAGTGTGGAATCTCTTATTTTTTATTGCAGAACATTCCATACCATTAATTACCATTTGGATTTTCCCAGTAGTTTAGGAGACTTTAGAAACAAAATCAGTGCAAATTTGTGTTAAAAAGGGAAATGATTTGAAAAGACTACTACTACTACTACTACTGCTGCTGCCACCACCACTACAATGACTACAGTGACTACTACTACTACTACTACTACTACAATAAGGCAGAATTATCAAAGCAGGACGCTGAACCTTTCAGGTGAGATGACAAAGTACTGAGGTACCTGGCACCTTGCTGTACTCAAGAAGACTTGTACTTCACAACAGAAATGTTAAGACTGGTCCTTCTGGTGGTGCAAAACACTCGTGGTGGTGCCACATAAAAGCACCCATGTGGCACAACACAAAAGCACATGTGTGACACCATGTAAAAGTACCCATGCAGCACTGCATAAAAGTGCATGTGGTAAGTAGCTTGCTTACCAACCACATGGTTCTGGGTTCAGTCCCACTGCATGGCACTTTGGGCAAGTGTCTACTACTATAGCCTCAGGTCGACCAAAGCCTTGTGAGTGGATTTGGTAGACGGAAACGGAAAGAAGCCTGTCGTATATATATGTATATATATTTATGCGTGTGTGTATATGTTTGTGTGTCTGTTTTTGTCCCCCCAACATTGCTTGACAATCGATGCTGGTGTGTTTACGTCTCTGCAACTTAGCGGTTCGGCAAAAGAGACCGATAGAATAAGTACTAGGCTTACAAAGAATAAGTCCTGGGGTTGATTTGCTCGACTAAAGGCGGTGCTCCAGCATGGCCGCTGTCAAATGACTGAAACAAGTACAAGAGTAAAAGGTATCAACATGCAGGTTTTCTTTTATTCCCAATTGTAATGATGCAGTTGAGTTGTGGCACCATTACTAACTTACCTTTTCCATAGATCTACTTTATCACCTTTTCAAAGCAAAACAAAAAAACTTTCTTGATAACCAGTTAATTAATAATTGTTTATTTTTAATAAAAATAATATGTCACATGGTTTTTCTAATCAAAGTTCTTAGTTCATCATCATCATCGTTTAACGTCCGCTTTCCATGCTGGCATGGGTTGGACGATTTGACTGAGGACTGGCAAACCAGATGGCTGCACCAGGCTCCAATCTTGATCTGGCAGAGTTTCTACAGCTGGATGCCCTTCCTAACACCAACCATTCTGAGAGTGTAGTGGGTACTTTTACGTGCCACCGGCACGAGGGCCCGTCAGGTGGTACTGGCAACAGCCACACTCAAATGGTGTTTTTTACATGTCACCTGCACTGGAGGCAGTCCAGCGGCACTGGCAACAACCTTGCTCGAATATTTTTTCACATGCCACCGGCACAAGTGCCAGTAAGGCAATGGTGGTAACGATCACACTCGAATGGTGCTGTTTACGTGCCACCTGCATGGAAGCCAATCTGTTGCCCTGGCAATGATCATGCTATATAAATTTATTGCTTTTTGTTACTTTTAATTAATTAATTATTTATTTATTTTCATTCTACTTTTCATTCTGAATTCTTCTGACCAAAGTGGTTAAGGAAACAGGCTGAAGCCACTCGGATAAAGGAATTTATGACAAAGGATCTCACAGAAGAAGAGAAAAACCCTCTCTTTTTGAGGGATAAAGGAAAGTAAGTACCATCCAGTTCATTGCATTTCCTGTACATAACTGGTGGATCATAGAATCAGTAGAGCATCAGATACAATACCTTGTGGTATCCTGCACCAATCATCTGCCTTGGTAGGGACTGAGATTAACAACTGTCATGTATTGAAGATGTCAGGCAACAGCTCCCTGTGTTATTGTTACTATTATTCCTACAGAAGGCGGAGGAAGAAAAGTGGACAAAAATACCTTGTGGTATTTAGTGGAATCCCTTTTCTATTTTGAGTTCAAATCCTGTCAGAGACAACTTTGTTCTTCTGTTGTTGATAATATAGTGCCCATCAAGTACTTAGTGATCAATATAATTAATTGTACCCCCTTTCACACACATACAGACATAAATGATTATGACAGTGTGCCAAAGGTAAAAACTATTATTACCATCCTAAACACACACATAGAAAGATATTCAAGCAAATATGCACAATCAAATGATTTATGCTCACACATACTTATCCTAATACACACACACACACACACACACAAAATACATGCAGACAAACTTGCACAAGCAAGTATTTACACCAACACATCCTTTCTTAGCCTAGCTGGTGTTGGTGTCATGCAAAAAGCATCCAGTACACTCTGTGAAGTGGCTGGCATAAGGAAGGGCATCAAATCATAGAAACCATGTCAGAGCAGAGACTGGGGCTCAGTCCAGTCTTCTGTCAAAACATCCAACCCATGCCAACATGGAAGCTGAACGTTAAATGATGATGATGATACATCACAATACCCACCCTATGACATTATCAATTATACTAATGCAGTCATTATGGTCCCGCCACCAGGATATTAGTGTTCTACTAACCTTCTTTTTAACAACCAAAAAATATTGTTTTATTAATGTCGTTGCTATTTTGCTGTTTCTATTCTAAAAATATATACTGTGGAGTCCTTGATGCTGTGCCACCAACTTTGGTTTTTTTTTTGTTACAGAGCCTTCACCATAAATATTTTATTCTCGGTTCCAATTATTCATTGTTCAAAGACAAATGGTCCCTTTATACATTGTGATTTCCTGTAATTCTGTAGGTGAAAAAAAAGATTAATTGCAAAACTGAACTGAATCTCATCATTCATCCTTTAAACTGCACACGCCTGGGTGTATAAGGGCAGTGTATGAGATGTTTTGGCACAGTCGTTTTGTCGCTACCAATTTGGCATCACTGATTCGATGCTGACTTATTTGACACCAGTTGTTTTAATGTTTCTTTATTTTAATTTCTCTCTCTCTCTCCCTCCCTCTCTCTGTTTATGTGTGTGAGCATATTTCTCTATTTGTTTGAAGAGAGGAAATGACTCTCTCTCTCTCTCTCTCTCTCTCTACCTCTTCCCCGCTTTCTATCACTTTCTATCTGTATATTTCTATGTGTACATGTGTGTGTGTATGTGTGTGTGTGTGCACGTGTCTGTGTGTGAGAAGTAAAAAAAAACCTTGTATTCATCTTCCATTGAAGCTTTGCATTATTGGAGTGGTTCCCAACCTTGGGTCCATAGACTCAGGTGGTCTGCAAATGTAGTACTGGTAGTGTGTATATATATATATATATTTCCTTCGCCATGATAGATCACGAGCCACTACACATTCTTTATTTTCTTTCCTTGTTTCTTTCTGTGGAAGAGCATAGGTTCGAAACGTTAAAAACTTTTTCACTTCTCAATCGTTATACTAATACATCCATTTGTTGTCTACACCACCTGTCTTTGTCTGTTGTTTTTTTGTGAATTCTCCATATATATATGTGTGTGTGTATATACACACACACCTAAGGATAAGCATATTAAAAGAGGTACATTGGAAAACTCATTTAAATAAAAGATGTTGGGAACTACTGTGAAAAGGTTGGCATCCACTGCTTTATTGTACGGCTTCCACTCCTAAAAAAAGAACAAAAACAAAAAGCATTCAGGCTTTTTGGTGTCAATAAAATATCAGTCAGGCTTTGGCATTGATTTAATATTTTTATCAAGCATTATTGATGTGAAAGAAAGAATAACAGAGGCTAGGATCTAAATAATTCAGTCATTATGTTAAGACAGTATATTTAACATCCGTTTCATAGTTGAAATTGCCTGAAAATAATAATTTTTTTGTCTTTTTGTTTTTTTCAGTAAATTCTTCCAAGATGGGAACTATTTGGCAGCCATTAATATATATACTCATGCTATTCAACTTGATTATAAAATGCCAGCGTATCTTTTAAAATATACCATTTAGGCCAGAAGTGGGAATGCGTTGGCAAGCAACTTTATGTCAACCAGCTGAATAGTCTTTCATTGAGTGCAATCTAGCTCTTTGTAAGTGTAGCAGTCGCACCATTCCAGATGTGGGAGCAGTACTCAATTATGGGTCTTCCCTGAGCTTTGTAAAAGGTTGGTAATTGCCAGGAGATGACAGACTTTTCTGGCTCTGATGAGGAAAGTCACACTTTGTGATGCAGTTTTCGCTATGGTATGTTTTTATTAATTTATGTTGGTTTGGCCAGGAGGAAGTAGGATTCAATCATGATTTCCATTTTATATGGTTGGTGAGATTTGTGGTGAACATACTTCTTGAACAATTGCAAGTCATTGAGTTCCAGGTGGATCTGGGGAGAAAGGACTGGAGATAGTGATTAATGTGAGACTTGGTGGATAGGTGGGTGAGTCACAGTATGAGTGATGAAAAGAGGAGAGATGAGAGGATCAGGAGTGCCTGAGTAGAGATGGTATGAAACCAGCCCCGTCTTTAAGGAGTAGGGGTCACTATATTTAGCAGTAGAAAATGCAGTGGTATGACATCTAGGCCAAAGGTGGGGGTGTGTTAGCAAGCAACTCCATGTCAGTCAATTCAGTAGTCTGTTGTCTTTCTTTCATTGCAATCTAGGACTTTGTAAGTGTCACAATTGCATTATCCCAGATGTAGGAGCAGTACTCAGTTGTGGGTCTCCTCCGAACTTTGTAGAGTGTTGTTAGTTATCAGATGATGAAGGACTTTTCTGGTTATGATGAGAAAAGTCTGACTTTGTAATGTAGTTTTTGGTATGTTAAGGATATGTGTGACATAGAGAAGGAAATGTCTAAGAGGATGGTGTCAACCACCTACCTAACTGTTTCTAATAGGTCAGGGGTCAAAGTTCCTGAGCTGCTAGTAGTGTTAAGTAAAGTAGAACTGGCAGAGATTTGATCAATCAACTGACTTGGGAGTGCCACTGGGACTGTGACGTGGGTGGTGGCATTTCGTAATTGAGTGGATATGTGGTGGGTAGTCACATCCAAGTTCTGATGATTTGATAGGTGCAGAGATGGTAATATTTTGGAAGTGCAAGGCAGTGAGCTGGCAGAATCATTAGCATGCCAAACTAAATACTTAGCAGTATTTTGTCCATCTTTATGTTCTGAGTTCAAATGCTGCTGAGGTTGACCTTACCTTTCATCCTTTTGGGGGTCAATAAAATAAGTACCAGTTGAGCACAGGGGTCAAAGTAACTGACTTTACCCCATCCGCCAGACTTGCTGGCCTTGTGTACAAAATTTGAAACCAATATTTTAGAAGTGTTTGGATTTGGCAGTAAAAAAGATATTGAGGATGTTTAGAGTGCTACCAACGCCAGAGAGATCATCTACAACATGACTAAAGAGTCTTGTACACATCAAGATTTTTGGTTCTTTTCAGAGTTTCTGCTCCCTTAAATGGGTTGCCAGTGTGTAATTTGCAGAGCCTTCATCTCTCAGTAGTGAGTTCTCAGATGTTTTATATCAATATAATTATCTTAAGTTTGTTGTGTTTTTCCTTAATATTTTCTTCATGTTCAGTTTATATTCTAACCGAGCTGCTTGTCACCTTAAAGTAAAGAATTATATGAAATGTATTGAAGACAGTTCAAAGGTAATGCGTTCTTTGTTTTTTGGACATTATAAACACCAATTTGAGACAGAAAAGAGCAATAGTTCCATTGATGAGATATGAAATACATATCTATCACTTGCTAGAGATGATATATACCAATATATACTCCCTCTAACTGTGATGATATACATCAATATATCAATGCTGTATTGGTGCTCTAGTAATAATTACGTATGGAATATATTTATCATACAATATTGCTGTGTTATATTTCATGGTTATGATTATTTTTGGTGAAGGTGCCACATAAAAAGCAGTGGTGCTGGTGCCAGTACACCCTGTAAAGTGGCTGGTATTAGAAAGGGCATCCAGCTCTAGAAACCATGTCGAAACAGACGATGAACCTGGTGCAGTTCCCATCCTTGTTAGCTCCTATCAAAACGTCCAACCCATGCCAGCATGAAAAATAGGCATTAAATGATGATTATGATGAAGATGATGAAATGTCTAAATACCTGGGATGAAACGATGAATCTATGTTAATGAGATTCTAGTTCTTCAGTTTTATGCCTACATAGGTGCAGGGGTGGCTTTGTGATACGAAGTTTGCTTTCCAACCACTTGGTTCTGATTTCAGTCCCACTGTGTGGCACCTTGGGCAAGTGTCTTCTACTATAGACTCAGGCTGAACAAAGCTTTGTGAGTGGATTTATTTGACAGAAACTGTAAGAAGCCCATCTCGTGTGTGTTTGGACTTGTGTTTGCTCCCCACCAATGCTTGACAACTGGTGTTGGTTGGTTTATGTTCTTGTAACATAATGGTTCAGCAAAAACCAACCCATAGAATAAATACTAGGCTTTAACAGAAAAATAAGTGCTGGGGTCAATTTGTTCAACTAAAACCCCTAAAGATAGTATCCCAGTACGGTTGCAGGCCAATGACTGAAACCAGCAAAAGACAAGAGGTTAAAAAACAACTACATTTTTTACTGGATCTCTTCACAGATTCAAATCTGGAATCTTTATTTCTAATCTGATGAAGACTTAATGTAGATTCTTTGTTATTTCCTATTCATTGAACAGGCTTTGGATCTACTCCTGCCTCCTGTACCTCAGAATGCCAGCAGCAGGTGCAGAGCTTTTGTGAGAAGAGGAACAGCGTTCTGTAAACTGGAGCTTTTTGTGGAAGGTAAATTACAGCTCATTATTAATTTTATTCAAAATGTTTTAGAAAAACGTGTCTGTGATATCATTTTATATCATCATCATCATCATCATTAGCAGCAGCAGCAACAACAACAACAACCACAACAACAGCAGCAGCACCAGCAGCAGCACCACCACCATCATAATCATCATGATCATCATCAGCAGCAGCACCATCATAATCATCACGATCATCATCATCAGCAGCAACAATAGCATCATCATCATCATCATCATCATCAGCAACAACAGCAGCAACAACAGCATCATTAATATCAATGTCATCATCATCATTGTTATTATTTAACCTCAGTTTTCCATGGTGGTACAGGTTGAATGGTTTTACAGAATCCAGCAAGCGCTGCAGGGCTGCATTGCACTCCAACGTTAGCTTAGGCATGGTTTCCTCAGTTAGACGCCTTTCCTAACATCAACCACTTTTGACACACACACACACATATGCATACACACACATTCATACACACACACACATTCATACACACACACATATGCAAACATAAAATGAAAGAAGTGAACTAAACTGGGTGTGTATGACCAACAGAGCACAAGTGAGCTGATAGGAATCAAAATCAAATTCGATGACTGACATCCATGCTAGTGGACCGCTAAAAGTACCATCCAAGCGTGATCATTGCCAGAGCCACAAACTGGCCTCCGTGCTGGTGACATGTAAAAGGCACCATTCAAGTGTGATCGTTACCTGCGTTGCCTTACTGGCACTTGTGCCTGGCTCATAAGGGCTGGTTTCCTGGTTTCTGTGGCGTATAGGTTCCCCACCTGGATGGGACGCCGGTCCATCACAGGTGAGCTGCAAGATGCAGGAGGAAAGAGTGAAAGAAAGTTGTGGCAAAGGAGTCAGCAGAAGTTTGCCATTACTTGCGGCCGGAGCTGCGTGGAGCTTAGGTGTTTCCCTCATAAACACTCACATCGCCCGGTCTGAGATTCGAACCTGCAATCCCTCGACCGCGAGTCCGTTGCTCTAACCTCTAGGCAGTGTGCCTCCACACAAGATTGATTATAATCTATCTTTATTCCTCTACCATTCGATTTTATCACTTTATCTCTCTTCTATCAGTGCCCCCACCTGTCACTCTACTGCCTTCCACCATGTTGTTGGTATAATGAGGGTAGAAAAAAATTTATAGAGTTTATATCTATTTGTGTTAATAGTTTCATTTGTAGGCAACCTTATTTAAATCCAGTGTCGTCAGGTTTTAATGAGAATCATCTAGAGTTATCTCCCCTGTCACATCGTTAACAAGGTGACACTTGTTAGATATAAAAAGGCGTGCTCAGCCAAGTAACATCTTCTTCTCTTCTCCCACGCGGCCTCTACATCTCTGTTCCGGCTACGAGACAACCCCACGTCGATTTGAATTTTTGTTAAATCCTCTATACTATTCATGGAAGGCGGCAAGACAAAAACCTTTTCTTATTCAACTTCCATTCTGTTCTGTTGAATGTTAATGCACAAGCTGTGTAAAATGCTCTCATCCCAAATCGGAATAAAATACTCCATGTACAATAAAGTCTTCGGAAACTCATACGAATTGTTGTTGTTCCTCACTGGATTAATTCCTACGGCTATCGAAGGAGACCGAATATTATATTAAATAGCAATATCACCCGGCGTTGCTCGGGTTTGTAAGGGAAATAACTATAAAGCATTTTTAGAGAATTATAGCCAAAAAATAGCAAAAAAATGCATTAAAAATGGAAAAAATATGATGGTAAATTTTTTTTAAATCGTTGACTCATCGTAGACATTTTAGAGAGTTACTTCCCTTTAAAAAAATATGCATTAAAATGAAAAAAAATGATGGTAAATTATTTGTAAAATCGTAGACTCATTGTAGACGCGCGCTAATACCCAGACGGGCTCGATATGAATCACGACTATAAGATACCCGGTTTTGGTTAAACTGCACCGCAAAATGTGGGAGTAGTTAGGAATCTAAATTGGAGTAGACAGACACACAACCTTTCTTTTATATATAAAGATTAGTGGGCTAAAAGCTCGCTAAACATTAATAATCACATTATCCGAGTTCCACAAGAACGAGAAAAGTATCTCTGACCAATCAGATGCCAGGTTTTCATAGGCTTTCAGCTGCTAGGTTTCAGGGCTTTCATAGGCTCTCAATAATTTATGCTGATGCATAAGGCTTATTCTCATTGGCTTATTCAGATCATTTGGTGCAATCAACTGCTAGTGTTTGCTATCATCATCATCATCATCATCATCGTTTAACGTCCATTTTCTGTGCTGGCACAAGTTGGACGGTTCGACCGGGGTCTGGGAAGCCAGGAGGCTGCACTAGGATCCAGTCTGATCTGGCAGTGTTTCTACAGCTGGATGCCCTTCCTAACGCCAACCACTCCATGAGTGTAGTGGGTGCTTTTTACGTGCCACCGGCATAGAAGCCAGTCAAGGCGGCGCTGGCAACGGCCACGTTCGGTTGGTGCTTTTTACGCGCCACCGGCACATTTTACGTGCCAAGACTTATTTGGTTATTTGCTTTGTTTACTTGACTAATTATTGTTTCTGTATTTAAATTTCAGGTTTACAGGACTATGAAGCTGCCCTGAAATTAGATCCCAGCAATGAACAACTTATCAAAGACGCTGAAGAGATACGGAAAGTGATTCAGAGTTGAAATGGACAACTCAGTCCATTTCCTGTTTTATTGTAAATTCTTGTGAACCTGTTTTACACTTTAAATAAATTTCCAATAAAAAACAGTTTATCAACATTGTGAGAAAGTTTTGTGTTATTTACCCTTCAGCTCAGTTTTATATCTGTATTCTATATCATCTCGGATTTTAGCTACTTCATTCACTCTTCTATCCAACGAATACACTTCTTATAGATTTTTATAAATTTTGAAAATAATCATAAATTTGGAGGGATTTAATAGAATAATTAACTTTTATGGTAATTTATTGGCATTTAAACTTAACTTAGCAATGGTTCTTGCATAAAATTTTGACTGAAGATTTCAGTACAGATATGAAAACCTTAAAACAGAGACAACTTTGTATCATAGAATCAGGAGTAGTTTCATGTAGTTTGGTATCAAAAAGGTTAATAAAATAGAAAGTAGGACCCATGAAATCTAGTGATTGGTCTATGTTGGCAAGAAGTGAATATAAACAGTAAAACAAAAAAAAAAGGAACAGATTCACCATAAGGAATAGATGGGAATTTTGGATCAGATACTTGGGACTCTTACTTCTCTGATAATCTGTGTGCTTCTCCAAAAATTCATGAGCTAAAAACAGTGACATTATTATTATGTTGCTTGTCAATAAATCATCTGTTGACTTTACACCTTTGAAGTGATACGGAGTAAGGGATGACTTGTCTCGAAAAACATATAAGGGTTAGTGACAGAACAAACATTTACATGTAAAACAATACCTCAATAATATATCCCTACTCCATGCTAGTGGAGAAAATCAGTTATGCAAATGAGCAAAGATTATTTACACACACACACACAACAATCTCCCTCTTAATTACACAACTTGAACCTAACCAACTGTGCGTATTTAGCTGGTAGAAAATCATTTGCACAGATGTATGCCTGTGGTCAATCACAGCAAGGTTCGTGCATGCACATCGTTTTAGATGATATTTGTCACCTTTCCTATTAGTTTTCTCCATGATGTCAAGCAAAGGAAAAGGGAAGCATTTGAATGAATCCCAGAGATCAGATATCATCGCGAAGTTGATCAAACTGAATCATCCAAGTAAACTTGAACCTGGGATTCTTGAAGATTTTGTGCATACTTATCTGGGACGCATACTTAAATGGGTTTGTACTTAACTGGGAGGTCACTGTGTACACACACACACACACATACATAGACCAAAATTTCCAGAGAACTTATGAACCTTTTCTTTGGTTCTCTCCAGGGTATAATGAACAATAAGCAGTGCATCATCCCTGTAGATAATCTATCCCAGATCTGTGAAGTGGCAGCCTAGCTCATAGAGGAGTTACAAACTCATGAGGTCAGTTAGCTGAGCAGAGTTGGAAGAACCCATGATAATGTTGAGGTTGTCCATACGCCCTTACTTCCCCCACAAATGGCCTGGAAGACGATGAGGATATTTCTAGCCATGAGAATAAGCACTCACTAGAGTCAGGAGATTCCAGTAGACTTTCAAGTAAAGATAATGACCTTATTTAGAATAATGGATAAGATGGAAGAATAATAATTATCTAAATCAAATTGCAGGAACGAGGTGCATGGCTTACTATCAAGCCTATAAATATGTGTGTGTGTGTATACACGCGCACACACCACACTATTTTATAATAGTGTATCATTTTATGACACAATTTTCCTATCAAAAACTATTCTTCTTAGATAGTGATAACAGAATTATCTCCCCTAGACCAAGCACACGCGTTAATTTTAAGACGACGGGCTTGGCAAAATCCTTCGTAACGTTATGAGTTGGAATTGACTTTCCCTATTCTCCTGAAATTATTAGCCGTGTACCAAAATTTGAAACCAAAAATTTATGCTCCCAGTTGTGTTGTCTAGTTTGATATAAAATTTTCTATTTGTCTCACCATTTTACCTGGTTTAAACAGTTAACAGAGGAAATATATTTTATGAATAATTGCTTAGCTATCATGTACACAACAACCTAATTAATCTGTTTTCCTTACAACAGTAATTACTGGATCTGTAACCATTATAGTGGAGGCGCAATGGCCCAGTGGTTAGGGCAGCGGACTCGCGGTTTCGATTCCCAGACCGGGCGTTGTGAGTGTTTATTGAGCGAAAACACCTAAAAGCTCCACGAGGCTCCGGCAGGGGATGGTGGTGATCCCTGCTGTACTCTTTCGCCACAACTTTCTCTCACTCTTTCTTCCTGTTTCTGTTATACCTGTATTTCAAAGGGCCGGCCTTGTCACTCTCTGTGTCACGCCGAATATCCCCGAGAACTACGTTAAGGGTACACGTGTCTGTGGAGTGCTCAGCCACTTACACGTTGATTTCACGAGCAGGCTGTTCCGTTGATTCGGATCAACCGGAACCCTCGTCGTCGTAACCGACGGAGTGCTTCCAACCATTATAGTATTTTTATGACCTCTTCAATAATTATTCTCATCTAGTTCCATTCTCATTTTGAATGCCTTATGGGGATATGAAAACGTCTGTGTGCACCTATCCACTGTTGGATTTGACTCCTTTGCTAGCCAGCATTTGGTTGTGTTTTGCTATGTTACTTAGTCTTTCATTTGATCGGAGTTGATAATATAAGTACCAGTGGAGTACAAGAGATGATGTAATTTACTCTACAACTCTCCCAAAATTGCTGGCCATGTTTCAACATTATTGTCATTAAAACGTTGTCATTAAAATGCTGGCTGCAGAATGCTTGTGTGGATATGCGGTTATATCAAGGGTGTTGAAAATTCGGCAGCAGATGCACTTTCTAGAATGAATGTAGATGCATTAAATTCACTAAACACTATAAATTTGGAAGAAATGTCTAAGGATCAAGTTGCGGATAAAGAATTTTCTTTATATAAAAATTCCAATTCAACTTCTTTAAAATTTAAAGTGTTGCCGATCCATCGTGTAATTCACATATTTGGTGCGATATTTCTACAGGTTTTTCGAGACCGTTTGTGCCTGAAAAGCATAGAAAAGTTGTTTTTTCTACCTTACATAATTTATCTCATCCAGGTATAGAAGCTTCATTGAAATTAAAGTACTACTAGCGAACAGTGGTCCCGCTGCGCGCACTCGCGCTAGCTAGTCGTAAGTAGTCGATCCTACAACGACTTGCGCGTATGTTTGTATTTCAAGGCTGATTACATATCAAAGAAAATTAAATAATATTTTTCGAACAAAGTAAATAATTTTTTAAACTAAGTAAATAAATTTTTTTATAAAAAAACTAAGGTTGGGTTTAGGGTTAAAAGTCGTTGTTGGATCGACTACTTACGACTAACTAGCACGCACCGGGACCACTGTTCGCTAGTAGTACCGAAATTAACATCAAGTCGTTTTGTTTGGCCTGGTATGAATAAAGATATTCGTTCCGGGCTCAAATCATGTATGCAATGTCAAAAATCAAAAGAACATCGTCATATCAAAGCACCATTAGGTACATTTGCAAATCCAGATGCGAGATTCCAACATATCCACATCGATATAGTTGGACCCTTAACTCCATGTGAAGATAATATATATTTGTTGACGGGAACAAAGGCGCGAGCTGGCAGAAACGTTAGCACGCCGGGCGAAATGCGTAGCCGTATTTCGTCTGTCGTTACGTTCTGAGTTCAAATTCCACCGAGGTCGACTTTGCCTTTCATCCTTTCGGAGTCGATAAATTAAGTACCAGTTGCGCACTGGGGTCGATGTAACCGACTTAATCCGTTTGTCTGTCCTTGTTTGTCCCCTCTGTGTTTAAGCCCCTTGTGGGTAGTAAAGAAATATATATTTGTTGACGTGTATATATCGTTTTTCGAGATGGCCGGAGGCTTATCCGATAAAGGACGTATCTGCAGTAACTACAGCGAAAACCTTATTTACCAATTGGATGTCTAGATTTGGCATACCAAACACAGTGACAACAGATCGTGGTTGACAATTTGAGTCTAGCTTATTCGCAGAATTCAATAAGTTGTTGGGGATTAATAGAATTCGTACAACTTCATGTCACCCACAATTTAACGGAATGATAGAAAGGTTTCATGGGCAGTTGAAATCTTCATTAAGAACTTATTCTGATTCTAACAGTTGGTTTGAAGCCTTACCAGTGGCATTGTTAGGAATTAGAAGTGCTGTTAAAGAAAATTTACAATATTCTCCTGCTGAACTCTTGTACGGAACAACATTAACTCTACCTGGTCAAATGTTCCAAGAAACCAATTCTTTTAATGGAGATGTTAATGATTATGTAACTCGTCTACAAGAAAATTGCAAAATGTTAAAAGTTTTGTTCCTTCTGATATAAATTCTTGGACACAAAGCTTATTTCGACCAATATTCCTGTCATGAAAATGAAGATGTGAGCAATACATATCGACATAGTTTGAAACAAAGTGATATTCAAAGCAACAAATCTAATGTTAATGGAAACACTCTAAAGTCAATTTTGAAATCCCCGACCCAAGTGAAAAAGACTAGAAGTGGCAGAATTGTGCATTTTCCAAAAGAACTTTCTCAGTTTGTTTGAGGATTTTCAAAATATTTTTTATATTTCTGGATTATATACATAAATTTATTTTTTCCACGTGAACTGAAAGGAACTGTATTTGAACATTATAATTGTAAAGCCGTATTGAAAGGCTAATTTCATATGTTTAACATGTAATTTATAATGCATTGTATATATTGATGTGTTATAACTATTAATGCAAATGTTGTATTGAAAAAAATATGTATTACGAATTTCTTTTTCGCAAAATTTTAATTTTTCTGGCGAAAAGCTGAATGTAGCAAGTAGCCATTTTAGACATTTTGAAATAAGGCGCCAATTGGTGGTAGCTGGCAATATGACGCAATGTCGTATTACTCTTTTACTCTTTTACTTGTTTCAGTAATTTGACTGCGGCCATGCTGGAGCACCACCTTTAATCGAGTAACTCGACCCCAGGACTTATTCTTTGTAAGCCCATTACTTATTCTATCGGTCTCTTTTGCCGAACCGTTAAGTGACGGGGACATAAACACACCAGCATCGGTTGTCAAGCAATGCTAGGGGGACAAACACACACGCATATATATATATATATACTTTATTTTAAGCAGCAGAAAATTCAACAAAATCTGTTACTCTGAGTTTCTCGTTGCCGTTCATCAGACAGTTTTTGCTAGAATGGTTCCATTCTAGCAAAAACTGTCTGATGAACGGCAACGAGAAACTCAGAGTAACAGATTTTGTTGAATTTTCTGCTGCTTAAAATAAAGCATATTACTCTACCACTGGTATTTGAGTACTCTTTTTTCCACCTTGTTTCACATTTATGTGTTTACTCCGGTATATATATATATATATATATATATATATACATATATACGACGGCCTTCTTTCAGTTTCCGTCTACCAAATCCACTCACAAGGCTTTGGTCGGCCCGAGGCTATAGTAGAAGACACTTGCCCAAGGTGCCATGCAGTGGGACTGAACCCGGAACCATGTGGTTGGTAAGCAAGCTACTAACCACACAGCCACTCCTGCGCCTATATTGCCAAAGAATTATTATTTTCGTTTTTTCCATTGGTTAATATAACTGCTCATATAAGGATTCTAAAAAGTTACGTAAAGAATATTTGTAATGGATTTCGATTCTTTTAAGTCAAGTTGAGCAGTTACAAAAACCCTGGATTTTGGGAAAAACTTTGGATCTTTTCCTTTTGAACGGCACATGTCAACACAATTTCTAGTTAACTAAACACTTTTAAACTTCGTATACTGGTAGAATGTGTTTATAAAACATCATTTTTTCTTGGCTTTATTGAGAAAATTCTATATGTTGTAACATATTTCCACTTTAATTTCAAGCATTTCAGCAATTTTAACCAATCGCTCACCTCCATTTGGGGTGAAAACATTCCGTGCTGTATGAATATGTCCCTCGTTTAAGAAACAGATTGGGTTTATTTACATTTGCGATGAAAAAAAGATACCCTTCCCCCACCCCTAACACTAACCCTAACTCTAACCCTAAATCTAAAATAGATTGAAATGCAATAGATCGATACTAGGGTTATAATTATGGGTGACATTTTCATTTGACACCGCTAGAAAAAAATCCCATTTTCCGTAGCAGTGTAGTATTAATTTAACAATTAAAAAAAAAATTAGGGTTAGGTTTAGGGTTAGTGACAGGATGTTATCTCAGTTTTAGACGCAGCAAATGATTTTAGCTCAATTAGAGGCGATTCATTGGTTAAAATTCGAAAAATTAAACTACGTTAAACAAACAAATTACAATTTTCTCAAGAAAGCCAAGAGGAAAAAATGTTTTATTTTGACACATTCTACCAGTATACGAAGTTTTAAAGTGTTTAGTTAACTAGAAATTATGTTGACATCTGCCGTTCAAAAGGAAAAGATCCAAAACTTTAGTGTTTTGTTGGATGTAACTGAACTCCATGACACTCACTCCTTTGAAACATTGGTGATTTTCATGCCATGTCCAAAGATAATCACAACAAGTCTATTTTGAATTGTTCATTTATTTATTAGTTAGATTTACGAATTAGCTAGTGAAATATATAGTCGTACTTCTACACAACGAAAATTATCTTTTCTTTCACATGTACATAATATAAAATGTTATATTTATAGAATAAAACTAATTTAGAAAATGTTTCTCTTCACGTTTTTTTCAAATGTGTATAAATATGCATTTCTGTAATCATTTCTGCTACCATTTTGTTGATATGTGTGTTAAATGAGGCAATGTTGCTCATTTCTATTCCAAGATCACACACCATATTTGATTCTGGGATCGTTGCTCCACTTGGTCCAACGTACTGATGTCGTGATTCCTGAGTAGTGCTTAACTGGTAGCGGAGGGCTTGGAATTTACTTGCATTAAATTGCATGTTGTTATCCTCAGCCCATGTATAGATGGCATCTAGACCTTTCTGTCAGAGCGTAGCATCAGAGGTTTCCTTGACTGACTGTGAGACTTTTGCGTCGTCGGCATAGCTGGTAAGCATGACTGCCTTTGTCACTGATGGCATATCCGATAGGGCTACCACGAAAAGCAGTGGCCCCAGCACAGTGCCTGGGGCACTCCACTCACTATTGGTGTCTCTGTGGAGAGAGCTCTGTTGGCTGCTACAGCTTGGCTCCTATCCTTTAGGAAATCATGCAGCCACTCTCCGACTTCACCTGTGATGCTGAGTCCCCGTATTTTGTGGTATATCATTCCATGGTCGACCTTGTCAAATGCCTTTTCAAAGTCAAGGTATATCACATCCACTTTTGAGCAGTTCATTAATTGCTTCAGTACCCAGTCATAGTGTCGCAGAAGTTGTGTAAGACAGCTCCTTCCCAAGCGAAACCATGTTGGGTGTCAGAGAGCAGGTCATTGTCCTCAAGGAACTCAATCAGTCTCTTCCTGACAATGTGCTCCATGACTTTACTGACGTGGGAGGTCAGGGAGACAGGTCTATAATTACTAGCCTCTGCCTCTGCTTCCTCCCTTATGGATAGGGCATATTCCTCTTTTAGTTTTTGGGGGAGTTTCCCCATCCTGAGGGACTCCTGGAAAAGGATTTGAAGTGGTCTAGCTAGAGCTCTTTTGAATTTCTTTAGGAGGATTGCAGGGAATCCATCAGGGCCCGTTGCTGAGTTTGAGCTCGGCTCTTCAATGGCTGATATCACATCAGTTTCCTCTATTTGCGTTTATGTACAGAGATGGACATTAAAACTCACCTTCTTTCTTTCTTTCTTTATTTATTCATGGATTTTGTCTGAAAAATAGGCTGTCATAAGTTGAATAGTTTATATATTTTCACATGGTATGTTTGTGTTGGTAGTCATTGGCATTTTAAAACTAGACTATAGAAACTATAGTTACATACATGCACTCACACACACTCACACAACCATACAGATACATTTTAGATTAGACTCCCCATGTTCAGTCCATTGCAGAATGAAGGCGTCAGCATCTTCTCTCCACCAACCACAGTCTGATGTGTAGGCCTTGAATTGGAGCTTGAGATCATGCTGGTTTGATGAGCTTGCTCTGCCACATTGGTTCAACATGGCTTGGTAGAGCGGGCAGCTTTTATACTCATTCCCATAAATAATTAAGTTGGATTCATCCACCCCAGTGCTCAAATGGTACTTATTTTATCAACCCTGGAAAGATGAAAGGCAAAGGTTGACCTTGATGAAATTTGAACTCAAAACATTAAGGTGGATGAAATACCACAAAGCAATTTGCCTGACATTTTAACAATTCTGTATATGTTGAAGACATAATCCATAATTTTGGGACAAGTAAAGCAGACAAACAGGTGTACCATTCTCAAACACTCATATATTAGCAAATATTCAACATCTCAAATTAACTGGAAATTGAAAACCTACACAGCATGTACTATGTCTAAGAAACCAGATAATTTGTAGAGGTTTTTTTGTTGAAATTCTGAAAACGTCCTTTTGAGATATTTCCCGCCAGCTTTAACAAGCAATTCTTTCTAAATTCAACATGTTCAAAGATGAAGCTTTGTTAAATTATATGTTTGTCTTAGTTAGCTCTGAAAGAGCTGACTTGTGGGCCAGTTAGATTTTAAATACTGTCATTTTGTATGGTTAAACATATATTTCAGACTATGATATCTAGTTTGTTCTTTTTATTCATTGTAATTTTTATGTGTGGGAAAAGTTATTTCAATAATATTTGATTGGTTTTCCTAATACTTTGAACATGTAGGATTTATCTCATTTGCTAATTAGCAATAAATGTCGTTGTTCTGATTATTTATAATCTGAGTTCAAATACTGCCAAGGTCATCTTGTCTTATCATTCAGGCTTCAATAAAATATAATACTAGGCAAGCCATTGTTCATGTACTTCTACTCTTCTATTCCTTTTACATTTTCCTCTCTCACTTTTTAGTCACTTGGACATCACAGACTCGTGCATTTAAACCACTCAGAGATTTTATCTAGTTTGTGGTCAACGCTACTCAGAGTTATTTCCCTTTCCATTAATTACAGTATTTGTTGACATGAAAAAACACAGGGGTGTATAAGACATACCCCGATTTCAGCAATGCATATTCAGAGTTAGGGACAAAATTTGTTTATGGGAAGTCCAACTTTGCATATAGAACCCTGGTTGTATACAACACACATCTATATATATATTATTATATATATATATATATATATATATATATATATATATATATACATATCTACTACATATGTGGAAATCTGTAGGTGTGTTTGTTATCTAACTCCTCCAACATTGTTTTATCGATTTCTATGCAACCTGACGTGTGAGTAAAACTTAGGTCTGGAAAACTAGTGACATACTTTGATTGTTGAAAAAAAGTCGATAATAGGGCCCTTGGAAGGGATTCCCTTTACTACATATAACTAATGTATTATTTTTAAACATCCAAGGGAAAATAAACCATTTGCTCCTGAAAGGGATTCTTATATATAGCCATGGGAAATGACCCATTCATGTTCATAAATTATTTCATATAAATCAAATTGAGTATGCTTATTTCATAGTATTTGAACTATTTGAGTTATTTTCACAATTTATCCACTACAATGCTTAAACAAGTAAATAGTATTTCCTAAACAATAGATCAACTTATTTTGTTTAGTGACTTATTCATGAATATACCAACACTAGCACCGCTGAGGGTAATATTCTCTGGGAAAACAAAAGCTTTTTTCAGAGTTATTTACTTTGAATTGTTATTATCTCATATCAGATTAGCCTGTTATTATATATATTTTATGATTTTAGTATACATGCCTTATTAGTATTTCCTCCGAAGTTCTATATACTCTGGAAATGCATTAAGGCCCTTTTCGGGGCTACTTTATTTGATTTCTTACTATCGAGTAATTAATGTCATGTTATTACATAACTGACTTCACAATTTGGGTATTCATAACTTATTGGGAATTCCTAAAAACAAGATCTTCTGTAAGACAGTTCGGTATTCTCAATAAATGCACAAAAACCATTTTAAGGGCAACATACTTTGTATTGTTGTTACTGGATTAGCAAAAACAGTTTTATGAGACAGAACCAAGGGAAAGCCCCACTCTCTGGAAATATACAGAGTACCTCAGATAGTATTATATATTATTTGTTTGTATGTCTGTGCTTGTCTCCCCACCATCACTTAAGACAGTTTCGGTATTCTCAATAAATGCACAAAAACCATTTTAAGGCAACATACTTTGTATTGTTGTTACTGGATTAGCAAAACAGTTTTATGAGAACAGAACCAAGGGATAAGCCCCACTCTCCTGGAAATTACCGAGTACCTCAGCTAGTATTATATATATATTTGTTTGTATGTCTGTGCTTGTCTCCCCCACCATCACTTGACAACTGATGTTGATGTGTTTATGTCCCTGTAACTTTGTGGTTCAGCAGAAGATATATATATATATAAGAAAAAGAATTTATATTGTTAAAGAATTATTCTGGTGTTGTCTACAGGAACTAATTTTACTGTTTGAAATGTGAAGAACATTATAGCACAGCATTTCTTTGGCAAATTTCAGATTATCGTTTTTCAGCCTTCAACCATATTCCATTCTTTGCATAAAGAAATATTTGCCCTCCTGTCTTAAGAGGAACCTAGAAAGAGAATTACCAGGAAATAAAGTCAGTGAGCATTAAGATATTTCAATTGTTGATCAATGATAAAGTGTGACAATCAAACACATACAACTAATGATATTTCTTTAAAATTTCAGATTCAGTCAAAATATGAAATCTTCTAATATTTATAACAGTTACAAAAACTCATTTATAAGAGAAGAATTCTTACCTTGTTCAATCAAAATTTAGATTTCAAATGGTCAAAGTCATCACAATACACTTAAGATTCACTTCACTTTGGAAGATGCATTAATACTTCAAATGTCGATTTCCCATGTCCCCAGGTGAGTTACAAATTCATTTCTAACTATACTAGTGGGGCTGAGGGTACAGTAATAAATTATGCATTCAGCCAGCCAACATGCAATCCAGTTTCAATTCCCAGTTGTATTGTATACACTCACCTTTCATAACTGACATTTCGTAACAATAAATCATTGCTTGAAATTACATTATACTAGCAATGCACCCTGGCGTTGCCCGGGGGGTTATTACCTACAGCCACATTGTATTATTTGTTCCTTTCTTATGGGCAGAACCAGCTTATGAGGAGTATGAAGCAAACAACTCTTCTTTATAAACATGTTTTTCAGTCATTTTCTGTTGAACAATGCTGCAGTTTCAATCAACCAAATTCAGTCACAAGTCTGTGGTTGGCCTAGGGTTATAGTAGAAAACACTTGCTCAAAGTACCATGCAGAGGGATTGAACATGGAACCATGTGGCTGGGAAGCAAACTTCTCAACCACATTCTTGCACTCAATATGTGTGTGTGTTTACATTTGTTGTAAAAATCGAGTATTGTGCCCCATTATGTCTCAAAGTTAGCAGTTCATCAAGCAGAGATCTATAAAATAAATAACAGATTGAAATACGTACTGAGCTCAGTATGGTCAATTACATTTTTAAAGGTGATACCCTATCATGGTGACAGTCAAAAGACTAAACCCAGTATGATAATGTTTAAAGACTTAATGGTTTCAAATTTAAGGTAATGGATTACTAACCACAAGATAACGAGTTCAAATTTCATATTGAACTTCCAATCTATACGATAACAGTATATGTACATCTCAGTCTACAAGACTTCCAGCAATTAACAATTGTTTTTTGAAGCTGAATGGTTAGCAGTAAGAAAGATGTCCAGATTTCTTACAAAATTATTGTGCAAAATATTCTGAGAAAAAGTATTTTTTTCACTACAACAAAACACACACAGACACACACACACAGAGGTGTGTCTGTAGTAACGTGTGCTACTACAGAAAGCAGCCAAATCTCTCTTAAAACACAACCTTTCATCAAAAGAAAGACACAGATCTACAGTATTTCAGGAAGGAAAAAAAAGATATTCGATGGGTCTGCTATATCAGAGGTAACGCTGGGCTAAACAAAACACAAAAGTACTTCACATTAGATCATCTACTAAGTAATACTAATAAATCTTACATTATTTGGTCGATGAAAGATTACTGAATCATTTGATACCTAATACGCCAAAATCGGCAACTAGGTTTTCAAATCCATAAGGAACATATGTCCATGCACACACACACACACACACAAACTCTGTTTTATATATTAAGATTTCATATTCATATTATCTTACCTCGGTTTTCGGAGATTTCACAAATTTATATTTTCTGATTATGGTAGCGATAGCAAGCTTAAATTCCAATCTTGCCATTTTCATGCCTATACACATTCTTGGTCCAATGCCGAATGGTAAGAAGGTATAAGGATTCAGTTTGTCTTTTGCTTCAGGTGCAAATCTGAAGATTAGAGTACCGTTATAAGAAAATACCAAATGATTCGTAAATCAAGACAGCTTTGCGATACGCTAAAAAGTAATATAAAACACATACAATTTTGGGAATGAGAATTTACCTTGTAAGGTGCATAATATATCGTTATTCATCTATGTGTATTTTGTATTGTAGCAAAGAACTATACCAGGTAGCTATGAGGGAGGTTAGAAGACAGGTATGCTTGGCCAGGGGAGAAGCAGAAAGGAGAAAGCTTGTCAATGGCCTGCGATGTGAAGACCAGAAGCTTGAAGTATTTTGGATTGCAAAACATTGTCAGAGAAGATCGTGCTGTGGTAGCAGAGCAATGTGTTCTCATAGATGATGGCTCACTTGCAGTTAGTGATTTTGCAAAGAAGAGGCTTGGAAGTGCCACTATGAAAGGTTGCTAAATGTAGAAAATGCATGGGAGAAGGAGAGCCTGCTTAACCCTTTCGTTACTGTATTTATTTTGAGATGCTCTGTGTTTCTTTCAATTACTTTAAATATAACAAAGAATTCAGTAAAATAACATAGTTATCATTAAGCTAGTGTAAGGAACATAAATTGAGATTAAGGTTTGGTGGAAGATTTTCATTCAAAACTTATGAAAACAGCACATTTATACTCAGAGCCAGAGCCGGTTTCAGCCGGATAGGTAACGAAAGAGTTAATCTGAACCGAACAGAGAGACCAGCCATCTGGATGACAGTAGCTTAGTAGATAAAGCAACTAAGGATATGGAGACAGGAAAAGCCTTCAGCCCATCAGGAATCACTGCTGAGATGCTTAAAATATCTGGCAGAGTGAGATATGACTTGGTCACCATTATAGTTAATCAGGTTGTCCAAGTGGGAGTCATGCCCAATGATCAGAGAAGCAATATTATAGTCAACTGCTACAAAGACAAAGGTGATGTCCTAGACAGAAATAATTACAGAGGCATCAAATTTCTGGCCCAGGTGATGAAAGTTGCAGAAAGGGACGTAGCTCAATTAATTAGGAAAAGAATTAGCATAAATGAGATGCAGTTTGGATTTGTACTTTGAAGAATCAACACTGATGATATCTTCCTGATGAGGCAACTGCAGGAGAAATACATGGCCAAAAACGAACGTCTGATTTTGGCTTTTGTTGATATGGAAAAGGCCTTTGACTGGGTTCCCCATTCCCTTGTCTGGCGGGGAATGAGGACACTAGGGATAGATGAGTGATTAGTGAGAGCTGTACAAACATGTACAGGGATTCTGTCAGTAAGGTGAGAGTCGACAATGAGTATGGCAAGTAGTTTAGTGTAAAACAGGAGTCCATCAGGGATCAGTTCTTAACCCCCTCTTGTTTATCATGGTCCTCCAAGCTATAACCGAGGAATTTAAGACTAGCTTCTAATGTATGGGTGCATGAGGTTATCAGATGTGTGTATGTATGTGCAAAGGTATGGGTGAGTATATACTTTATGTGAGTAGCATGCGTGTGTGCATGTGTTGCTTTTAGGTGTGTGTGTGTGTTAAAGGCATGAATGTGTGTTTGTGCATAAAGTGTGTGCTCAGGCATTATGTGTGTTTATGTGTGAATATTGTTTACGTTTGCGCGTAACCACAGGTGACACCAACAACATCCTCATGCCTTAAGGCTACCAAAGATACACAAGGAATGCATATATGGCCAGCACCCAAGCCTGTAAATATATCGGACTGTCCAGCTCAGCTTTCGAGTGAAGCTTCTGCAACCACCACTCAACCTTTGGAGTCCCTGGCCAGCTATGTGTGGCACCTCAGTGATCAAGGGATCCCATATGATATCAGGTGGAAGATCATAAAACATCCAGGCCCATATATTAATGGGAACAGATGCTGTAAGATCTGCAAAATAGAGCAAACCAAAATTCTTAAAAAGTAGAAATATAGATTAATTGCCAACATAACATGGCAGTCCTGGTTTAGGACCAATGTTGCTGTAATTTAGCCCCAGGAGACATCATCTCCAGCTGGCTATATGACACGATCTGTGTCCTTATGTTTTCGAACAAGAGAATCTAGCATCCCCACTCAGCTCAAAACAATATCTGTGTATCGCGATTTCTGGGACTAATTTACAGCAATATTAGTCCTAAACCAGGACTGCCATGTTATGTTGGCAAACAATCTTTACTACAAAGTACTGTTGCTGAATATCTCGTGTTGTGAGATTTTAAAAATAATAATTTTCTAATTGTAAAGAAGTTTTCTGAAAATGTGTTCATTTCAAGCACGACTGACTGGAAAATTGGGTCTTCCAGTTTGCTGTTTAAGCTAATAAGAGACCTTCACAAAATAGATACTAAGCCATACTCAATATCATTTTTTCACTGTTAGTTGTTTAAAATTTTGTTGTAGCATTTTTCTGATTCGGTGAGGTGAAAAGTTAAATTAGTCTTTGCATAGAGTCTGATGAGCCGTCTACAAAGCTGTTGCTTTTGTGGATACAAAACTATCGGTCACTCTATGACCAGACTTTAAGTTTATGCTTTATAAAATTAAGGCAAAATTTTCCTGAAGAAGTATCTATGTCAAATTAAGGGATTTGCCGAGGGTCCATGGATATTATAAATAATATTTAATAATATCCTAAGGATATGGTAAGGTAGTCCCATAAGAAGACATGTCTTGCGAAAACATATGTAGCAATTCGTTAATAAAAATATAAAAATCTCCATCAATGAAATATTTCTCATTATTAACATAATTAAAGCAGGTAAGGCTATATATATGCTACAGGAGGGCCACAGTTAGACTCCCAGTTCCATAATAATATTAATGAGGAGTCTAATGTGGGTGTTGTGTGAGCCTGTATATGTTAAATAAAATGAGACTACAAAATGGTTTAAATATTTTAAATGTTTTAAATGTTTAATAATAAATATATATACATACACATATGTGTGTGTGTATATATATATATATACAGTTGCGGCCAAAATGTTTAGAACGGCATTGTTTTCGTCAGAAAAGTAGGTATAATATTTTATCAAAGTTGTTTTGTATTCTATAAATACGATATTAATTGTTATTGTCTGAGATTTTGGTGTACTTTGAGAAGATAATACAAAAGTTATGGATGATTTAGGGATTTACTGCAATCATTTGACAATCATTTTCTAAAAAGAGAAACCGGTAAAGTAAATAAACATCTTTTAAAATTGCATTTTCAAACCTTCTTTCATATATAATTCCGCTCATGTGGTACCTTACAACTCCACTTTGATATATATATATATATATATATACGGGAAGCTTTATGAAAATAGACAAAAGACGAAGGCAGGTGGAAAACAAACAAACAATTGTATTAGTATGGCGCTCAGGAAATATAAATAAAACAAGTCTTTAACGTTTCGAGCCTACGCTCTTCAACAGAAAGATACACACAGAGAGAAAAACACAGAAAGGAGAGAAAAAAAATGTGTGCAGTAACTAACGAATCAACATGGCGATCTGATTTCGGCCAGAAGTCAAAGATCAAACATGAGACGCGAGAGCGAAATAAGGGGAGATAATAGGGTTGATAATAGGGTTGAATGACCACCTATTAGTGCGTAGGAGGGGTCTGGACGTGTGTATGTATAGGGTTGGTGTATGTATTAGTATGTATTAGTATGTATAAGGGTGTGTGTGTGTGTGTGTATGAGAGAGTATTAGTACGTAGGATAGGTCTGGACAGGCGTATGTATGGGGTTGGTGTATGTATTAGTATGTATTAGTATGTATTAGTACGTATTAGTATGTATAAGTGTGTGTGTGTGTGTATGAGAGAGTATAAGTGCGTATGAGGGGTCTGGACGTGTGTATGAATAGGGTTGGTGTATGTATTAGTATGTATATATATATATCTGTATGTATGAAGATATGCATATGGGTATAGGTACATAAGTATGTGGGCCTACATAATAGTGCATATACACATTTTTAAGCATGTGTGTACATGTGAATATCTATATGCATAACTTGCTTCTTCTCTCTGATTCATCAGCCCCCAATATCACTTTAGCTAGTACAATAAATAACTACTTCTATTTTTACAAACTTGACCATTATATCTTATTCTTCCCTCGTTTTTGAGGTTTACTACTCACTTTACTACCCCCACCCCACACCATAACATTTTCTTTGCCTATCTCCCCACCTTAGTACCTTCCAAACATATCACCCCACCTCCCAATCCTCATGCATATTCCTTCCTTACATTCTTATTTCTTCCTTCTATCCCTCCCCCTATTCCTTTTATCCTGATAGCTCTCCTCTCCCATCTCCCTTACAATATCTTGACCACCATCTAGCACTCCTTTTTCTATTTTTCTTCCTGTTTCTTTCTTTCTTTCTTTCCTTATTCCTTTTGACTAATACCATTCTCCTCCTAACATATATATCTATTCACTTGTCTCTGTCTACCTACCCCTACCAGTACATTCTCAAAATTTCATTCCCACCACAAGACCCCTTTGAATGAACAACACATGGAATTTATGTCTCCACACAATCTACTTGTAATAACAAAACATGAACTCCAATTGGAATCTACATACCATGCACAAGAAGTATTTCTACCCATTCTATACAGCACTTTCTTTGGATAACGGACCTGCAACATCCTATGTATAGATATAATTTTATTTTTTTCCTAAATAACGCCTTATATTGAACACTACTATTTCTCTCTAGTTAACTCTCTCATATTGTCTCTGATGAAGGGATATCACTAATATCCCAGAAACAGTTGTAAGACTACCTTTCCCTTTATAAACGTCCTATAAATTCCACAGAGAATTGGTTATATTGTCTCAATTTATTTAACACTCATCCACCCACTCCCCACCATACATACAGATATATATATATATATGTATATATATATATATATATATATATATATGTTATATTAAATTATATATATATATACATATATATATTGCCAGGATAGCAGAAATCGGCTACTGAGTTAGGAGGAAGAATAAGCATATGGGTGGAGGGAGGTGCAGAAGGAGAAATATAAAGAGACGTACAGGGTAGATAGGAAAAGGAAGGAAGGTATGTGAAAATAAAAGGAATGGCGATTGGTTGTGTGCATAGTAAAAGGAGGAGGGGTAATTGAGAACAGGGAATAGAATTGAAAGGGTTAAGGAGAGGTTGGGGCAGAGAATCATGTATCAGTGTGTAGTTAGGAATGCTAGTAGTGAACAGTGTCTACAAAACTGATGTGCATTTGGGCTTAAAAATATGAGAGGAGTTGAAGTGATTTGGACTAAAATCACAATAGCAACAACGATGATAGTGATGATGATGATGAGGAGGAGGAGGATGTTAGGCAGACAAGGAGGAAGAGGAGGGTTTTAGCAGAAAAGTAATGAAGTAGATTAAGTAAAAAACAGTAAAAGTAAATACAAAAATTTTGGGTTTTCCAGAAAGTTCATGCCGATTTATAAGGGAAAGAAAAAGGTCAATAAATACTTGCCATTTCCTTTTTAATCAACCAAATATGAACCATTTTGTTACACAATGCATCTCCATCTTTCCTTTAACTTGAAAATACCCAAGCTTCACCAGGTGCTCATAAACGACGGATTTTGATAGGTTGAGGCTTTCTTCCAATTCTCAGGTTGTGCAATCTGGATTATACCTGAGGTGGTTTCATGGCAAAGAATTCATCAAGGTATCTTTTTACGTCATCCAAGGAATTGAAATTTTTACCATTAAGACTATTCTGCAGAGACCTGAATAAGTGGGAATCTGAAGGAGCAATATCTAGTGAATATGGAGGGTAGGGTAACACATCCCAGCTAAGCTACAGCAATTTTGTCTGGTTCCCAAAGAAACGTGCGGTCTTGCATTATCATGTTGGAAAACAGCACCCTTCCCATTGGCCAATTCTGGATGTTTCTCTTGAATTGCTGCTTTTAACTCATCCAGTTGTGTGCAGTATTTCTCAGAATTAATTGTCTGGTTACTTGGGAGAGGCTCATAGTACAGAATTCCTTTCCAATCCCACCAGACACAAAGCAAGACTTTTTTAGAGTGAAGACCCGCTTTTGGGGTGGCTAAGGGTGGCTCATGTCACTTACTCCAGGATCGCTTTCTCTGAACATTTTGGTAGATAATCCATTTCTCATCACCAGCCACAATTTGCTTTAAAAAAGGTGCATTTTCATTCCATTTATAAAGCGAATTACAGATGGAAATGTGATCCAAAAGGTTCTTCTCATTCAACTCATGTGATACCCGAACATCGTAGCAATTTGTGTACCCAAGCTTTACCAGGTGCTCGTGAATGATGGATTTTGATAGGTTGAGGTTTTCTGCCAATTCTCGGGTTGTACAATGTGGGTTATTCTCAATTAATGACTTGATTTGGTCATCATCTGTAGTGGACGGGTTGCCAGCTAGCTCTTTATCAATAAGGCTACAATCTCCAGTTCGGAACCTTACGAACTACTTCCGTACAGTTCTTTCGGGTAAAGAAACATCACCATAAACTGCGCATATTTCTTTCGTTGCTTGTGCGGCATTTTCCCCTTTACGGAAAAAGAAAAGCATCAAGTGCCGAAAATGAACTTTATTATCTGCCATTTTAAAGGGTTACAGAATTAACACAGGTTATAGGAAGATAAACCTTCTTCCACAAAAAGATAGCTTAAACTGTGCTCTAAATGGAGGTGTAGTCAAATCCTATTTTATGGACTCAACCATGTTCTAAAATAAGTTGATAGGTAAGCTACTATAAATTGGCATGAACTTTCCAGACAACCCAATATATACTTGAATAAATTGAAAATATATATCATCCTTGGGGGTTAACAGTGTTCATATCCATACAACCTATATGCACACATTCAATAAAGATAAAAAGCATAAATCTATATGCATAAACGCATATATAAATATATTGGGTCATCCCATAAATAATGTGGTTTTTTATACATCCTTTACTTTACAAAATTAAAATAAACAAAGTCCATTTTTAATCTCCCTGGCCACATAGTTGGCATGACTTTTGTTCTATGTGTGGGGTTATAAATTTCACTATGTTCAATTATAATGAGTGTTGGGGATTTTGATTTTTAAGTTGCTAGATGTATTCAGCCAATGAAGTAGTGGGCCAATTTAGGCTTTGTGTATGAGGGGATGTGTGTGTAAATGTGCTTCTTAAAGTTGTTGGCTGTGGCTTCAACATATTCTCTTGTAGTTGAACTGGTAATCACTTGACATCTGTAAATGATGCTTTTAGCAAAGCAGTTTCTTTTCAAAGGGTACTCAAGTGTATTTTTATAATAACAAGTTTTAGATGTAGAGGCTCCTCAGGTTGGATATATCAGTGTCTGATATTTGTTCAGAGCAATTGTAGAAGTATGTGGGAGATATGAAACAGTGTTTGTAGTTAGAGCAGCCAGTTGGGTTTCATTGAAGGTCATTCTGCACGGAGAGAAGAGGAATTGGGAATGTATGATGCTGGAAATCAGGATCAGTAAAATTAAGAAGTTGACCATCAGATATCAGAGGATGTACAACATTGTATTTTTTAGTGTAAAGTTATTATTCCCAGTCATGTTATCTGCAGGGTTGGGGTTGTAGAGTACAATAGCCTAACTATATGGTTATTAGATACTTGGTAAATGTGTGTGTATGTGCATACATGTTATGCATTCACATGCGCACATGTGTGTTTATGTGTGTGTGTGTGTGTGTGTGCACGCATGCATGTAGAATGCTTTTATATAGATTTTTTTTTTAAATCACTAATTATATGGCTATTCAAATATATTTTAACCTTTACCAAGATAAGTTCATTGATTATTATTCAGTTTATATTTAAATATATCAATATTGGATTTCTTTGTTTTCTTATATAGAAATTTTAATAATTTGACCTACCTTTCTGGAATAAACTTATGTGGTTCTGGCCAGTATTCAGGGTCATGTTGAAGGCTATAAATAGATATGTCTATAGGAATGTCTTTCGGAATTATCCAGTCCTTTATCTTAACAGTTTCCTTGGCATACCTCTGAAGCCTGTATAAATGAACAATAGGGAAAATTCTTAATTAATTGCAATATTTAATACCTAAGAATAATTCCATAAAATATACAGATATATATATTAAAGCGTCTAGCTGACACAATCATTAACAAAACAAGGAAAATGTTTTGTGTTGGGCAAAATGCTACATTCTGAGTTCAAATTCCTCCAGTCCATATTTGCTTTTCACCCTCCCCGGATTCATTAAATAAATACTAGCTGAGCCTTGTGGGCCAATGTAATTGATTTACTGATCTCTGAAATTGCTGGTCTTGTACCAAAATTTGAAATCAATGTACAGATATATTTACACATCAAAAGCAATAAAATATATTCCCATATTTTAGCAAACTCTTGAAAGTAAATGAAGTTAAAATTATTGACTCAGTACTTAAACAGAGTTTTGATCACTATATATTTGAAGGTGATGGTCTGATATGGACACATCACAGCTGAATCACAGACACAATTCAGATATAATAAGAACACTGGAGAAACTCTTCTAGATTCTCACTTCATGTTTGTCTGAGACTGCCTCAATAATGTACAGACCATAATTGCAATAGAACACAATTATAAGCACATCATTACTTCACTTTCGTTTGATAATGTAGCATTCTCTTTGAGACAGGAATATGAACTTATACATTTTATGCACAGGATGTTCTGTTATTAGGGCAATGACTGACTATTACATTTATGTTAATAGTAGGCATCTGTCGGTCTTGGGAGACCATGGATCTATGCCTGAAGAAATCATGTCAGCTGCTGATGGTGATGCAGCACGTGTTGTGGCTGTATAGGCCCACATGTGAGTGGTTGTATAGGCCCACATGAGAGTGGTAATCATGCATACAACGATTGCATTTAAAGAAGCTTTCTACAGGTGCTACTGGTTTTTCCTTTCATGAAGTGCACTTTTCTTTGGTTGCAAGTTCCTGTTTGTCTTCCACTTGCTTCACACACTTTTGCAATATTTGTCTCCAGCATGGCGATCATTTGCAGTCTCCTCCCCTCTCAGAATGTCCAGAACCATCAACTTCATATCTTTCTTGCAGACGTACTTGAAACAAAGATGAGGTTGTGCTCTTGTGCCAATGTCCAATTCTCCATACAGGATGTCCTTTGGGGCTCCCCCTGTCTGGCATGTGAAGTACATTTACATTATATCACAACAACAAAGTAGATTTTTGCATGTAAACATATGATGTCATAATTTGTTGTAATGAAAGGTTATAAAATTTGGTACTAATATATATTTCTTATGGAACATATTTTTAAAAATCAATAAGCGGAAGTATTGATATAAATAGGGAGTTACAGAACAGGAGATATGCCATTGCTATTATTATGTATTTGGTAATATTATGTATTCCTTATGGAACATATTTTTCACACCAAGTGTAGAATATTGATATGAACATTGGTACTATCATACATTCCTTATGCTACTATTATGTTATTTGGTACTGTTATGTGTTTCTTATCAAACACATTTTTGGTACTATTGTATATTTCTTGTGGAACACACTTTTCAAAACAATAAGGGAAGAATATTGATACAAATAGGGAGTTACAGAATGGGAGATATGCCATTGAATATTGCAGCTTTCCTTTATAATTTTCTCCTCAAAATTGTTCGTTCACTTTTCAATTACTTGCTCTCTTCTCTTAAAAGAAGGCCATCAACAACAAGTAGTCTTATATCCCTTCTCTATAGTTTTCATTTGTATTTAAGTAGAATATATTCTATTAACAAACCATACAGTTGATACAATTTAATGTGGAATATTCCTGATAGTAATAAATAAAATTCATAATGCATCACATTAGCTCACCTCTTTACAACAAACATTATTTAATTATTTCATGCACATGTAAACATTGTAACACTACCTGAGTGATGCAGGATACATTCTAAGTAATTCAGACATACACATATCGAGGTAAGTTAGTGTGTTCAAATTTTCAACCGTAGGTTCTTCCTGCAAACAAATAAATATCAAATTCAATTCATGACACTGATTTGCTACTGAATCATAAATAAAATAAGTGAAATATAAGCATTTAACAAAATACAGTTTAGGATTATGTTGATATTAGATTCACAATAGCTACTGTCATTTCCACACTTTTCTGAGTAATCACAATTGTCTTTGTTCATATTTTAATTTTGCAACCAAAATAATTATTCTATCTATATTAATATCCAAATAATATTAGTGAATATATATATATACACACACACACAAAGCAGTTATATCACAATCACCTCAGACATATGCAGCTGAGTAGCCTCTATAGTTAGAAATGTATCACTGGCTTAGATAGACTTCTAAAATAATTACTTTAGAAGTCTATCTAAACCAGTAATTAGTTATAATTAATGCTAAATTTCTCTAAACATTTGTATTCACTATGACTAGAACTTTTAAGTCACAGACAACCAAAATTTTAGAGTCTCATTAGTGATGAGCTAACCAATTGCAGATCTCTTGCATTATGTCTTAACACAAGTGCAATTCTACAATACAATACATATTACTTGAACTCAAAACTGTTTATCACATAATACAGCAGTACACATCACTACAACATCTCTGGTTTATGAATTATTCAGGTATTATTAGGTTACTGACTCGCCAGCACACCAGGTGAAATGCTCAGCAGCATTTTATCCATCTTCATATTCTGAGTTCAAATTCCACTCAGGTGTTTTTTGCCTTTCATTCTTTCAGGGTTCATAAAATAAGTACCAGCCAAGTACTGGGGTTGATGTAATCAACTTAGCCCCTCTCACCAAATTACTGGTCTTGTGCCAAAATCTTAGGGAAACTTACGTCACCAATGACATCCATCACTTCATCATATACCTTCTGCTGTATTTCTGGCTGAGTGGCAAGGATATATGAAAAAAACGACAACTCAGTTGAAGTTGCGAAGTGTGAAGCAAATAAGAACAACACCACCTGTGCAACAATTTCTTCATCTGTTAAACCTATATTAATAAAAGATGATAAATTGAGCTTATGTTGCTATATAGTAAGATTGAAATATCCTGAACTAAGGATACATGTACATGTATACGACAGATAATGGATGTACATATGTATTTGTGTTCATTTTTGATTGAACCTAGTCATTTTACACATACATGATAACACCTCTCTCTCTCTCTCTCTCTCTCTCTCTCTCTCTCTCTCTCTCTCAGTCAAACACATGCTAAAAGAGATGTGAGGAAAAGTAAATAAATATAATTTATGCTATCTCTCTCTTTTTCTCACTCTCTGTCACACACATACATACAGCAACACACACACTTTCTCCCCCTCCTCTCTCTCAGTCAATCACACACTTGCTAAAAAAAGATGTGAGGAAAAATGAATTTAAAAAATGTTCAGTCACCCTGTCCCCTACATCTTTCTCTCTCTCTCTCCTCTCTCTCTCTCTCTCTCTCTCTCTCTCTCTCTCTCTCTCTCTCTCTCACACAACACTCACTTTAAATTTATTATTCAATTTTCAATAAGCTAAAATCTTAAATTATTAATTGACACATTATTAATTAGCATAATAGCATAGCCTGGGAAAAAACATGGATTACATGGAAAAATGCAAGCAAGAGAAATAATATTCTTAAGATTATAAATCTGGAAAAGTTCAGGAAAAGTTATTACACTTGGAAAAGTTCAGGACAAGTTATTACGTCTAGTAAAGTATAGAACAAGAAAATTTTTACTTAAAATATTGCAGCTAAGGATAAAATCTGAATATTAAAAATTATTTGACTTTAATTTACGAACTAACATGATAATTAAAAAACATACCATCATTTTGTTAAAATAGTGACACATTAGATTACTTAAAAAATGAGAGCCAGAAGTACCAATATTGCTATAGTTTTATGCAAAGTAGAATAGTATATAAGGTAGGTAAATTCATTATGTAAAAAATAGGTATTGGGTCAAGACTGAAAATGTGAAGTCTTGGCAATAACTCGAGCAAATTTTACTGTAAATTTGTTGTTATACGTAGATTTTACAGTAATATATAATTAATTTTTGCATTATTTTATTTATTGAACTAACTAATTATATATTTTTCATAACCTATTTTCAAATTTCTAATTATTAATCAATAATTAAAAAATTGAATTTTTTTGAAGGGTAAAAAGTATTTTGAGTTATATTTTATTTTTAATAGAAGTAACAAATGAAAGTAATAACTTGAAATACAATTTTTAGTTTTAATAAAAGCTAATATTTTCTAAATCTAAATATCCTATTTGAAATTTTATCCTTAGCTGCAATATTTTAAGTAAAAATTTTCTTGTTCTGTTCTTTACGAGATGTAATAACCTGTCCTGAACTTTTCCAAGTGTAATAACTTTTCCTGAACTTTTCCAGGTTTATAATCTTAAGAATATTATTTCTCTTGCTCCCATTTCCCCATGTAATGAAACTACTGCTTCGTTAGATTTGTTTCTTCACACTGGCTTGCAACTCAATTTATGAACAGCTATGTTTTCTAAACAGTGTTTGGATGCTCTCTCTGTTGATTTGTTTTCTGATCTGGTTGAACAAACAACTACTGTGTTGTGCTGGTTAGAGGACAGATATCATTATTATACCAATACTATCAGCCTTCCTTAGATAACTTAATTGCTTTTGCACATGTTCACTCTTATCTGATAAGATTGCCTAAGAACCACTGTTTCTAATATCTACATCTTTCTCTTTCCCACGGACTTGTTTCATTTTTATCTGACATTCTGCTTTTGCATTTATATCTATAATTGTGTCTGGTGACTGCATTATGTATCTGCATGAGCTCTCCACTAGTTGGCATGAATGTTTCACTGTTCTCATTCTGCTCTCTGTCATGAGACGCAGAGAGCAGAATGAGAACAGTGTACCTGCTGTGGATCAAATAAAAGGTGAGGTCTGAAATTCCAATACAACAACCAAGTAGAACACAAGATATCTGAAGAAGGCAGGAACATACAACAGCTGAAATGTAGTGAAAGCAACAATCAAGATGAGTACACCAGTTCAACTAATGTAAACAGTCAAATTTTATACTGTTTAAGACACCAAAGACCTTACAGGTTTTCATGGTACTGGTGATTAAGACATAATTTCAGACAACTGTTTGTCTGGGTCTTACGGAAGCAGTAAAACCATAGCACAGAAAAGCACTACGCACCCTTGTGCATTGGTAAAGATTTTCACTGGCATATGTATTGCCATCAAGCATGCATCATGTGCTTTTTTTGGTGGTAGTTATAAATTACTATTGTACCTTCATGGTTCAATGATAGATTTCTTCCTAGTTAAGAGATTAGTTCGAGTGAGTGGTACTTATGTGCATACACATAAAAACGATCATGCACACACAGATATATATATATATATATCAATATACACACACAAATATATATAAATATATGTGTGTGTGTATATCATCATCATGATCATCATCATGATTATCATCATTTAACGTCCGTTGTCCATGCTGGCATGGTTTGGACGTTTGACTGGGCTAACATGCTGGAAGGCTGCACCAGACTCAAGTCTGATTTGGCATGGTTTTCTACAGCTAGATGCTCTTCCTAATGCCAACCACTCCGAGAGTGTATTTGGGTGCTTTTATGTACCACCAACATGGGCACCTAAAATATGGTATCCACACCCAATATTGATTTTCCATCTTTGATCTCATTGTTGTTTACATGAGGCATGAGGGATATGAAATGTCAGAGCAAAATAAGTGCTGGCTGTATTTTCTACAGAAAATCTCTAGAGATAACCTTAACCTTAAGTGATGTAGTAGCACTGCTAACACAGTAGAACACAGGATTGACTTATCAAAATGTTTAATATACTTTGTAGTATATTATGGTTGCATAATGAAATATGGTGTGCCCACAGATCATTACTATTCATATTTAGCTGATGAGACACAAAACTCTAATGTATTAGAATATTTATTTTATCAGATCTTAATAATGCCCAAATATTCTCACTGAGATCCATTATAGATTATTGCTCACATATCAAATATGGTGCTGGTACTACTACACACACACATATATAGACATCCTAAACATTGTCCACAAAAAGGTCACCCAACTCACAAGCAGACTCCAGCCTCTGAAGCAAAGACATGCTGAGTTATATTCCTCAGCTTTTCCTTTTGCTACTAAAATAATTCTTGCTTCTTTGAGCATCTCCTCTGAGCATTTCCGATTTACTCATTTCTTTTTCCCTCTTTCTCTGCCCAACCCCAATAGATCCAACACTAGTTATTGTGCCTTCAAAATCCCTTCCCTGATCATGTATTTTCTGCAGATGTTGATTTGCAAAAGTCATTTTCACTCTGTTCTATGTACACACTGACATTACCCTTCCAATGGAGCATACTGGCTTTACTTCCTTCAAGATTTGCATGTCCTTTGTAGTCATAGCCCATGTTTGACAGCCATGTAGCATAGCTGTACATACACAGGCATCATACAATCTGCCTTTCACTTTGAGGGAGAAGTGCTTTGTTACCAACAAATGTAGTAGCTCTTAGAACTTTACCCGGCCTATTCTTACTCTAGCAACTATGCTTTTAGAGCTTCCTCCATCACTGCTAACTTGGTCTCAAAGGTAACAGAAGCTATCTACTACTTCTAAGGATTCCTGGGCATTGCAGGAAGTCTGTTCTCTGCACATTCTCAGTGTTTATTGTACCCACACATTTGCTACACACAAATCTATTTTCTCTGTTAAACTTCCCATGACACCACTACACCTTCAATGTGTTCAAAGCTTGCACTAAGTAGTTTCTACTAACACATTTCTTACATATTGAGCAGGGCTGTCTCCTTGAAGGGATTTGTGATTCATCTGTTTTCCCACTTAATAAGGCTTTGGTCTTTTCTCAGTGAATTTCTGCAGAATACTGCATCTAAAGCGTTCATATATATTTTGTATATCAAACCTATATTTCAAATAATCAAAATTTACTTGCCTCTTTTTGACCTCCAGTCACTCATGTTCTCAAATGTGAGTGTTTCCAGTTCGTGTTTCATATCATCATCAATTTTATCAACATTTTCAAGTTTTGCATCCAACAAAAGTTGGAGAAAATCATGTCTTACCTAAAACCAACAAGAAAATCTAGAAATATTAAACAGCTGAATAAAATTACTGAGGTTTTAATATAAATATTAGGCATTCTAAGTACTAATTTTAGAAATATCCAATCACTGGATTTTACTGGTAGATTTTTTTGGACAAGTGGAACATTACTATGAATGAGATGTATATTGTGATATGGCAAAATTGCGTTTTGGTATTCTATAGACATATGATGAACAGAGCAGTAACATAGAAAACTCCTTTTCAATTTCTTGTAAATTCAGTTAAATAGAAACTGTAATAAGGAAATGCAGAACATATATTTCATATTTTTCAGTAGACAGTATATAATTCTAATTCTCACTGTCTAATCTCATTTCCTCACTAGAAAAAAATGTTTTTCTTGCTGGTTATAAAAAACATTTTAAAACACATTGACTGAAAACATACTATGAAATGCTCAATAACATTAAATAAATTTCAAATATTACCGTTTTATTTTTTCTCCGTTCTGCTATAACATCTTTGGAAAACATAGAGATAGAGTGCAATGAACTGGAAAAGTTAGTGTTGATTCCGAAAGTACCCAGAATTTTTGGAATTACTGGAAATAACACTGAAACAACAAATGCACAGGCTAATTAGTACAGTTGATTATATTGGCGATAAAAATTTGTATTCCATGTAATAAACCAATAAACCTTAGCAGTTTTCTTGAAACGAATGATATACATGTTAATAAATAAACTCACTGATCAAAACTAGAAACTTATTGAGAGTTCCTTTGTTTTTAGTGAAATCAACAATCAAAACAGATCCAAATGTTCTCAACAAGCTTACGTTCTATTTCAGATGAAACTGTTTTTGCCTGTTTTGTGTTGATTTTGTAGAGGTAAATATTGTAAATGCAATGAAAGATAGGCTAGGTGCCTTGCTATCTCTAGATTTGTTCAATAGAAAGTGGAATTTTCTGGAGAGAAAACAAAAGGCTTCAATTTAAGACTTTCTAGAGAGTTTCAAAAGGTTAGTGTTGTATAATTCATGTACCTGAAGAGTGAAGTGCAATGATTTATTTATATATAAAGCCGAAAAAGGAGCTTAATTTCAGATTATTTTGTGACCAAAATAAAGGGATATTGTGATATTATCTGTGTTATTAGGCATCATTGATCAGAGCAGAACACCTGAGCACAGGAGTGCTCATTCCAACCTGTTATCTGCCCATATAGACAGGTGCACCAACATATAGCATAGATAAATTAACAACAACTAGCTGAAGCATCGTTCAGTGAGAGATAAACATAACTGCAATGATGTCTGAGTTTGGCTTTTCTTTCTTTTCTGTATATTTATCATAAATACAGTCTTTTATCTAATGTATAGAGGTTAAAATTTACACACACACGCGTACAGAAACTCATTTAAACATACATCGATACAAGCACACACATGATGTGTGTCACTGCAATACACACAGTTAGCAACAATGAGGTCATATTCATTCAATAACATATCTTAAGAGAATAAGTAAATATTTACTTTGAACAGAAGTGATCGGGTCATAAAAATTGACATAAAAGAATTTGTCAAAGCATTTTATTAATGCATGATCTGGATTCTTCTGTGAATTAACTTCGATGCCAAACGCAGTAGATGCAATCATATCAACTGTGTAATGTGAAAATACTCTGAAATGAAAATAAAGAAATAAGAAACTAAAATAATACTAAAACTCACTTTGTTCTGCTCTTTTAAATACATTTTAATTGGGAACTATTGTTGTGCATTGAGTACATTTTAAAACAAAAGCTATGCTACTAGTATGTGACGTGATGGTATAGATTCAATTTACAGGTTAAATTATTTCACATATCTTACATTGATAATAATTATTGGAAATGTATCAATTCCAGTTTTTCTCTCCAAATACAAAGCTATCATGCATAGTGAGAAAGACATGATTTCTTTTTTCCTGCTTATTATAAAATTAACAAATTGCTTGTAATTTTTCACTTCAATGGGTCAAATACCTACACTGGTGCTTTTTGGCATAGACAGTACAATCCTTACTCTGCCTCAGAATGCTGAACCTTTCAGAAAGAGATGACAAAGGACCAAGATACCTGGCACCTTGCTGTACTCAAGAAGACCTATCCTCCACAGCAGAAGTGTTATGGTAGCATTCGCTGGTGAAGGGGATTGGCCTGCAAAAGTCCTGTGCGGTTGCCATATAAAAGCAATTGTGTTGGTGCCATGCTAAAAGCACCCTACACACATTGTAAAGTGTTTGGCATTAGGAAGAGTATCCAGCTGTAAAAACCAAGCAAAATCAGACTGGAACCTGGTGCAGCTCTCTGGTTTGCAAGCTTTAGTCAAACTGTCCAACCCATGCCAGCATGGAAAATGGACATTAAAGAATGATGATGATGCTATAATAGTTTATACAAACATGGTTGTGTAACTTGGTTAAGGATAAACACTTTATTTGACATCAATACATAAACACTCTTACATACTTACACATAACAACAAGAACAACACAAAAGTAAATCAGTTTAAACAGAGTCACTCACTGTTTCATTTCAACAGCTTTGTCACTGTCAGCAAAAAGAGAAAAGTTTTCTTCCAGGTTTTTCACAACACTATTCATAATTCCCATTGTCTGAAAGAAATTGAAATTCCCAAAATTGTTCTTATTCTTTTCTCATGGTTTTAGTTTTACTGCTGTAGACGTTTAAGACAGTTGATTTTCTAATAATTCTTGAAAATATGATTCATGTTATCTCCTCATTTTAACAATTCTCACAACATCTACGGTCTACATTGGTCTTCTGACAGAAGCTAGTTGTTGTATACTATCTCTGCTTAATGCCACATGAAACACCTCCTCTTGTCACACCTACTGTATCTTTTCTTTAAGAGCTGCACTAACCATTCAGTCCAATAGCTTTCCCAGTGAACCAATAATCTGGAATTCATTTCCTACCCTTCCTTTCCCATCAGTCATTGAATTACTGAAATACATTAATACCTCAGGTCGTTGAAAGCCAGCAAACATTTGTAAAGATCAATCCTCCTAATTAGGCCATTAGAAAAAAGGTATATTAATTAGTTGAATCAAATTCATTCTCCCCAACACAATTATAAAGTTATGTAATTGACATAAATAAATGTGGTGAAATCTTATGATGAAAATGTATATCTTATAGGCTTTTATTAAGTCAATGTGTCAGCATTGAAGACTTTCTCCATATAGTATATGGAAAATAAGCTTGGTAGCAACAATATCTGAGTTTGCTGTAAAGAGGAGTCTTGCCCTGACACAACAGATGCTCTTTGTAAAACTATTAACATTATGATTTGTTAGATAATTACAGCTTATTACCTTTAACCAAAGCTATAGAGCCTCTTGTTTATCAACTAATGATTCAAGGAAAGGAAAAATAATATTTAAATGTATTAACAACATATTTTTAATTTAGAATAAGAGGAATATAATTTTCATTAAAATTAAGACTATATGAAATTAAATAGAATTGATCTTACCTGTTTTAAGTGACTGGTACTGAAGGTTGGGAGTAGTACAGTACGGGTAAATTTCCAATGATTGTCTTTGAGAAAACTTATGAATCGATCACTAATTTTGTTTTGTGGCAATACATCCTATAAAGAACATGTGACATCTGATCAAAGTGAACACACCATGAAGAAGACATTACAAAGAAATAATTCCATCTTACTTTGAAATGAAAATAGAGAGAAAAGAGGAGAAATATGTCACATTTTGTGGGGAAAATGAGAAAAGTCAAAAAGATTTCTGAATCTGCAAATCAAATTTTGGTGAGGATAATCCACTGACAAACAACATTGTCAGTGAATAAAATCTTTTTGCATTGGTAAAAGCTATAGTCATATTAGCTTAATAACCAAGTAATTGAAAATCAATGATCCTGGTAATTGATGAGGACCTAGAAATTAACCCATTACCCTAGGGTCATGGCAAATGCTTTGTCATCTCAGACATGTACAAAGTTTATTCTAAGAACCATGAATGATGATTAAACAATTTAGTGTTGTTGAATTTTATCAGCATTGCTATCAGAGATGATATGACCATGTTTACTGCTAGAAGTCTGGAGGGAAGCTTCAATTGATTCCATCAGCCTTTATCTTGAACAAGTGTAAAGAAAGATGTTTATGATAAATGCATGTTTATCATGGCCAGAGGATTATACATGTCATAATAATCCATACTGATATCCTCACTCACAAACACTTCTCGCCTGATACAATCATCCCATCACACTGATGCAATTGGGAGAGGAATTGAATTTTCACAAGTGTAACTTCAGTTACTCTCATCCCTGGTAATTACTATGATCAACACACAAATCCTCCACATACACTTGATGTTTCTTTCATTTACAAACCCAACCTCTGCCATATCAGACACTAACTTTGTATCAATTTAGTGGTAAGAGAATTATATATCTCATAATAACCCATAATAATCCATCATCACTCACAAATACTTCTTGGTTCTCACATTCATCTGAATATGCTGATAATGCTAGTGGAGTAACTGAATATTTTACATTTGTAAATCTTTTACATCAGTTAGTTTTGTCTTCAACAATTGTCTCTTTTCAACACGTGAATACTTCAAGTACCATCAATTTAGTTTTCAGCCACACGCCCAACCACTGCCAAACCAAAATTGACTCTGTTCCCATCTCAAGGCAAGGTCTCTTCCTTATCACAACTACCCATTACATATCTATGTACTATGCATCTATCCTCAGATCTCCAACTCCATAACATTTCAAGTCAACTGGTTCTACAATTCATATTCTAAATATGCATGATGACACATGTACTTGTAACCTATCAGAAACAACTCATCTTTTCACTGAAACCATCTTCTTCAGTATATTTCTCCACATCCCACACGCAACGAAATTTCATAATTTTAAGTACCCAAAATCATTCACTCATTTTGGGCTATGCCACAGAATTTCAGCAGAGAAAATGACCTAGGCACAAACAGAATGGAAACTCTCATAATCAACAGACTTCTCCAACATGAATATCTCTCACTCCTTATTTAACGTTTGTGCAGTTTTCTTATGGCCAACTCAATGGGAGAACTTCCCTCTTATGCTATTCAGCTGTAGGTCCACATCTTATTGAAAATCTGTTAATGAGGCAAGAAAAGAAAGCTTATGTTATTTAGATGCATGCCTGGATGTAAAACATCTTAAATTTTAAAAAGTAAACTTACGTATCTGTTTGTAAATACAGCAAATTGTTTGATGCAAATTTCTTTAACCATTTCTGGGTCACTGATGAGTATATGAGGTTGATTACAAATGTAAAATCTGTAAAAGTAAGAAAACATAGGAAAATTACAATTCAAATTTTCATATCTGTTCACAAAATTGCATTGTATATCTTCCGGAACTTATAACATGATTGGTTTTTGTGTCGACAGGATGGACAGTAAAATGTCCACAACACTATCTGCATCAAAAAAAGTGACTGTTAGCATATTTAAAGTTGGAAATAAAACAATTAAGAAGAAATAACTATAAAAGAATAGAAGAAAATATTTACTAAAGATTAAAATTAAATGAAATTAAATAAAGCTACATTTCTAATGGAACAACAACGATCAATGATTAATAGAAAATATGAGAGAAACAGAGATATCACTGGCAATACAACTGCACTGGACACATGGTCATAAATCCCTGACACTGTTACCAAATATGTAAGGACATGCATGTGTATGTATGTGGTGTGCATGTGTTTATGATCCTGTGAGTGTGGAAGCATTCCAGTATGTATATGTATCCAGGCTATGGACAAGGAGCCAAATCAGGCACTGCAGTTGATGTGACCAGCCACATTAACACTGACACACACACACACACACTGAGAAAGGCTAAAGAGCTAGAAGCGTGCATGTGGGAATCTGCTAGATGGAAGCACTGAATTGATATGGTGTTTTTACACCTTTTATCATAAGAGAGAATTATTTTCCTCCATGGTGACTGCAGTGAATTTGCCTTTTGAAGCTGAAATATGTGGCAAAAATATTTTAACTAAATTAAGGTTCATCTATTCCTAATCACTGCCTCGTGCTGATACTGCTATTTTCATTCCATCCACTCGTGCAAGGTAGTCACTGATGTTCACTGCATTATTTGGTTAAAGCTATGGCTCTGAATTTGCCTAGGGTTATGTCTCTAGGGTATTTCCCTATTGAGGAGGGCTAAAGAACCAGAAAAGAGCCAGAAATGTGCTTATGATAAAAGGTTTTTACACTTTTAACATAAGAGAGAATCTTTTCCCCATTGCAACTGCAGTGAATTTGCCTTTGTAAGTTGGAATGTGTCACTAACATATTTTAACTATCCTAAAATTCATATTTATCTATTTTCATGACCCCAATTGCACTTCAAGAGGAATAAACAATAAATGTACACACTTAGTCATCACATCAGAATGAGATATAAACTGTTTAAAATGTTCGTACCCTAATACTTTTCCATATTTCTGTTTCATTTCTTTGTCAAACTTTGCCATTCCCTAAAAAAGAATAACTAAATTACAATTTCAATATAGAAAGGTTTAAATACTTGTTTTTTCACTCCTCCAAGATAATATTTTTATGAATAGTTTTGTATTAATAAGCAAATCTAGTTTCATTTACATAAAGATCCAATCACAATATTATTATAAAGAAACAAAGTAAAGAAAAAAAATTAATGGAGTGGGAGGGATTAAGCAGCAGAAAATGGGTGTGTGGAGAACACTTCTGGAATAAAAGAGTACAATCAAATTCTGCCACCATTGACTTTACATTTCACCCTTTTAGGGTTAATAAAATAGGTACCAATCAAACACAGGGGTTGGGGTGGGGGAGAATAATCGACTAATCCCTCCCCAAAATTACTGGCTTTGGGCCAAAATTTGAAATCAATATTATACACACACACATACACACACACTCACATATAAACCAAGAAAATGAAGAGTTTCTACTGGTTGGTAAATTTTAAAAAGTACAAAGAAGAAAATGCTCCAGTATGACCACAGCCATATGACTGACACGAATAAAAGAATACTATTTTTTGTAGCATTTGTAAGTTTCTTCATGGGATATCATGCGCTCAAATATGTGCATTTCTAAATTACAAAGTGTGTACAGCTCAAAATAACTGCAAATTGGGACCTTGAAATTTCCTTGAAATTTCCGTGGCTGATAAGGAAAATGCTAAAACTTATGTAAACTATTAAAATGTGAGAATTTGACATCTAACCAGTAACTGTTAGTGCATTGGTACACATTGAATTCTAATTTATACTTTTGCACCAGAAATATACAATACAAGCGATGTGCCACTCTTCGTTGCGGCAACCCCCGCGTAAGTCTCCATGACCGAGGGTCGACGCTCCTTCTATAAAAAGTAACGACACACAGCGACAAGAGACTCGTGCAATTCGATCCTGTTCCATCTCTTTCTACAATTTTTCACTTTTTATTTTCACTCTTTCACACAATAATAACGTCTGACTCTGACAGCAATACATCAGGTACTCAGTTGAAGCATCTTTCGAGAAAACAGACATTACATACAGCTAAACTTCATATAGATACTTAATGCTAGCTAATTAGCAAATAATCTTATGTAAAAGCCGTGCACAGCTCCATCTGGACTATTCCATTTCTGCACTTAAATTTTATTTTTTTATTTATTCCCATTCCTGTGAAACCACTTATTCAAGTTCAAGTCATTGATGCGATTTTATACCAATAGCTATTTTTACTTTTTTTATGTTACGATAATATTATACTTTAGTTTGATTTTAATTATTACTTACTACATATAATTCAATTGTTATTGTGAAAGCATCTGACATAAAATAGAGAAATGTTTTTGTTTCACTTTTAACACATTATACTGAAATAGTGGAGAAGATATGATATGGCTATGGGCTCGCTCTAGGTAAGAAGTTGAACATTTTTCTTGCCCATGAAACTACATGGACCCTAAGTAAGGCATCTGTAAAATTTGAATGAAATTGGTTGTGTAGTTCTCAAGTTTTAGGGAAACACACAGACAGACAGACACACATTCTCAGTTTTATATATAGAGAGATATTCTAAGAATATGAGAAAGACTGATTTTCCATAATATTTATCCCCAGGGTGTGAAGTGAAGCCATTGCTTTTAATATTAAAACATGGATCAAGGCAGTGACATGGCAGAATCATAACCATGCCAGGCAAAATGTTTAGTGGCATTTCATCTGTCTTCATGTTCCAATTTCAAATTCCAATGAGGTTGGCTTTGCCTTTCATCCTTTTGGGATCGATAAAATAAGTACAAGTTCAATGCTGGGATCGATGTAATCAATTCATCCCCTCCCCCGAAATTGCTGGCTTTGTACCAAAATTTGAAATCAATATTAAGACATGGATCAAGGCTGCAAGCTGGCAGAAACCTTACCATGCTAGGCAAAATACATTTCATGTGTCTTTATGTTCAGAGTTCAAATTCTACTGAGATTGATTTTGCCCTTCATCCTTTAAGGGTCAATAAAATAAGTACCAGGTGAACACTGAAACACTGGCTTTATGCCAAAACTTGAAACCAATCTTAAGACATGGAGCGAAATAGAAAGGAAATGCGAGGTTGTAATTTCCTGTTTTCAATGAGGGCATAAGAAGTGTGAAAGGATGGAATTGTTTGCAAGGGTGAAAACTTGTAATTTCCCTTCTGGATCATTGATACGTGCTTAAAAAATTCTTTTCAAATTGTTATGTAGGATGATGGAGTTCTATAAGTGAGGAAAAATGTCAAATTGAATTGTTCCCAGTGTATTACTGGTACTGATTTTACTGAATCAAAATGATAAAATACCAATCATTAAACCTTATTGTTTAAAGTAAAGAGTAAGATTATATAAAAATAACAAGAAATAAATAAAAAATATCTACTTTAATAAATGCCAAATCAACACCGACAACAATTATGTTTAGAATGCTGAGAAACCAATCACAATGCAAAATTTTAACTACCGTATACACTCGCAGATAGGTCACACCCTTAGTTTGGGGTTGTCAAAGTAGGTCACACTATAATCTGAGGAGTTACAATGGCCCCCTTTATAACGTAAATATAACTAATATTTCTTAAACATTATCAAATATACATCTTTATTTCAAAACTTTGCTTATAAATATTAAAACATTTTGTGGAAGTGACTTTATGAAGGTAGTCTGATTGATAAATCTACTTCACCATTGATACACTGCCATCTACTTCAGATAAGTTGCAGCCCTGATTTTATCAAAATTTTTGGTAAAAATAGTGCAACCTATATGCAAGTATACATGATAACTTTTATGTCATTCAGCTATCTAAGTCTATCAAACAAGGTACACATAGGGTATGAAAAATTCCAATGCCACCTACCTTCTTCATGAGTTGTAACATATTTCCAAAAAAGAACCATGGCTCTGGGCCAGGAATATTGATGTTTTTGAAGTAATCATATGGTTTTTTTGCCAGTCTAATATGTAATTGAAAAAACATTGCATTTAAGATTATTGTAGATAAATACTGTTTATAAAATTTAGAAATACTCGAACTAAAATAATTAAACTAGTTTATAATGGAATATAAAATAGATTCAATCATATAAATGCACTCACTGCTTTCGATTTGAGAAATGTTGAAATATGAGATTTATCCATTGTGTTGTTTTAGAAGTGTGCACTTAGAATTTACAAAATCTACTGACATTATTAACCTATATCTTTCAGTGAGAAAGTGGTCTGTTCATAAAAATCTCAAAGTATTATTTGAGTAATGATAAGTCATCATCATTACTATTGCCAATTAAAGTTTGTTCTCCATGCTGGCATGGGTTGGATGTTTCAGCAGGAGCTGGCCAGCTACAGCACTTGCCAGTTGGAGGGCTGCCTGAACTTGTTTATCTGTTTTAGGCATGGTTTCTATGGCTTTACAGAGTGTACTGTGTGCTTTTAACAGGATACCGGCTCGAGTGCTCTTACATGGCACCGGCTTGGATGTTCTTACATGGCACCAGCTTGGATGTACATTTATGCAGTAGTGGCACATGTGTTTATATGTGGAACTTGGATGGGCACTCTTATGTGTCACTAGTACGGGTGCTTTTATGCAGCCCCAGCACCTGCGAGTCTGCGAGAGTAGGATCTCTTAGCTGAGAGACGGATGTAAAGGACAAGCCTGTATGTATGGATGGCCACAATTTTACTTAGCTTCATGCGTCTTGCCTAGCACAATACACTGCTTAATGTCTCAGTCCCTTGTTGTCCCTTCAGTGAAGCCCAACATCTGAAGATCCTTTCTCAAAATTTCATCCCACATGTTCCTTCCTCAGTTAGAGATTAGCAATTCTTGATGCAGCTGTCCTCGTCCATATGCATCATATGTCCATATCAGCACAATCTTATCGTTCACTACATCTAATGTTTTATATACCCAACTTTTTTTTCCAATCACTTACACCATCATACATGCACACTGACATTACCCATCCAGCAGAGTATGCCGGATTCATTTCACGTGTTGTCAGTGGTCACAGCCCATGTTTCACTGCCATGTGGTACACTGGATTTCAAGGATTGCCAGAATGTTCTGAAATGTTTCTCAAACAGACTTCTTTCATTGGATTTATAATTTCCAACCATCTACAACAGGTATTTTTTGAGTAATTCGAATATATTTCGACATATACATTAATTCTTGCTTTAAGAGTTTAGACAGTAGCTAAAATGAATGTTAGATAAATACATAGGTACAGTGCTGGCCTATAATGGATGAAATTGTTTAAAGAAATGCAAAACATTAGCTTCTAACTTCTCTCACAAAAGTCAAGACAAAACTGTTTATAAACTAGTGTAGTATCATGACAGGGTATTTTATGCTCAACAGCATGTTTGATATGCATATTATATAGTAGAAGATTAGCATATTCAGAAGGCTCATCATCGTTTAACGTCCGCTTTCCATGCTGGCATGGGTTGGACGGTTTGACTGAGGACTGGTGAGCCAGAGACCACACCAGGCTCAATCTGATCTGACAAAATTTCTACAGCTGGATGCCCTTCCTAACGCCAACCACTCTGAGAGTGCAGTGGGTGCTTTTACGTGCCAGCAGCATGAGGGCCAGTCAGGCGGTTCTAGCAACGACCATGCTCAAAAGGTGTTTTTATGTGCTACTCACACAAGAGCCAGTCCAGCGGCACTGACAAAGACCATGCTCGAATTTTGTTTTTCATGTGCCACCAGCACATGTGCCAGTAGAGTGACACTGGCAATGATCACACTCGAATGGTGCTTTTCATGTATCACTGACATAGGAGCAAATTCATGGCCCTGGCAACGATCATGCTCAGATGCACTTTTAACATTCCACTGACACGAGTGCCAAGCAGTCAGTACTGTCATAAACACAGATAGCGTAGACTCTTGAGTGCCACGATATGTCCTTACTAATAGCGTTAGAGACCTAATGGAGAGAAATTTATTTTATCTTGGAATGAAATTTGCCCGTAAACTCCGTATTCTGTCGTGCATTGCAGTAAGAGGTGGACAAAAGTGTGTAGAAAGTGAACTCATAGAATTAACTCTTAGAACATTTTAATAAATTAGCTTTTAAATTAGCTTATAAGTATAAACAATTAATTGATATTTAAAAATGGTCATAGTGAGTATAGAAACTTTAGTCGTAATGAGAATACAAATGCTTTAGTAATAACGTTAGTATAAATATTTTAGTAATTTAGTTGGTAAAAGATTTTACAATTCGAAGTTTGTGTAATTTTTTTCTGAATAAAAAGTTGATAAATTTACTTACATATATAATAGCAGAAGAACAATTGAGAGGAGAACACAATTCGGTATAGTAAAGAAGCTGAGGGTATCCATTGTCTTAGAATTTGCTGATGAACGACTGTCAAAATCAATATAGAAAAGCTAACTACACAACTGTTTTCATCATATAACTAATGTCGGCTGTAATAAAGTTAACATCAAAGAAAAGTCAAAATAATATCGGATGAAAAAGAAAAAAAGATTGCTACTGAAGTATTTCTAATTTAAGCAGAAGGCTAGCGATTTTATGGAGAAGAGGTAAGTAATATAAACGACTTCAATACTTGACTGGTATCTCAATTTATCGAACCTGGAAATTTACTGTTAAACAGGGCTTGATTTGAATTCAGAACGTTAAAAAGCGATAATGGATATTGCGAGTTATTTTGCAGACGTTCACTAAAAATTAAATTAAAAAACCAGTAACAATTTAAGGGCGTAGCTAAACTCGCAATTTGTTAAGCGACGTACAACCCGTCACTCCACCCAGCCATTTAAAACCCTCCCCTTTCTTTTTCTTTTTCATAGTAATTTAATTGTGATTCAAATTACGTAATTAAAATTACAGTATATTTGCAAAGCGAGTTTTTTTTAAATCCTCCAACTTAGTAAAGAATGTTGTGACCTGAACTGCTTAATGTTATCTAAATAATATTATATACTGATATAGACGGTGGCAGGTCAAAGAATCTGCAAATAGAGATTAGAGATAGGAGAGGAAATTTAACATACGAGAAAATACAGTAAACTGCAAAAGTATATTGAAAAATTTATACTATCAATTAATAAAATTCAAATATCAAATATAGTAAAGTCCAAAGTAAACGTTCGAGAGATCTTTTACCTGTCAGAAATAGTATCGAGGTCTCTCAAGTTTCCATCAATATCTATAAATCTGAAATGCAAAAAGTTTGTTTGTCTCGTTTTGGCATTTGAACAGGTTAAAGGGCACTGCATTGATTCCAAATTTAACAGGGACATGTAGAATGAGGTGAGGATGAGAGTGGGCTAGGTTAGAAATCCATATCTTAAAAGGTGTGGTTATTAGGGCAAAAAACGCACACTTTGACAAGTCTTCTCCCATTCTTTTATGTGTCTGTCTTCCTCCGTTTCTCTCTCTTTCCTCCCTTCCTTTCACGTTCTCTCTATAACGTCGTTTGACAGTGTCTACTATCTTTCCCCCGCCGCCTTCACTCTTTTTTCCACATCCTCTCTCTCTACGTCTGTCTGCATTCATAGAGAGAATTATTATCGCCACAAGAACCACACAATCATGAGAACAAATATTTTGTTGAATTTCTGCTGCTTTTAAATAAAGTATATATATATATATATATATATATATATATATATATATATATAATGTGTGCGCATTATGTGGTCGGTTGAGCTAAAAATATGCACACCTATGTTAAAAGTGCTGGCGATTTTGCATGGCATCTATTTTTTTTCCTCAATTGAAAGGCGTGACCTCTAGGAAAAAATTCCTCATCTTATAAAATGTGGCTTGAGTAGACCCGAATGAAATCGGGTTATGTTAACCAAAATGTGAAAAGGGGTCTAAATGGGTCTGGAAGGGGATTCAAATTTACAGGAGCCGGTGTTTAGGAATTCTGTTACATCAAGCTAAAAAATTTGCGCCAGCCTTTTAATCGTCAATGTGTTGCCGTCCATGATGAAGAAGTTTTGAATGCTTGCCATGGTGAGTCTACTGTCATGAGAAAGAATCACTTCAAAACTTGGTGTTTAGGAATTTTCTTTTACATCAAGTTCAAAATTTTACGCCAGCCGTTAAACTGCCACTACGTTGCTGTCCGTCATTAAGAAATGCCAGCCATGGTGACTCTACTATCCTCAGATTCTATCCCTTCAAACTTTGGTTTCCAATATTTTATTATTTTTATTCAGCTCGCAAATTCTTCTGTCCCCTTTAAATGTTAGTGTTTTGCTGTCTGCCTTGAAGCAGACTTTTCCGTTGTCACTGCCTGATATTTATGAATGATCTTCCAAAATATTTCATTTCTCAACTTACTCAAGATCTTTTGTTGTTTATAAATGGGAGAGAGATACATAGAGAAAGATAAAGAGTAAAAGAAAGCGAGGGAGAGTCCGAGAGAAAGGAAGAGTAAGAGAGTGGGAAAGTGAGAGAGAAAGGAGAGAGAAACAAAGAGGGAGAATGTGGTGATAAAAAAACAGGAAAGAAGCAACAGAAAGTAACAACCACACTCTTACCCGTGCATAGGCTAGGCTATCTTTTAAAACGATAGAGTAGTTAAATAAATAATAAGGTTACAGTTATTCCATTTTCTGAATGAGGTTAGTTATAAATAGAATGTCAAAGATTACACTGGGGAACAATTTTTAACGTAATTTCTGTTGTTTGGTTTTTCACTTGATTTAGACCAAAGGTTTTCAGCGGGTCCATTGGGAGCTCGTGGTTGGGTTTTGGAGCAAAGGGGCGCTAGGGGGCGTTAAGAGATTTGGGCGGGGAGGGGGAGACTACTGGGGTGCCGAAAGTCCCTTCTACTTATTTTCACATCTCTGTGACAATCAGTTTTTAAAATATACCAGCCTTATATTGGAAATTTTCAAAAACTTAAAAAACACTTTTTCCACTTTGGCGACACCAAGCAAAATCCTGGTACCATGTGTAACCGGTGTTGCTAGAGTGAAACGCTCAAACCGAAAACAAAAACTAAAAAGATATGAATAGTGACAGATGACTAATAGAAAAAAAGCAACGAATAAAAGCAAAAAACTGAATGTATGTGTTATGTGTATGTTTGTGTGTAAATATATAAAGAATGGTGGTCAGAATTTTAAACGAAACTGGCTTTTGGGAGTGGCTGATAGGTATGTGGTTGTGTATGTGTATGTATGTATGTATGTATGGGTATGTTTGTATGTATATGACTGCGTGTATTGCCGATTTGAATTCCTTTCTGTGATTGAACTTAAATTGATCCCTGGCTATTAAAGGCCCAACCACACACACACATTCGTTTTAGGTTTTGTACCCATTTGAACTGCGGCCATACACCAGATAACGTGGTAAGTTTTATGTTCCGAAATTTAAAGTCTGAATTTGTTTTAATTATAATATTGTACCTTAGCTAAAAAGGCATATTTTGGTTAATGTTTACAATATTACCACGAAACGAACAAAGAAGAATAAAAAAGTGCAACCGGCGTAAAAAGATGTGTATGAAACGAATATGAAAACAAAAATGTGCGCAAACCAGCGAGGGTGGGGACAGGACTTTTGGAAAATTCACAAGATCCGAGTTTTTTTCCCCAAAACTTTTAGGGTTAGTAAAAACATTTTGTTTGTGATCCTTCAAAATTAACAGAGGTTGCTTAGGATCAAGTGGTTCTGTCTTCATTTGTAGGTTATATTTCTCCATGATTTTCATAGCCTCAATGTTGGCTTTCTTAAGTATTCTTTTATCAGCAATTTTATACTTTTTCTGAATTTCTTTTTTAAGTAATTCCAAATAATAGTCTTTATCAAGTTTGTACAGATTTCCAGTCTTATCCAACATAGTATCCATAGAATTGATTTCTTTGGTGATGTTGCGAAGATACCCCAGATGTTTATTTCTTAGTGGTGATCGTTGAAAATTTACATTTCTCACAATGGACCAGAGATCATCTTCAAATTGCTTCAATCTTGGGTAATTTAGATAACCTGAATGAAATATTCTTAATTAAGTTCTTAGTAATTGCTCTAGGATGATTACTAAATTTGCTAATGTACTTAAGATTGGTCAACGGTTTACGATATTTTTTCTAAAAATACTCTAGTAAACACGGTTATAGAGCGAGCATACAGATGTAAGCATTGGCAAAAACACACATTTAGTGCATATAAGTAATCTCTATAATTATATATAATTTAAACTTTAATTTCCTTTATATTTAACATTCACTATTGGTATCCATACTCTTTCTGTTAGCTACTTATGACGTTATATCATATAACGTTTTTTTAAACAATATTAATAGCGTTCTGTCAATCGCTAAACAAATCCATCATTTTTTGCTAAAATGTCGTATTGACGAGTTTCGTTTTTTTTCACTTTCCCGAAGAGAAGATTGCATTGTTTATACCATTTATTCTTTTGAATAGTATCAGTGGAATTTTCGAAACATGTGTCGAAAGTAAAAATATTTGATTTACACTGCGTTAAACTCCATTTATTTATTCATATATATATAAAATATATATATATATATATATATATATATATATATATATATATATATATATATATATATATATATATATATATATATATATTCAAGATGAATAAAGATAAGGAACAATTCTTTACAAAAATGAAGATATTAGGATGGGCAATGATGTACAAGGGAAAGTGTCTTTTGAAGGAGCTCAATGAAACAGTTATGCATACAATTTCTTGTACATTGTGAGGACATTATTATACAGACTAAGCTAAAGTTCTAGATAGGTTTATAGGGAAGTTGCTGTGCTTTTCATATTTTCAGCCATTCAGTTTGGAGGGAACTTTGTTATGAAGTATTGTTCCATATTTTTTCTGAAGAAGGTGTCATTCCTTGGGCATTTATAAAAGGGAAATATCTTGAATTTTCCTTCTCCACATGTTTCTAAGTGTTTACTCAGTGGAATCTTTCGCAGTTCCTCCTGTTGGACATGTTGTTGGTGAATTCTGGCTCATTGACATAAAGAATTTCCAGTTTTGCATATATAATTCTCCTTGCATATGGCACAGGTTATGCTGTATATTATGTTCTGCGTCTTGCAATTCATGTCTGCATTTACTTTGAATGTGTAACCACTCTTATATTTTATTCATATCCCACATGAGGCATGTGGGATATGAAATGTTATAGCAAAATCAGTGCTGGCTATATTTTCTACAGAAAATCTGTGGAGATAACCTTAAGTGATGTAGTAGCACTGCTAACACAGTAGAACACAGCATTGACTTATCAAAATGTTTAATATACTTTGTAGTATATTATGGTTGCATAATGAAATATGGTGTGCCCACAGATCATTACTGTTCATATTTAGCTGATGAGACACAAAACTCTAATGTATTAGAATATTTATTTTATCAGATCTTAATAATGCCCAAATATTCTCACTGAGATCCATTATAGATTATTGCTCACATATCAAATATGGTGCTGGTACTACTACACACACACATATATAGACATCCTAAACATTGTCCACAAAAAGGTCACCCAACTCACAAGCAGACTCCAGCCTCTGAAGCAAAGACATGCTGAGTTATATTCGTCAGCTTTTCCTTTTGCTACTAAAATGATTCTTGCTTCTTTGAGCAAGTTAGGCTCATACTATCTCCTCTGAGCATTTCTGATTTACTCATTTATTTTTCTCTCTTTTCCTGCCCAACTCCAGGAGGGTGGGGGTAAATGTTGGGTATGTAGGTGTGGATGGCATGGGATGGGGAAGGATCGGAAAGGTGGGGGTTGAAATGTTTAGGAGTGGGGTGGGCTTACGAGGGAGGGGTGACGATGAAGGGAGAAAGGAGAAGGTGGGTAGGAGTGAAGAGAAGAAAGAAGGAGAGTAGGAGTGAAGAGAAGTAGGAGTTGGTGTAAGAGAGGAGAGGTGGGTGGGAGGATGTAGCTGTGAGGGGGAGAGAGACGAGGGGAGGTTAGATGAAGAAGGGAGGAGAGTTGAGCCCATGTGGCGTAAAGGAGTGAAGAGAGAAGATTAATCCCTGTTCACGGCTCAAGCGGGAGTCTGGATGGCCCCTATACAAGGGCAGTCTGAATATGGACAGGTGTTGCAAAGAATGACCAGCAGAGCGGAAATGATGTGAGACCGTGGTGTCATTGCTGAGTCGGGTGTCTCGGAGGTGTGCCACGAACCAGTCAGCCAAGCGGTGTCCCGTTTGCCCAATGTATAGAGAATGGTAGAGAGAGCAGGGGATGCAGTAGATGATATTGGTAGAAGTGCAGGTGAAGGAGTCGGTGATGTGATAGGGTCAATGATGGGTGCCAGTGAGGAGGGTGGTGTTGGAGAGGTAAGGGCAAGTGCGGCAGCGTGGGCGAGAGCAGGTGAACGAGCCGGGTTGGGAGGTTGGGTTAGGGAAGAAGCTGTGAACCAAGAGTTCTCATAGGTTGTGGCTCGTTTGAAGGAGGGGAGGGGTCGGTTAGAGAAGATGTGCTAAGTCGAGGGGTCAGACTGGAGTCGCCAGAAAGCTCGGAGAATGGTGCGTTGGAGAGGTAGGGTGGTGGAGTGGTAGGTGACTGGAAATGCGAGGCAGGAGATGGCGGGGCGGGTTCGGTGGGAGAGTGCAGATGCATGGTCCATGGAACTTGCTCTGGCAAGGGCGGTGTGAATAGTGGTGAGGGGATATCCACGTAGGATGAAGTGGCAAGCCATGAGTTGAGACTGAGTCTCAAAGTCATGGTCATCACTACAGAGCCTACGTAGATGGAGGAATTGGGAATAAGGGGTGGAAAGTTTGGTGTGTTTAGGTTGGGAGGAAGAGAAGTTGGGGTATGAGTGTGAGTCTGTGTGTTTGTAGTGGATGGAGGTGGTGAGAGTGGAGTGATAAATGCTGCCTGAAATGTCAAGAAAGGAAACAGAGATGTAAGAGATAGTGCAGGAGAAGTGGGGGGCAGGATGGAAAGATTTCTCAAAAGAGATGAAAGAGTCTAGATGTTCGTAGGAGAGTGAGGTCACATCGATACAGTCGTCAAGAGTAGGACCAGTGAAACTTGAGAATATTTGGACCTCAACGTAGCCAACGAACAGATTCACATAGTTGGGGTCCATTCTCGTTCCCATGGCCACTCCCGAAATCTGCTGGTAAAAATCACCCACGAACGAGAAGCAGTTAAGTGAGAGGACAAGTTTAATGCTTTTAATGTGGCACCAGCACTGGCAGAGTAACCAAGTAACTCACAAGATAAGGAATTATGAGAGGAGCAGGGGCATTTGAGGAGGGGAACTTGTGTCAGAAGATGAAAGGTTAGAGTGTGACAAAGAGACAGAGACAGACAGAAGCAGGTGTCTTGCCATGACGGAATGGACATTAAAGGAGGTGATTTAGTATCAGATGATGAAAGGTTAGAGTGTAACAGGGAAATAGAGAGGCAGATATAGGTGTCTTGCTATAGAAGAGGTACATGGTTACCCAGTGAAAGAGAGAGAAAGAAAAAGAGGGAGAGAGAGAGAGAGAGAGGGGGTACAAGAAAGAGGCTAGAAACAAGTGTGCTGATGTAAAGGAGATACTTGCTTACCTTGTCAGAGGAAAAACAAGAGGAGAGAGTGACCACAGGGAAATAGAGAGAGAGAGAGAGAGAGAGTATATGTGTGTGTGTGTGTGTGTGTAAGAGAGAGTAGGAGAGAGATGGTGAAGTGCTAGGGTGTACTTACAAGTAACAAGAATATGAGTGTAGAACCGGGTTGGAAAAATAGGGTGTGGGTGTGGGTGTGGGGGGTTTGGGGAGCAGTGATACTCTGAGCAGGGCAGTGAGGGCAAGAAATGGGATTGGAATGCAGTCATAATTTATGAAGAGGAAATGTGAGGAAGAGAAAGATGCAGTTAGAAGAGGAGTTGTAGTTTGATTTCTTAGGGTATATATATATACACAGTCTTAATCTTTCAATCTACCAAATTCCACTCAGATGGTATTGGTCTACTCCAGGCTAAAGATATCATACAGGCATCAAACCCAGAATTATGTGATTACAAAGCAAAAATCTAAACCACAAAGCCATATTTGAACTTATTATGTACAGAGATGGACATTAAAACTCACCTTCTTTCTTTCTTTCTTTATTTCTTTATTTATGGATTTTGTATGAAATCTATACCTTTAGTATAAATAGGCTGTCATAAGTTGAATAGTTTATATATTTTCACATGGTATGTTTGTGTTGGTAGTCATTGGCATTTTAAAACTAGACTATAGAAGCTATAGTTACATACATGCACACACACACACACACACACAATCATACAGATACATTTTAGATTAGACTCCCCATGTTCAGTCCATTGCAGGATGAAGGCCTCAGCATCTTCTCTCCACCAACCATAGTCTGATGTGTAAGCCATGAATTGGAGCTTGAGATCATGCTGGTTTGATAGCTTACTCATCTTAACGCCCCCTCCCCTAGCGCCCCTTTGCTCCAAAATGCTCCCTCAAGTTCCAAATGGCCTCCTTTGAAAACCTTTGGTCTAAATCAAGTGAAAAACCAAACAACAGAAATTGTGTTAAAAATTGTTCCCCAGTGTAATCTAAGACATTCCATTTATGACCACCTCATTCAGAAAATGGAAAAACTGTAACCTTATTATTTAACTACTCTATTGTTTTTCTTAACATAGATGGAAATTTGAGAGACCTCGATACTATTTCTGACAGGTCAAAGATCTCTCGAACGTTTACCTTGGCTTTTATTATATTTGATATTTGAATTTTAAAAACATACTTTTGCCGTCTACTATATTTTCTCGTATGTTAAATTTCCTCTCCTATCTCTAATCTCTCTCTCTCTCTCTTCTGTCATTTAATATCTGCTAAACTCCACCTTCCTTTAATTTTCTTATTTGCAGATTCTTTGACCTGCCACCGTCTATATCAGTATATAATATTATTTAGATAACATTAAGCAGTTCAGGTCACAACATTCTTTACTACGTTGGAGGACAAAAAAAAAAAACTCGCTTTGCAAATATACCGTAATTTTAATCACGTAAGTTGAATCACAATTAAATTACTATGAAAAAGAAAAAGAAAGGGGAGGGTTTTAAATGGCTGGGTGGAGTGACGGGTTGTACATCGCTTAACAAATTGCGAGTTAAGCTACGCCCTTAAATTGTTACTGGTTTTTTAATTTAATTTTTAGTGAACGTCTGCAAAAGTAACTCGCAATATCCATTATCGCTTTTTAACGTTCTGAATTCAAATCAAGCCCTGTTTAACAGTAAATTTCCAGGTTCGATAAATTGAGATACCAGTCAAGTATTGAAGTCGTTTATATTACTTACCTCTTCTCCATAAAATCGCTAGCCTTCTGCTTAAATTAGAAATACTTCAGTAGCAATCTTTTTTTCTTTTTCATCCGATATTATTTTGACTTTTCTTTGATGTTAACTTTATTACAGCCGACATTAGTTATATGATGAAAACAGTTGTGTAGTTAGCTTTTCTATATTGATTTTGACAGTCGTTCATCAGCAAATTCTAAGACAATGGATACCCTCAGCTTCTTTACTATACCGAATTGTGTTCTCCTCTCAATTGTTCTTCTGCTATTATATATGTAAGTAAATTTATCAACTTTTTATACAGACAAAAATTACACAAACTTCGAATTGTAAAATCTTTTACCAACTAAATTACTAAAATATTTATACTAACGTTATTACTAAAACATTTGTATTCTCATTACGACTAAAGTTTCTATACTCACTATGACCATTTTTAAATATCAATTAATTGTTTATACTTATAAGCTAATTTAAAAGCTAATTTATTAAAATGTTCTAAGAGTTAATTCTATGAGTTCACTTTCTACACACTTTTGTCCACCTCTTACTGCAATGCACGACAGAATACGGAGTTTACGGGCAAATTTCATTCCAAGATAAAAGACATTTCTCTCCAATAGGTCTCTAACGCTATTAGTAAGGACATATTGCGGCACTCAAGAGTCTATGCTCTCTGCGCTTATGTCTTCGTTGACATCTTCTCCAATTGTCAATTCCTCTTGTATCAACATCTCACATCATCAGTACGCTATGTGCCTTTGTTTATACAGTAGAACCTCGCAATACGAGTGCCCCATTGTATGAGTAATTTGCTGTACGAGCCGAGACTCGAGCGAAATTTTGTCTTGAACTACGAGCAAACAAATCGTCCCATCTTTAAGGTAATTCAGTTAATAAGACCAGTTTACATATTTCTTTTGCATTCTCTTTTTTATAATTGTCATTTTGCTTGTAACTACACCTTCTCTGTTTTAACAACTCATAAAAAAATTATTTTTGAGTAGTTTTGGGGGTTCTGGAACAGATTAATTATATTTTAGTTAATTTCAATGGGGAAAATTGATTTGTAAAGCGAGTAAATCTTAAGACGTGCTCGGTCATGGAATGAATTAAGTTCGTACTGCGAGGTATCACTGTATATACATTTTTTGTAACACTTGAGCATTTGAAAGTGTTGAACTTGTTCCAATTTATAAAATTTATTTTCTAAATCATACGACATGAATTGGAGCCGCTTATTTATTTTTTGTATTCATCTTGTAACTTAATGAAACAGTATGAAATGTTCTGGATTAATCAACCCCGCCTCTACTTTGTTGCTATAACAACGTCTCTACTGAGTTGTTCTGAAGAAAGAGAGGTAAAGAAAGAGAGAGAGAGAGAGAGAGAGAGATCATGATGTGTGGGAGAAAATAGAAACCCACAGTAAGCGGAGACATACTGGAAACATCGGGAGACTGTTGGGATAGTCTGTGAAGGACAGCCTAAGACTTGGCGATTATAGTACCAATAGGTGGAAATACACCAATACCAGGGGCAGGAGTGCAAAGGATCCTTGGTTCAACTGAGGAGGGTCGTTGGGTGAAGGCAGTAGGACTTGCTCACCAGGGTCAATGGATGCAGTGGGACCAGACACTCAAATGTCCACTGCCTTGGAAGGAACTCTGGAACACTGACCAAGGAAGATTGGCCTACTTCCCTCGTGCTGTCACTGATCTCTTGCCAACCTCAAACTATCTTAAAATATGGAATAAAGAAAAAGACTCATTCTGCAAGCAGTGCGGGGCAACTCTTTGCACTTTGAACCACATTTTGACCGGATGCTCTAGGGCTTTGGGAAACATGACAAGGTTCTTGCAGAAATCGTATAGTGGACTTATATGCAAAGGGTGAAGGCTAATAAACACCACCCACCTCCAAAAAAGGGTACCAAATTCCTAAAGATAGGTGACGAATATCATAAGACGAAAGCAATGAAAGGCGCCTTGTTTGCCATTTTGCGTTAAGCATCAGACTGGGAGATGCAAGTTGGCCCGAGGGGTAGACTTGTTTTTCGAGAAGAGATAGTGGTAACCTCACCTCAACCAGAGATGTTCTTGCTCTGCAAGTTCCTGCATCGTGGTCGAACTTACAGTGCCCTGGGAGGACAGACTCGATATTTCCCACCAAGTAAAGAAATCGAAATGTCTGGACTTAGATAACAAGGCTTTGTCAAGGGCTGGCTTGCAGCCTTATTTCCACTGAAATCGGCTGCCGCAGCTTTCCATGTTGGTCGGTCTGCTATTTCCTGCAGAAAATAGGTCTGAGACCCAGACAACTAAAGAAAGCCATCGAAGAAACAGGCACATCTAAAACTAGAACAAGATAGCTATAGCTGATAAGAGACCGCAAGTGAAACCCTTCGGTAGGTGCTCTGCTCAGATGAAGGTTACCGGCAGAGGGGTCAGCTAATTGCTTCACAACGTGCGGATTCGTTATTTTTTTCTTTTTACCTGCGTAAAAAAGTGTGTTACTATCTGGGAGATCTTTACGGTAGCAGAAAAGGAATTTTTACTCCTATTTCTAAATTCGGTGCGTTGTGAAGGAATTAGCTATTATAGAATATTTGTGTGTGTATATATATATATATACAAAATTAGAAAATGGAGAAACATACTTAAATTAATCAAACATCAACCATCAGATAATACCCAATCAATACTTTATTACACCATTACATAACAGCAAAGGCATTATACAAAATATATTGTAAATATAATTAGACAAGGAAATAGAAATATAAAATATAAAATATAATATATAATTATATCATATCTGACAGCTGTTTCGGCCGTGAGGACAAGTATGCCTCATTTAACCTATAAGCCATATAAGGCAGGTATAAATGAGACATTAACAAGGATGTCCCACGGCCTCTTCAGAGAATTTAATTTATTATAAGTGTGAAAAATTTTTTTTACATATAAATATAAAAATATAAAATATAAAAACGTGTGCATAGACACTCATAATTCTACACATATATATATATATATATATATATATATATACACAATAATACAATATAAACAAAATAAACAAAATATATCAATATACATTCACAAACACAGTTATTCTACATATTGGACTCCTAGTTCCATAATATATATATATATATATATCGCTTTTGGAAAAGCATAAATCCGGAGAAGCACACTCTAAGAAATAGAGCAGTCTATATTTTATCACTGGTGAAGGCCGGTTTATGGGGGTTTCCTGGGTTTCCCGTCCATAAAGGGTTTAACTCTATGGCATATCGTCAGACCCCAAGGCCTGTTGGCCTAAAACCCCTATCCAAGGTAACCCCATAAACCGGCCTTCACCACTGATAATATATGAGGGGGGGGGGGTTATTTGTTATGAAAGAGAGATCTTTGTAAGAAAAAAAAATGAGAGAGAAAGAAATATAATGAAAGAGAGAAAGACGCAGTAGAGGGCAGAAAGAGAAAGAGAAAAACTGAGAGTAGATTTGTAGACAACATGTTTTAAAAAACACAGACGCAGTTTAAGGAAAGGGAGAGAGAGTAAGCAAGAGAAAAGTATTATAATATATTTGAAAGTTCATTCTGCATTCATAAGCGTGTAACGAACTTAGTGTGATGTGTATCTTCTCTTGTACTTTCGGGGTACAAGAAAGCAATCACTAGCCGTTGCTTTAATAATACAGATTCTCTACCAGTCAGAAACAACAAGACGCAGACGTAAAATATATATATACTACTTTATTCTCTTTCTTGGTAACAATAACAATAAGTGGTTATCTGATGTCCTTGGTTTGGGGCGCGCAAGGCTGAAAGTTAATCGATTGTAATATTTACAATATTCAGCCGCTAAAACCAGAACGGGTTCAAGATGGCGTCGAAACAGGGAAGTTGAATGTGGTCGGCAACAATTTGGTTAAAGGCATTCGGCCGACTGCTGCTAGAATCAAGTCCTGACGGAGAGAGAATATACGTGACCGTTGCCTTCGATAGCCATGTCTCAAAGTCCCCGCTGACTGCTGCTAGTGGTCAAACGTTCTAACTGCTACGTAGGCAATAGGGTTCTTCTTCCGGTACTTCGCACATGCGCGAGAGGGCCCTTCCTCTCTCTGCCTTGGTAAAGGCACCAACATGCGCGAAATACAAATGGACGGTGCGCGAGCGCGCGCCGTTATAGTGTCACTACAAGCGTAACTGATCTCATTTTACACATAACAAAATGCAATGTGTTTCACATCGGTCAACGTTGCAGAGAGAAGTAAAGCAACAATCGGAGCATTCAGTGCAGGCGAACTGTAGCAAGATGTTTACAAAATTGTTGTGCAAACTGTAATCGTAAATAATATTTATTTTAAAAATTTCACACATACGCACACACGCGCTTATATATATATATATATATATGTATATATAACAAGTAAGTGTATTATTTTGACGCTCGGGAAAACTGAAAAAGTCTTTTATGTATATCTATATAAATAAAACTGAGAATGTCTGTCTGTCCGTATGTATGTGTGAATCCCTAAAACTCGAGAACTACTCAACCGATTTCATTCAAATTTTACATATGCATTACTTAGAGTCTGCTTTTTGCCTAATGCGGGCCCAGAGCAATCTCTTAGACTGGCTCGGTATTACGAGATGGGATATAATATTGTTTCACTTTTAATTCTAATGTGATAACACTAAGATCATATTTTTTTACACATATATCGTTCAATTAACAGTTAATAATTATCACCGCTGTTCCAAGGTTGCAAGATATTTATAGTTACATATTAACCCTTAGATTAACGTTTAATACCTGTACTTAATCCATATATATAAGAATTCTTTGTCTCTCTGCCTCTCTGTCTGTTCCCAATGCATTCTCAAACGGCTCCACCAAATCATATTAGTGTCAATATGTAATTTTTTTCATTAAAACAATCTTTCTATAGTCAAATGTAGTACAGCACATTTTATACCACGACGATGACGACAACGTCACATTTTGTATATGAGTGTATGTCTGTCAATGTATGAGTGCGCATGTGTCTGTCAGTGTGTATGTGTGTTTCAGCAATCGACAACGTCACATTTTGTATATGAGTGTGTCTCTGCGTTAGGTACGTTATTCAACACACATACATATACATATGTGACGACTGGCATGCATGAATGTATGTGTCTCTCTTACTATATGTATGTGATTGTATGTGAGAGTGTGTGTGTGTGTATCGTCACATTTTGCATATGAATGTGTATGTATCTATGAGTGTGTTTGCACGCCTGTTACGTATGTAATCAAGACCTGGGATGAGGTGGTGAAGCACGACCTTCAAACATTGGGCCTTAGTGAGGCAATGACTAGTGACCAAGACCTTTGGAGATATGCTGTGCCTGAGAAGACGCAACAAACCAAGTGAGATCATAGCCCACGGCATATGCCAATGGGTGTAACCAACCCACTTATGAATACTCTCATTCATTAGATAATAAACTTTGCTTGCGAAGACCTATTGAGGCAAGTGTAATCAAGATCTAAATCGCTGACGTGGCCGATGGCAGTACCGCCTGATTGGCACTCATGTCAGTGAAACGTTAAAAGCATATCCGAACGTGGGGTGTAACCAGCCCACTTATAAGTACACCTCATTCATTGGACAATGAACTTTGCTTGCAAAGATTTTTGAGGCAAGTGTAAACAAATCTAAATCGCTGACTTGGCCGATGACAGTACTGACTGCTTGGCACTCGTTGCCAGTGGAACATTAAAAGCACATCCAAACCTGATCGTTGCCAGGGCCACGAATTGGCTCCCGTACCGGTGACACATGAAAAGCACCATTCGAGCATGATCACTGCCAGCGTTGCCTTACCGGCACATGTGCTGGTGGCACGTGAAACACAACATTCATGCAGGGTCTTTGCCAGTGCTGCTGGACTGGCTCCTGTGCGGGTAGCACATAAAAACACCTTTTGAGCATGGTCATTGCTAGAACTGCCTGACTGGTCCTCATGCTGGGGGCACGTAAAAGCACCCACTGCACTCTCAGAGTGGTTGGCGTTAGGAATGGTATCCAGCTGCAGAAACTTTGTCAGATCAGATTGAGCCTGGTGTGGTCTCTGGCTCACCAGTCCTCAGTCAAACCGTCCAACCCATGCCAGCATGGAAAGCGGACGTTAAACGATGATGAGCCTTCTGAATATGCTAATCTTCTACTATATAATATGCATATCAAACATGCTGTTGAGCATAAAATACCCTGTCATGATACTACACTAGTTTATAAACAGTTTTGTCTTGACTTTTGTGAGAGAAGTTAGAAGCTAATGTTTTGCATTTCTTTAAACAATTTCATCCATTATAGGCCAGCACTGTACCTATGTATTCATCTAACATTCATTTTAGCTACTGTCTAAACTCTTAAAGCAAGAATTAATGTATATGTCGAAATATATTCGAATTACTCAAAAAATACCTGTTGTAGATGGTTGGAAATTATAAATCCAATGAAAGAAGTCTGTTTGAGAAACATTTCAGAACATTCTGGCAATCCTTGAAATCCAGTGTACCACATGGCAGTGAAACATGGGCTGTGACCACTGACAACACGTGAAATGAATCCGGCATACTCTGCTGGATGGGTAATGTCAGTGTGCATGTATGATGGTGTAAGTGATTGGAAAAAAAAGTTGGGTATATAAAACATTAGATGTAGTGAACGATAAGATTGTGCTGATATGGACATATGATGCATATGGACGAGGACAGCTGCATCAAGAATTGCTAATCTCTAACTGAGGAAGGAACATGTGGGATGAAATTTTGAGAAAGGATCTTCAGATGTTGGGCTTCACTGAAGGGACAACAAGGGACTGAGACATTAAGCAGTGTATTGTGCTAGGGAAGACGCATGAAGCTAAGTAAAATTGTGGCCATTCATACATACAGGCTTGTCCTTTACATCCGTCTCTCAGCTAAGAGATCCTACTCTAGCAGACTCGCAGGTGCTGGGGCTGCATAAAAGCACCCGTACTAGTGACACATAAGAGTGCCCATCCAAGTTCCACATATAAACACATGTGCCACTACTGCATAAATGTACATCCAAGCTGGTGCCATGTAAGAACATCCAAGCCGGTGCCATGTAAGAGCACTCGAGCCGGTATCCTGTTAAAAGCACACGGTACACTCTGTAAAGCCATAGAAACCATGCCTAAAACAGATAAACAAGTTCAGGCAGCCCTCCAACTGGCAAGTGCTGTAGCTGGCCAGCTCCTGCTGAAACATCCAACCCATGCCAGCATGGAGAACAAACTTTAATTGGCAATAGTAATGATGATGACTTATCATTACTCAAATAATACTTTGAGATTTTTATGAACAGACCACTTTCTCACTGAAAGACAGGTTAATAATGTCAGTAGATTTTGTAAATTCTAAGTGCACACTTCTAAAACAACACAATGGATAAATCTCATATTTCAACATTTCTCAAATCGAAAGCAGTGAGTGCATTTATATGATTGAATCTATTTTATATTCCATTATAAACTAGTTTAATTATTTTAGTTCGAGTATTTCTAAATTTTATAAACAGTATTTATCTACAATAATCTTAAATGCAATGTTTTTTCAATTACATATTAGACTGGCAAAAAAACCATATGATTACTTCAAAAACATCAATATTCCTGGCCCAGAGCCATGGTTCTTTTTTGGAAATATGTTACAACTCATGAAGAAGGTAGGTGGCATTGGAATTTTTCATACCCTATGTGTACCCTGTCCGATGGACTTAGATAGCTGAGTGATAAAAAAGTTATCATGTATACTTGCATATAGGTTGCACAATTTTTACCAAAACTTTTGATAAAATCAGGGCTGCAACTTATCTGAAGTTATCAATGGTCAAGTAGATTTATCAATCAGACTACCTTCATAAAGTCACTTCCACAAAATGTTTTAATATTTATAAGCAAAGTTTTGAAATAAAGATGTATATTTGATAATGTTTAAGAAATATTAGTTATATTTTCGTTATAAAGGGGGCCATTGTAACTCCTCAGATTATAGTGTGACCTACTTTGACAACCCCAAACTAAGGGTGCCACATATCTGCGAGTGTATACGGTAGTTAAAATTTTGCATTGTGATTGGTTTCTCAGCATTCTAAACATAATTGTTGTTGGTGTTGATTTGGCATTTATTAAAGTAGATATTTTTTATTTATTTCTTGTTATTTTTATATAATCTTACTCTTTACTTTAAACAATAAGGTTTAATGATTGGTATTTTATCATTTTGATTCAGTAAAATCAGTACCAGTAATACACTGGAAACAATTCAATTTGACATTTTCCCTCACTTATAGAACTCCATCATCCTACATAACAATTTGAAAAGAATTTTTTAAGCCCGTATCAATGATCCAGAAGGGAAATTACAAGTTTTCACCCTTGCAAACAATTCCATCCTTTCACACTTCTTATGCCCTCATTGAAAACAGGAAATTACAACCTCGCATTTCCTTTCTATTTCGCTCCATGTCTTAAGATTGGTTTCAAGTTTTGGCATAAAGCCAGTGTTTCAGTGTTCACCTGGTACTTATTTTATTGACCCTTAAAGGATGAAGGGCAAAATCAATCTCAGTAGAATTTGAACTCTGAACATAAAGACACATGAAATGTATTTTGCCTAGCATGGTAAGGTTTCTGCCAGCTTGCAGCCTTGATCCATGTCTTAATATTGATTTCAAATTTTGGTACAAAGCCAGCAATTTCGGGGGAGGGGATGAATTGATTACATCGATCCCAGCATTGAACTTGTACTTATTTTATCGATCCCAAAAGGATGAAAGGCAAAGCCAACCTCATTGGAATTTGAAATTGGAACATGAAGACAGATGAAATGCCACTAAACATTTTGCCTGGCATGGTTATGATTCTGCCATGTCACTGCCTTGATCCATGTTTTAATATTAAAAGCAATGGCTTCACTTCACACCCTGGGGATAAATATTATGGAAAATCAGTCTTTCTCATATTCTTAGAATATCTCTCTATATATAAAACTGAGAATGTGTGTCTGTCTGTCTGTGTGTTTCCCTAAAACTTGAGAACTACACAACCAATTTCATTCAAATTTTACAGATGCCTTACTTAGGGTCCATGTAGTTTCATGGGCAAGAAAAATGTTCAACTTCTTACCTAGAGCGAGCCCATAGCCATATCATATCTTCTCCACTATTTCAGTATAATGTGTTAAAAGTGAAACAAAAACATTTCTCTATTTTATGTCAGATGCTTTCACAATAACAATTGAATTATATGTAGTAAGTAATAATTAAAATCAAACTAAAGTATAATATTATCGTAACATGAAAAAAAGTAAAAATAGCAATTGGTATAAAATCGCATCAATGACTTGAACTTGAATAAGTGGTTTCACAGGAATGGGAATAAATAAAAAATAAAATTTAAGTGCAGAAATGGAATAGTCCAGATGGAGCTGTGCACGGCTTTTACATAAGATTATTTGCTAATTAGCTAGCATTAAGTATCTATATGAAGTTTGGCTGTATGTAATGTCTGTTTTCTCGAAAGATGCTTCAACTGAGTACCTGATGTATTGCTGTCAGAGTCAGACGTTATTATTGTGTGAAAGAGTGAAAAAAAAAAGCGAAAAATTGTAGAAAGAGATGGAACAGGATCGAATTGCACGAGTCGCTTGTCGCTGTGTGTCGTTACTTTTTATAGAAGGAGCGTCGACCCTCGGTCATGGAGACTTACGCGGGGGTTGCCGCAACGAAGAGTGGCACATCGCTTGTATTGTATATTTCTGGTGCAAAAGTATAAATTAGAATTCAATGTGTACCAATGCACTAACAGTTACTGGTTAGATGTCAAATTCTCACATTTTAATAGTTTACATAATTTTTAGCATTTTCCTTATCAGCCACGGAAATTTCAAGGAAACTTCAAGGTCCCAATTTGCAATTATTTTGAGCTGTACACACTTTGCTATTTAGAAATGCACATATTTGAGCGCATGATATCCCATGAAGAAACTTACAAATGCTACAAAAAATACTATTCTTTTATTCGTGTCAGTCATGTGGCTGTGGTCATACTGGAGCATTTTCTTCTTTGTACTTTTTAAAATTTACCAACCAGTAGAAACTCTTCGTTTTCTTGGTTTATATGTGAGTGTGTGTGTATGTGTGTGTGTATAATATTGATTTCAAATTTTGTGTTTGATTGGTACTTATTTTATCAACCCTAAAAGGGTGAAATGTAAAGTCAATGGTGGCAGAATTTGATTGTACTCTTTTATTCCAGAAGTGTTCTCCACACACCCATTTTCTGCTGCTTAATCCCTCCCACTCCATTAATTTTTTCTTTACTTTGTTTCTTTATAATAATATTGTGATTGGATCTTTATGTAAATGAAACTAGATTTGTTTATTAATACAGGACTATTCATAAAAATATTATCTTGGAGGAATGAAAAAACAAGTATTTAAACCTTTCTATATTGAAATTGTAATTTAGTTATTCTTTTTTAGGGAATGGCAAAGTTTGACAAAGAAATGAAACAGAAATATGGAAAAGTATTAGGGTATGAACATTTTAAACAGTTTATATCTCATTCTGATGTGATGACTAAATGTGTACATTTATTGTTTATTCCTCTTGAAGTGCAATTGGGGTCTTGAAAATAGATATATATGAATTTTAGGATAGTTAAAATATGTTAGTGACACATTCCAACTTACAAAGGCAAATTCACTGCAGTTGCAATGGGGAAAAGATTCTCTCTTATGTTAAAAGTGTAAAAACCTTTTGTCATAAGCACATTTCTGGTTCTTTAGCCCTCCTCAATAGGGAAATACTACAGAGACATAACCCTAGGCAAATTCAGAGCCATAGCTTTAACCAAATAATGCAGTGAACATCAGTGACTACCTTGCATGAGTGGATGGAATGAAAATAGCAGTATCAGCACGAGGCAGTGATTAGGAATAGATGAACCTTAATTTAGTTAAAATATTTTTGCCACATATTTCAGCTTCAAAAGGCAAATTCACTGCAGTCACCATGGAGGAAAATAATTCTCTCTTATGATAAAAGGTGTAAAAACACCATATCAATTCAGTGCTTCCATCTAGCAGATTCCCACATGCACGCTTCTAGCTCTTTAGCCTTTCTCAGTGTGTGTGTGTGTGTGTCAGTGTTAATGTGGCTGGTCACATCAACTGCAGTGCCTGATTTGGCTCCTTGTCCATAGCCTGGATACATATACATACTGGAATGCTTCCACACTCACAGGATCGTAAACACATGCACACCACATACATACACATGCATGTCCTTTCATATTTGGTAACAGTGTCGGGGATTTATGACCATGTGTCCAGTGCAGTTGTATTGCCAGTGATATTTCTGTTTCTCTCATATTTTCTATTAATCATTGATCGTTGTTGTTCCATTAGAAATGTAGCTTTATTTAATTTAATTTAATTTTAATCTTTAGTAAATATTTTCTTCTATTCTTTTATAGTTATTTCTTCTTAATTGTTTTATTTCCAACTTTAAATATGCTAACAGTCACTTTTTTTGATGCAGATAGTGTTGTGGACATTTTACTGTCCATCCTGTCGACACAAAAACCAATCATGTTATAAGTTCCGGAAGATATACAATGCAATTTTGTGAACAGATATGAAAATTTGAATTGTAATTTTCCTATGTTTTCTTACTTTTACAGATTTTACATTTGTAATCAACCTCATATACTCATCAGTGACCCAGAAATGGTTAAAGAAATTTGCATCAAACAATTTGCTGTATTTACAAACAGATACGTAAGTTTACTTTTTAAAATTTAAGATGTTTTACATCCAGACATGCATCTAAATAACATAAGCTTTCTTTTCTTGCCTCATTTACAGATTTTCAATAAGATGTGGACCTACAGCTGAATAGCATAAGAGGGAAGTTCTCCCATTGAGTTGGCCATAAGAAATAAGGAGTGAGAGATATTCATGTTGGAGAAGTCTGTTGATTATGAGAGTTTCCATTCTGTTTGTGCCTAGGTCATTTTCTCTGCTGAAATTCTGTGGCATAGCCCAAAATGAGTGAATGATTTTGGGTACTTAAAATTATGAAATTTCGTTGTGTGTGGGATGTGGAGAAATATACTGAAGAAGATGGTTTCAGTGAAAAGATGAGTTGTTTCTGATAGGTTACAAGTACATGTGTCATCATGCATATTTAGAATATGAATTGTAGAACCAGTTGACTTGAAATGTTATGGAGTTGGAGATCTGAGGATAGATGCATAGTACATAGATATGTAATGGGTAGTTGTGATAAGGAAGAGACCTTGCCTTGAGATGGGAACAGAGTCAATTTTGGTTTGGCAGTGGTTGGGCGTGTGGCTGAAAACTAAATTGATGGTACTTGAAGTATTCACGTGTTGAAAAGAGACAATTGTTGAAGACAAAACTAACTGATGTAAAAGATTTACAAATGTAAAATATTCAGTTACTCCACTGCATTATCAGCATATTCAGATGAATGTGAGAACCAAGAAGTATTTGTGAGTGATGATGGATTATTATGGGTTATTATGAGATATATAATTCTCTTACCACTAAATTGATACAAAGTTAGTGTCTGATATGGCAGAGGTTGGGTTTGTAAATGAAAGAAACATCAAGTGTATGTGGAGGATTTGTGTGTTGATCATAGTAATTACCAGGGATGAGAGTAACTGAAGTTACACTTGTGAAAATTCAATTCCTCTCCCAATTGCATCAGTGTGATGGGATGATTGTATCAGGCGAGAGGTGTTTGTGAGTGAGGATATCAGTATGGATTATTATGACATGTATAATCCTCTGGCCATGATAAACATGCATTTATCACAAACATCTTTCTTTACACTTGTTCAAGATAAAGGCTGATGGAATCAATTGAATCTTCCCTCCAGACTTCTAGCAGTAAACATGGTCATATCATCTCTGATAGCAATGTTGATAAAATTCAACAACACTAAATTGTTTAATCATCATTCATGGTTCTTAGAATAAACTTTGTACATGTCTGAGATGACAAAGCATTTGCCATGACCCTAGGGTAATGGGTTAATTTCTAGGTCCTCATCAATTACCAGGATCATTGATTTTCAATTACTTGGATATTAAGCTAATATGACTATAGCTTTTACCAATGCAAAAAGATTTTATTCACTGACAATGTTGTTTGTCAGTGGATTATCCTCACCAAAATTTGATTTGCAGATTGAGAAATCTTTTTGACTTTTCTCTTTTCCCCTCAAAATGTGACATATTTCTCCACTTTTCTCTCTATTTTCATTTCAAAGTAAAATGGAATTATTTCTTTGTAATATCTTCTTCATGGTGTTTTCAAATTTTATTGCTGCAGAGATTTCTTAGAAAACTTTGATCAGATGTCACATGTTCTTTATAGGATATGTTTCCACCAGACAGAGTTGGGGATAAATTCCTAAGCTTTCTCACAGACTTACATTGGAAGTTTGCCCGTACTGTACTACTCCCAACCTTCAGTACCAGTCACTTAAAACAGGTAAGATCAATTCTATTTAATTTCACATAGTCTTAATTTTAATGAAAATTCTGTTCTTTTATTCTAAATTTAAAATATGTTGTTAATACATTTAAATATTATTTTTCCTTTCCTTGAATCATTAGTTGATAAACAAGAGGCTCTATAGCTTTGGTTAAAGGTAATAAGCTGTAATTATCTAACAAATCATAATGTTAATAGTTTTACAAAGAGCATCTGTTGTGTCAGGGCAAGACTCCTCTTTACAGCAAACTCAGATATTGTTGCTACCAAGCTTATTTTCCATATACTATATGGAGAAAGTCTTCAATGCTGACACATTGACTTAATAAAAGCCTATAAGATATACGTTTTCATCATAAGATTTCACTACATTTATTTATGTCAATTACATAACTTTATAATTGTGTTGGGGAGAATGAATTTGATTCAACTAATTAATATACCTTTTTTCTAATGGCCTAATTAGGAGGATTGATCTTTACAAATGTTTGCTAGCTTTCAACGACCTGAGGTATTAATGTATTTCAGTAATTCAATGACTGATGGGAAAGGAAGGGTAGGAAATGAATTCCAGATTATTGGTTCACTGGGAAAGCTATTGGACTGAATGGTTAGTGCATCTCTTAAAGAAAAGATACAGTAGGTGTGACAAGAGGAGGTGTTTCATGTGGCATTAAGCAGAGATAGTATACAACAACTAGCTTCTGTAAGAAGACCAATGTAGACCGTAGATGTAGTGAGAATTGTTAAAATGAGGAGATAACATGAATCATATTTTCAAGAATTATTAGAAAATCAACTGTCTTAAATGTCTACAGCAGTAAAACTAAAACCATGAGAAAAGAATAAGAACAATTTTGGGAATTTCAATTTCTTTCAGACAATGGGAATTATGAATAGAGTTGCGAAAAACCTGGAAGAAAACTTTTCTCTTTTTGCTGACAGTGACAAAGCTGTTGAAATGAAACAGTGAGTGACTCTGTTTAAACTGGTTTACTTTTGTGTTGTTCTTGTTGTTATGTGTAAGTATGTAAGAGTGTTTATGTATTGATGTCAAATAAAGTGTTTATCCTTAACCAAGTTACACAACCATGTTTGTATAAACTATTATAGCATCATCATCATTCTTTAATGTCCATTTTCCATGCTGGCATGGGTTGGACAGTTTGACAAAAGCTTGCAAACCAGAGAGCTGCACCAGGTTCCAGTCTGATTTTGCTTGGTTTTTACAGCTATATACTCTTCCTAATGCCAACCACTTTACAATGTGTGTAGGGTGCTTTTAGCATGGCACCAACACAATCGCTTTTATATGGCACCCGCACAGGACTTTTGCAGGCCAATCCCCTTCACCAGCGAATGCTACCATAACACTTCTGCTGTGGAGGATAGGTCTTCTTGAGTACAGCAAGGTGCCAGGTATCTTGGTCCTTTGTCTTCTCTTTCTGAAAGGTTCAGCATTCTGAAGCAGAGTAAGGATTGTACTGTCTATGCCAAAAAGCACCAGTGTAGGTATCTGACCCATTCAAGTGAAAAATTACAAGTAATTTGTTAATTTTATAATAAGCAGGAAAAAAGAAATCATGTCTTTCTCACTATGCATGATAGCTTTGTATTTGGAGAGAAAAACTGGAATTGATACATTTCCAATAATTATAATCAATGTAAGATATGTGAAATAATTTAACCTGTAAATTGAATCTATACCATCACGTCACATACTAGTAGCATAGCTTTTGTTTTAAAATGTACTCAATGCACAACAATAGTTCCCAATTAAAATGTATTTAAAAGAGCAGAACAAAGTGAGTTTTAGTATTATTTTAGTTTCTTATTTCTCTATTTTCATTTCAGAGTATTTTCATGTTACACAGTTGATATGATTGCATCTACTGCGTTTGGCATCGAAGTTAATTCACAGAAGAATCCAGATCATTCATTAATAAAATGCTTTGACAAATTCTTTTATGTCAATTTTTATGACCCGATCACTTCTGTTCAAAGTAAATATTTACTTGTTCTCTTAAGATATGTTATTGAATGAATATGACCTCATTGTTGCTAACTGTGTGTATTGCAGTGACACACATCATGTGTGTGCTTGTATCGATGTATGTTTAAATGAGTTTCGGTATGCGTGTGTGTGTAAATTTTAACCTCTATACATTAGATAAAAGACTGTATTTATGTTAAGTGTACAGAAAAGAAAGAAAAGCCAAACTCAGACATCATTGCAGTCATTTTCATCTCTCACTGAACGATGCTTCAGCTAGTTGTTGTTAATTTATCTATGCTATATGTTGGTGCACCTGTCTATATGGGCAGATAACAGGTTGGAATGAGCACTCCTGTGCTCAGGTGTTCTGCCCTGATCAATGATGCCTAATAACACAGATAATATCACAATATCCCTTTATTTTGGTCACAAAATAATTTGAAATTAATCTCCTTTTTTGGCTTTATCTCTCTATATATAAAACTGAGAATGTGTGTCTGTCTGTCTGTGTGTTTCCCTAAAACTTGAGAACTACACAACCAATTTTATTCAAATTTTACACATGCTTTACTTAGGGTCCATGTAGTTTCATGGGCAAAAAAAATGTTCAACTTCTTGCCTAAGGCGAGCCCATAGCAATATCATATCTTCTCCACTATTTCACTATTACATGTTAAAAGTGAAACAAAAACATTTCTCTATTTTATGTCAGATACTTTCACTTTAACAATAAAAATTAGAGATAATAATAACAATTGAATTATATGTAGTAAGTAATAATTAAAATCAAGCTAAAGTATAATATAATCGTAACATAACAAAAGTAAAAATAACAATTGGTATAAAATCGCATCAATGACTTGAACTTGAATAAGTGGTTTCACAGGAATGGGAATAAATAAAAAATAAAATTAGTGTGCAGAAATGGAATAGTCCAGATGGAGCTGTGCACATACCGTTTACCACAGCTTTTAGATTAGATTATCTGCTAATTAGCTAGCATTAAGTATCTATATAATGTTTGGCTGTATGTAATGTCTGTTTTCATGAACAGCCGCGCTTACTAAGTACTGCTGTTGGTTTATTCTTATACATAAAGGACTATAACTTCAACTGCGCACTGCTTTTTGATTCACCGTAAGGTTTGTTGTTATTATTATTACTGTTTAACTATTGTTATCACATTTGTTGGTTCCTCGTAAGGGAAACGTTGTTGTGTTGCATTTGCTAAATAATTGTAAAATGTAACCCTCCCCCTTTGGGAGAAGGAGCTTTGGTTATTGTTTAAAAATTGAATTATGTCCTTGTTTGGGGAAATTGACAATATTTTCACCATTTATACGGAAGCATTTTTGTTAGAATGCCTTTGATAGGAAAGTCCAAAAATGAATTTCGCTGCAGCCGTTGGCGGGCGTGAACTTATTTAAATTAAAATGGAAGACATACAAACCTATTTCGGATTGATCACCGACAAAGATGTGAATCTACGATAACACCACCAAACGAAATAAAAAATTAAATTAAAGAAAAGACTATTGTCTATAAAGTATACAATGTAGAGAAAAAAAAAAGATTTAAACACCTGGAGGAAAGCACCATGGAAAAGTGTCTTGGTGCGACCATGAAAGATATCTAACCAGAGGCAGTAAATTCGACACAATAGAAGCAAGGTTCAAGTCAACGGAGCGTGCAAGAGAGTACTCGACTCGAACCTCGCAAAGTGGAAATATTTTATTTTTACCTTTATATCTAGGACGTAGGACGTCCCGGATAAAAATTTAAAATGTCCCCCCAGAAGTAGAGGTAAGCTGGATTGTAGCCACACTTCTAAACAAGAGGGAGGACAAGATACAATTGATCGAAATTGCAAGAGACAGGCCTACAATTCCAGTCTGTTATATATTTTGAGTATTGTTATCACTAGTGATATCAAGATATAACTTTGTATTTTGTATTTTATGTGTAGATGTATATATATAGATGTACATGTAATATGTATACATATATATATACACATATATACATGTACTAGCACTATGACCCGGCAACGACCGGTCATAATGCTAGTATATGAATAAATCATTACACTTCACTCTTCAGATACATGAATTATAAAACACTAACCTTTTGAAACTCTCTAGAAAGTCTTAAATTGAAGCCTTTTGTTTTCTCTCCAGAAAATTCCACTTTCTATTGAACAAATCTAGAGATAGCAAGGCACCTAGCCTATCTTTCATTGCATTTACAATATTTACCTCTACAAAATCAACACAAAACAGGCAAAAACAGTTTCATCTGAAATAGAATGTAAGCTTGTTGAGGACATTTGGATCTGTTTTAATTGTTGATTTCACTAAAAACAAAGGAACTCTCAATAAGTTTCTAGTTTTGATCAGTGAGTTTATTTATTAACATGTATATCATTCGTTTCAAGAAAATTGCTAAGGTTTATTGGTTTATTACATGGAATACAAATTTTTATCGCCAATATAATCAACAGTACTAATTAGACTGAGCATTTGTTGTTTCAGCATTATTTCCAGTAATTCCAAAAATTCTGGGTACATTCGGAATCAAAAGTAACTTTTCCAGTTCATTGCAGTCTCTCGCTAAGTTTTCCAAAGATGTTATAGCAGAACGGAGAAAAAATAAAACGGTAATATTTGAAATTTATTTAATGTTATTGAGCATTTCATAGTATGTTTTCAGTCAATGTGTTTTAAAATGTTTTTTATAACCAGCAAGAAAAACATTTTTTCTAGTGAGGAAATGAGATTAGACAGTGAGAATTAGAATTATATACTGTCTACTGAAAAATATGAAATATATGTTCTGCATTTCCTTATTACAGTTTCTATTTAACTGAATTTACAAGAAATTGAAAAGGAGTTTTCTATGTTACTGCTCTGTTCATCATATGTCTATATGATACCAAAATGCAATTTTGCTATATCACGATATACATCTCATTCATATTAATGTTCCACTTGTCCAAAAAAATCTACCAGTAAAATCCAGTGATTGGATATTTCTAAAATTAGTACTTAGAATGCCTAATATTTATATTAAAACCTCAGTAATTTTATTCAGCTGTTTAATATTTCTAGATTTTCTTGTTGGTTTTAGGTAAGACATGATTTTCTCCAACTTTTGTTGGATGCAAAACTTGAAAATGTTGATAAAATTGATGATGATATGAAACACGAACTGGAAACACTCACATTTGAGAACATGAGTGACTGGAGGTCAAAAAGAGGCAAGTAAATTTTGATTATTTGAAATATAGGTTTGATATACAAAATATATATGAACACTTTAGATGCAGTATTCTGCAGAAATTCACTGAGAAAAGACCAAAGCCTTATTAAGTGGGAAAACAGATGAATCACAAATCCCTTCAAGGAGACAGCCCTGCTCAATATGTAAGAAATGTGTTAGTAGAAACTACTTAGTGCAAGCTTTGAACACATTGAAGGTGTAGTGGTGTCATGGGAAGTTTAACAGAGAAAATAGACTTTGCGTGTAGCAAATGTGTGGGTACAATAAACACTAAGAATGTGCAGAGAACAGACTTCCTGCAATGCCCAGGAATCCTTAGAAGTAGTAGATAGCTTCTGTTACCTTTGAGACCAAGTTAGCAGTGATGGAGGAAGCTCTAAAAGCATAGTTGCTAGAGTAAGAATAGGCCGGGTAAAGTTCTAAGAGCTACTACATTTGTTGGTAACAAAGCACTTCTCCCTCAAAGTGAAAGGCAGATTGTATGATGCCTGTGTATGTACAGCTATGCTACATGGCTGTCAAACATGGGCTATGACTACAAAGGACATGCAAATCTTGAAGGAAGTAAAGCCAGTATGCTCCATTGGAAGGGTAATGTCAGTGTGTACATAGAACAGAGTGAAAATGACTTTTGCAAATCAACATCTGCAGAAAATACATGAGCAGGGAAGGGATTTTAAAGGCACAATAACTAGTGTTGGATCTATTGGGGTTGGGCAGAGAAAGAGGGAAAAAGAAATGAGTAAATCGGAAATGCTCAGAGGAGATGGTATGAGCCTAACTTGCTCAAAGAAGCAAGAATCATTTTAGTAGCAAAAGGAAAAGCTGAGGAATATAACTCAGCATGTCTTTGCTTCAGAGGCTGGAGTCTGCTTGTGAGTTGGGTGACTTTTTTGTGGACAATGTTTAGGATGTCTATATATGTGTGTGTGTAGTAGTACCAGCACCATATTTGATATGTGAGCAATATATAATGGATCTCAGTGAGAATATTTGGGCATTATTAAGATCTGATAAAATAAATATTCTAATACATTAGAGTTTTGTGTCTCATCAGCTAAATATGAATAGTAATGATCTGTGGGCACACCATATTTCATTATGCAACCATAATATACTACAAAGTATATTAAACATTTTGATAAGTCAATACTGTGTTCTACTGTGTTAGCAGTGCTACGACATCACTTAAGGTTAAGGTCATGTCTTGAGATTTTCTGTAGAAAATACAGCCAGCACTTATTTTGCTATGACATTTCATATCCCTCATGCCTCATGTAAACAACAATGAGATCAAAGATGGAAAATCAGTAATGGGCGTGGATGACATATTCCAGGCATTTTTTCTCCTTAATCAGCACCCATCCAACCCATTAATCATCTACAAACACATTGCTTAACCCTTTTGTTATTATATTCCTGTTGAGATACTCTGTGTTTCTTTCAATTTATTTAAAATATAACGAAGTATTTAGTAAAATAACTTAGTTATCATTAAACTATAGTTAGGAACATAAATTGTGACTAAGGTTTGGTGGAAGACTTTTATTCAGAACATTTGAAAACAAGACATTTGTACTACAGATCCATAGGCAGTTTCAGCTGGGTTGGTATCAAAAGGGTTAAATATGTATGTATATATATGTATATATATATATATTATTTATTTATTTAAATGAATGCAATGCATCCATTCCCAAGTATGATTGTATATATATATATATATTTACACACACATATTTATAACTGTGAGTATAATGATTTATATATATATATATATATATATATATATATATATATATATATATACACACATATATATCTGTGTGTGCATGATTGTTTTATACATATGCACATAAGTACCACTCACTCAAACCGATCTGTTGACCAGGAAGAAATCTATCATTGAATCATGAAAGAACAATAGTAATTTATAACTACCATCAAAAAGAGCATATGATGCATTCTTGATGGCAATGCATACGCCAGTGAAGATCTTTACCAATGCACAAGAGTGCATAGTGCTTTTACTGCTTCTGTAAAACTGTATTTTTTAAAGATGTTTTGGTGTCTACTACATATGACTGCATTGTTGTAATCAAAACGTGTGTGTGTTGCTTAACTGTTCCGTTTGTAATTATTCCTACTGGCTTTATAAACACCCAAAAATTATATCTGCCCACTTCCATTACTATATATTTATTGCCAGCTGCAAGTTCTATGTGTCTCTACCAAAAAGAATCTCTGAATCCTTAGTTCAGGATATTTCAATCTTACTATATAGCAACATAAGCACAATTTATCATCTTTTATTCATGCAGGTTTAACAGATGAAGAAATTGTTGCACAGGTGGTGTTGTTCTTATTTGCTGCAGACTTAACAACTTCAACTGCGTTGTCGTTTTTTTCATATATCCTTGCACTCAGCCAGAAATACAGCAGAAGGTATATGATGAAGTGATGGATGTCATTGGTGACGTAAGTTTCCCTAAGATTTTGGCACGAGACCAGTAATTTGGTGGGAGGGGCTAAGTTGATTACATCAACCCCAGTACTTGGCTGGTACTTATTTTATCAACCTTGAAAGAATGAAAGGCAAAAAACACCTGAGTGGAATTTGAACTCAGAATATGAAGATGGATAAAATGCTGCTGAGCATTTCACCTGGTGTGCTGGCGAGTCAGTAACCTAATAATACCTGAATAATTCATAAACCAGAGATGTTGTAGTGATGTGTACTGCTGTATTATGTGATAAACAGTTTTGAGTTCAAGTAATATGTATTGTATTGTAGAATTGCACTTGGGTTAAGACACAATGCAAGAGATCTGCAATTGGTTAGCTCATCACTAGTGAGACTCCAAAACTTTGGTTGTCTGTGACTTAAAACTTCCAGTCATAGTGAATACAAATGATTAGAGAAATTTAGCATTAATTATAACTAATTACTGGTTTAGATAGACTTCTAAAGTAATTATTTTAGAAGTCTATCTAAGCCAGTGATACATTTCTAACTATAGAGGCTACTCAGCTGCATATGTCTGAGGTGATTGTGATATAACTGCTTTGTGTGTGTGTGTATATATATATATTCACTAATATTATTTGGATATTAATATAGATAGAATAATTATTTTGATTGCAAAATTAAAATATGAACAAAGACAATTGTGATTACTCAGAAAAGTGTGGAAATGACAGTAGCTATTGTGAATCTAATATCAACATAATCCTAAACTGTATTTTGTTAAATGCTTATATTTCACTTATTTTATTTATGATTCAATAGCAAATCAGTGTCATGAATTGAATTTGATATTTATTTGTTTGCAGGAAGAACCTACGGTTGAAAATTTGAACACACTAACTTACCTCGATATGTGTATGTCTGAATTACTTAGAATGTATCCTGCATCACTCAGGTAGTGTTACAATGTTTACATCTGCATGAAATAATTAAATAATGTTTGTTGTAAAGAGGTGAGCTAATGTGATGCATTATGAATTTTATTTATTACTATCAGGAATATTCCACATTAAATTGTATCAACTGTATGGTTTGTTAATAGAATATATTCTACTTAAATACAAATGAAAACTATAGAGAAGGGATATAAGACTACTTGTTGTTGATGGCCTTCTTTTAAGAGAAGAGAGCAAGTAATTGAAAAGTGAACGAACAATTTTGAGGAGAAAATTATAAAGGAAAGCTGCAATATTCAATGGCATATCTCCCATTCTGTAACTCCCTATTTGTATCAATATTCTTCCCTTATTGTTTTGAAAAGTGTGTTCCACAAGAAATATACAATAGTACCAAAATGTGTTTGATAAGAAACACATAACAGTACCAAATAACATAATAGTAGCATAAGGAATGTATGATAGTACCAATGTTCATATCAATATTCTACACTTGGTGTGAAAAATATGTTCCATAAGGAATACATAATATTACCAAATATATAATATAGCAATGGCATATCTCCTGTTCTGTAACTCCCTATTTATATCAATACTTCCGCTTATTGATTTTTAAAAATATGTTCCATAAGAAATATATATTAGTACTAAATTTTATAACCTTTCATTACAACAAATTATGACATCATATGTTTACATGCACAAAATCTACTTTGTTGTTGTGGTATAATGTAAATGTACATCACATGCCAGACAGGGGGAGCCCCAAAGGACATCCTGTATGGAGAATTGGACATTGGCACAAGAGCACAACCTCATCTTTGTTTCAAGTACGTCTGCAAGAAAGATATGAAGTTGATGGTTCTGGACATTCTGAGATGGGAGGAGACTGAAAATGATCACCATGCTGGAGACAAATATTGCAAAAGTGTGTGAAGCAAGTGGAAGAGAAACAGGAACTTGCAACCAAAGAAAAGTGCACTTCATGAAAGGAAAAACCAGTAGCACCTGTAGAAAGCTTCTTTAAATGCAGTTGTTGTATGCATGATTACCACTCTCATGTGGGCCTATACAACCACTCACATGTGGGCCTATACAGCCACAACACGTGCTGCATCACCATCAGCAGCTGACATGATTTCTTCAGGCATAGATCCATGGTCTCCCAAGACCGACAGATGCCTACTACTAACATAAATGTAATAGTCAGTGATTGCCCTAATAACAGAACATCCTGTGCATAAAATGTATAAGTTCATATTCCTGTCTCAAAGAGAATGCTACATTATCAAACGAAAGTGAAGTAATGATGTGCTTATAATTGTGTTCTATTGCAATTATGGTCTGTACATTATTGAGGCAGTCTCAGACAAACATGAAGTGAGAATCTAGAAGAGTTTCTCCAGTGTTCTTATTATATCTGAATTGTGTCTGTGATTCAGCTGTGATGTGTCCATATCAGACCATCACCTTCAAATATATAGTGATCAAACTCTGTTTAAGTACTGAGTCAATAATTTTAACTTCATTTACTTTCAAAAGTTTGCTAAAATATGGGAATATATTTTTTGCTTTTGATGTGTAAATATATCTGTACATTGATTTCAAATTTTGGTACAAGACCAGCAATTTCAGAGATCAGTAAATCAATTACATTGGCCCAGAAGGCTCAGCTAGTATTTATTTAATGAATCCGGGGAGGGTGAAAAGCAAATATGGACTGGAGGAATTTGAACTCAGAATGTAGCATTTTGCCCAACACAAAACATTTTCCCTGTTTTGTTAATGATTGTGTCAGCTAGATGCTGTAATATATATATCTGTATATTTTATGGAATTATTCTTAGGTATTAAATATTGCAATTAATTAAGAATTTTCCCTATTGTTCATTTATACAGGCTTCAGAGGTATGCCAAGGAAACTGTTAAGATAAAGGACTGGATAATTCCGAAAGACATTCCTATAGACATATCTATTTATAGCCTTCAACATGACCCTGAATACTGGCCAGAACCACATAAGTTTATTCCAGAAAGGTAGGTCAAATTATTAAAATTTCTATATAAGAAACAAAGAAATCCAATATTGATTATTTAAATATAACTGAATAATAATCAATGAACTTATCTTGGTAAAGGTTAAAATATATTTGAATAGCCATATAATTAGTGATTTAAAAAAAAAATCTATATAAAAGCATTCTACATGCATGCGTGCACACACACACACACACACAAACATAAACAACATGTGCGCATGTGAATGCATAACATGCATGCACATACACACACATTTACCAAGTATCTAATAACCATATAGTTAGGCTATTGTACTCTACAACCCCAACCCTGCAGATAACATGACTGGGAATAATACTTTACACTAAAACACTAAAAATGTTGTACATCCATGATATCTGATGGTCAACTTCTTACTCTTTGATTGATCCTGAATTTTACTGATCCTGATTTCCAGCATCATACATTCCCAATTCCTCTTCTCTCCGTGCAGAATGACCTTCAATGAAACCCAACTGGCTGCTCTAACTACAAACACTGTTTCATATCTCCCACATACTTCTACAATTGCTCTGAACAAATATCAGACACTGATATATCCAACCTGAGGAGCCCTACATCTAAATAAACTTGTTATTATAAAAATACACTTGAGTACCCTTTGAAAAGAAAACTGCTTTGCTAAAAGCATCATTTACAGATGTCAAGTGATTACCAGTTCAACTACAAAGAATATGTTGAAGCCACAGCCAACAACTTTAAGAAGCACATTTACACACACATCCCCTCATACACAAAGCCTAAATTGGCCCACTACTTCATTGGCTGAATACATCTGGCAACTTAAAAATCAAAATCCCCAACACTCATTATAATTGAACATAGTGAAATTTACAACCCCACACATAGAACAAAAGTCATGCCAACTATGTGGCCAGGGAGATTAAAAATGGTCCATATACACACAGTAACTGATAAATGGGACACACGCAAACGTAAACAATATTCACACATAAACACACATAATGCATGAGCACACACTTTATGCACAAACACACATTCATGCCTTTAAACACACACACACACACACACCTAAAAGCAAACACATGCACCTCACACATGCCTACTCCATCAATCCGTATACTCACACCTACCTTTGCACATACATACACACACATCTGATAACCTCATGCACCCATACATTAGAAGTAGTCCCTTAATTTCTCGGTATAGCTTGGAGGACCAGGATAAACAGGGAGGTTAAGAATTCATCCTTTCTTTTGCAACTTTCATTTTCTCACCTGGGCCAGAAATTTGATGCCTCTGTAATTATTTCTGTCTAGGACATCACCTTTGTCTTTGTAGCAGTTGACTATAATATTGCTTCTCTGATCATTGGGCATGACTCCCACTTGGACAACCTGATTAACTATACTGGTGACCAAGTCATATCTCACTCTGCCAGATATTTTAAGCATCTCAGCAGTGATTCCTGATGGGCTGAAGGCTTTTCCTGTCTCCATATCCTTAATTGCCTTATCTACTAAGCTTCTGTCAACCAGATAGCTGGCTCCTCTGTTCTGTTCACATTAAGCAGGCTCTCCTTCTCCCATGCATTTTCTACATTTAGCAACCTTTCATAGTGGCACTTCCAAGCCTCCTTCTTTGCAAAATCACTGACTACAAGTGAGCCATCATCTATGAGAAAAAATTGCTCTGCTACCACAGCACGATCTTCTCTGACAATGTTTAGCAATCCAAAATACTTCAAGCTTCTGGTCTTCACATCGCAGGCCATTGACAGCTTTCTCCTTGCTTTCTCCTTTCTCCCTGGCCAAGCATACCTGCCTTCTAACCTCCCTCATAGCTACCTGGTATAGTTCTTTGCTACAATACAAAATACACATAGATGAATAACGATATATTATGCACCTTACAAGGTAAATTCTCGTTCTAAAATTGTATGTGTTTTATATTACTTTTAATGTATCAAAAAACTGTCATGATTTATGAATCATTTGGTATTTTCTAATAACGGTACTCTAATCTTCAGATTTGCACCTGAAGCAAAAGACAAATTGAATCCTTATACCTTCTTACCATTCGGCATTGGACCAAGAATGTGTATAGGCATAAAAATGGCAAGATTGGAATTTAAGCTTGCTATCGCTACCATAATCAGAAAATATAAATTTGTGAAATCTCCGAAAACCGAGGTAAGATAATGTGAATATGAAATCTTAAAATATAAAACAGAGTTTGTGTGTGTGTGTGTGTGCATGGACATATGTTCCTTATGGATTTGAAAACCTAGTTGCCGATTTTGGCGTATTAGGTATCAAATGATTCAGTAATCTTTCATTGACCAAATAAAGTAAAATTTTTGCAACTCTGCCTCCCTTATCTTTATGTCTAACATCAAGCATAATGAGAAAATGTTTAAAATATTTTACTAGGGAATGAAACTTTGAAGTTATACCGTCAACTTCATTAGTATTACTTAGTAGATAATCTAATGTGAAGTATTTTTGTGTTTTGTTTAGCCCAGCGTTACCTCTGATATAGCAGACCCATCGAATATCTTTTTTTTCCTTCCTGAAATACTGTAGATCTGTGTCTTTTTTTTGATGAAAGGTTATGTTTTAAGAGAGATTTGGTTGCTTTCTGTAGTAGCTCAGGTTAATACAGACACACCTGTGTGTGTGTGTGTGTGTGTTTTGTTGTAGTGAAAAAATACTAATTTTGTAAGAAATCTGGACATCTTTCTTACTGCTAACCATTCAGCTTCAAAAAACAATTGTTAATTGCTGGAAGTCTTGTAGACTGAGATGTACATATACTGTTATCATATAGATTGGAAGTTCAATATGAAATTTGAACTCGTTATCTTGTGGTTAGTAATCCATTACCTTAAATTTGAAACCATTAAGTCTTTAAACATTATTATACTGGGTTTAGTCTTTTGACTATCGCCATGATAGGGTATCACCTTCAAAAATGTAATTGACCATACTGAGCTCAGTACGTATTTCAATCTGTTATTTATTTTATAGATCTCTGCTTGATGAACTGCTAACTTTGAGACATAATGGGGCACAATACTCGATTTTACAACAAATGTAAACACACACACATATTGAGTGCAAGAATGTGGTTAAAAAGTTTGCTTCCCAGCCACATGGTTCCATGTTCAATCCCTCTGCATGGTACTTTGAGCAAGTGTTTTCTACTATAACCCTAGGCCAACCACAGACTTGTGACTGAATTTGGTAGATTGAAACTGCAGCATTGTTCATCAGAAAATGACTGAAAAACATGTTTATAAAGAAGAGTTGTTTGCTTCATACTCCTCATAAGCTGGTTCTGCCCATAAGAAAGGAACAAATAATACAATGTGGCTGTAGGTAATAACCCCCCCCCCCCCCCGGGCAACGCCAGGGTGCATTGCTTGTACAATGTAATTTGAAACAATGATTTATTGTTCACAAAATGTCAATCATTACATTATTCATAAAACTGTTCCCGCGAGTGAAATATTTGCTGGGTTATCTGCATTTTAAGTTTACTTTTATTTCAAACTTCAGCTGAGATGAACATGTAGAAGAATATTATTGTTATTAATAATCTCCTATTTAATAGAATGTCTTTCATGAAACATTTATTACTTTTAACTGAATGCAAAATCACAAACAAAATAAAATGTAACACATTATTCCTTTGGGAATTATGGACACCTCAGATAATCTTAGGAAAGATGTGATCTTCATTCCTTTCAGCAGAGTCATAAGATTTCTTTCCAATGCAATTAATGAGGTAAGTGTAGACAATACAACTGGGAATTGAAACTGGATTGCATGTTGGCTGGCTGAATGCATAATTTATTACTGTACCCTCAGCCCCACTAGTATAGTTAGAAATGAATTTGTAACCCACCTGGGGACATGGGAAATCGACATTTGAAGTATTAATGCATCTTCCAAAGTGAAGTGAATCTTAAGTGTATTGTGATGACTTTGACCATTTGAAATCTAAATTTTGATTGAACAAGGTAAGAATTCTCTTATAAATGAGTTTTTGTAACTGTTATAAATATTAGAAGATTTCATATTTTGACTGAATCTGAAATTTTAAAGAAATATCATTAGTTGTATGTGTTTGATTGTCACACTTTATCATTGATCAACAATTGAAATATCTAATGCTCACTGACTTTATTTCCTGGTAATTCTCTTTCTAGGTTCCTCTTAAGACAAGTGGGCAAATATTTCTTTATGCAAAGAATGGAATATGGTTGAAGGCTGAAAAACGATAATCTGAAATTTGCCAAAGAAATGCTGCTGTGCTATAATGTTCTTCACATTTCTACCAATAAAATTACTTTCTGTAGACAACACCAGAATAATTCTGTAACAATATGAATTCTATTTCTTATATCATCAGCATCATCATCATCATCATCATCATCGTTTAAAGTCTGCCTTCCATTAATTGCTTTTAACCCTTTTGTTACCATATTTCTGTTGAGATGCTCAGTGTTTCTTTCAATTAATTTTAATTTTAACAAAGAATTTAGTCAAATAACTTCGTTATCATTCAGCTAGTGTTAGGAACATAAACTGTGACTAAGGTTTGGTGAAAGATTTTAATTCAAAACTTCTGGAAACATGATACTTGTATTACAGAGCCAGAGGCAGTTTGGTATCAAAAGGGTTAAACAGAAGTATTTGTTGATCAGGAGATTCAGAGAATTTAACAAGCTGGAACTGGTTATTTATTATATAAAATCTGTTCTGTCTGTGTGTGTGTGTGTCTTTTAGGATCTCAGGCATCCTCCATTCACTTGCGCTCAAATTTGATATGTAGATACCAACGGTATCAGGCCATGTATAAGTCTTGAAAAAATTACAAAAATTGATTCCAGGTGAGAATGTGATTTGGTTTAAATGTTTGACAACTCAGCACCGTCCATTGGATGGTGGGGATGCGTTCTGCTCGTCTGTTTATATATGTGATGGTTAAATTAAGTTAAAGAGAAAAAATAACTAATTAGCATATTTACAAGATTTGTGAGTTAGAAAGCTTTAACTCAGTTTATCATAAGTTCTGCTAATGGATGTTGAATATATAATTTGACTCTCGTCTGATTCGTGTTCCCTTTTTTCCATCTTAGATGAGTATTCCCTTAACTCTTTAGTGTTCAGATTTCACTGTCTAATGTAATGCTTATTGATTCACATTGATTTGAATTAATCATGCATTACATTGTAGCTCTGAGATATCAATGATGTGATAGTTGGGTGTGATGTGGAGGTGATCTGATTGCTATTTCTAGCACATCAAGTTGACTGGTCGTGTAGAGCCACCTTTATTGTTTAACAACTACACTTTATATATGGATAAAGAAAACTAGTAATAGAGCTCATACAGTCAGAAACCACCTTCACTAAAGAAAACAGGTAAACGTTTACTGTATCAAGTCAATGAAAGACCATCTTTATGGTTGCTTGATTTGTTAGAAATTGAGGTCAGACCGCTCTCAAATTATAACCTGTCTTATAAAAGAAAGACACACTTCTTTTGCTCTGAAAGCCTAGAAACATTGTATGTATTGAAGTCTCTCTTGACAATGGCATTTGCATCTGAAAGCCTGTATTTCTTGTGTTGTACCATTTTAAAATTTTAGATTTCTTTCCTTTCTTTTTCTTTTTTCTTTTGTCAAGTTTACAAAGTTTGTTTCAGTGTATGACACTTCTTTTTTAACATATTCTGTGGAGAAAAAGAATTTGTTTTAAATCTCTGCAAGAGATATAGAGTAACAATACTGAGTATATATCAACAGAATGTGGCAGTCATATAAAGGATGATATTACTGTTATTTTAGCCCCAGGAAAACATCTTTTCCTGCTGGCCATCAACACACAGTCTGTGTCTGTATAGCATTTGTGAGTGAAGTCATCGCTCCCATCTCTAGCCTCACGTGATACACACAGACCTAGGTTTCTGGGTGGTTACCTGTCTTCAGTGTGAGAAAACCACAAGCTAGCAACGAAAGCTCTCTCCACTCATAAATATCAGGTTGTCCCATAAGTTCTGTCCGAATTTCGAATAAAGAAAACAAATGATCAAATGTTATATTTAATTGAAATCTAATCATCAATTTACTTTCCCTGATTATCTATGACTTGCTTCCATCTATTTACAAGTTTTTTAATCCCATCAATGTAAAACTCTTTTGGTTTCAAAGCAAAGAACTCTGAAATGCCAGTTTCGACCTCCTCCTGGCTTGCAAAAGTTATTCGTCCCCCCCGATGAAATTCTGTAAACTACGACAAATGGTAGTTTGAAGGAGCAAAGTCGGAGAATAAGGTGGATGAGGATTTTTCCCAACCAAGCTCTTCAAATCTTTGTGATGTGATCTTTGCAGTATGGAGTCGCACATTGCCCTAATGAACATCACTCCTTTTCGTTCACTAAAGCGCTTCTTTTTTTTTTCTTCAAGCTTGGTTCAAACACTCTAATTGCTGACTTGAGCATTGATTAGCTTCCATCTATTTACAAGTTTTTTAATCCCATCAATGTAAAACTCTTTTGGTTTCAAAGCAAAGAACTCTGAAATGCCAGTTTCGACCTCCTCCTGGCTTGCAAAAGTTATGTCCCCCAAATGATTCTGTAAACTACGAAACAAATGGTAGTTTGAAGGAGCAAAGTCGGGAGAATAAGGTGGATGAGGAATTTTTTCCCAACCAAGCTCTTCAATCTTTTGTGATGTGATCTTTGCAGTATGGAGTCGCACATTGCCCTAATGAAACATCACTCCTTTTCGATTCACTAAAGCGGTTCTTTTTTCTTCTTCAAAGCTTGGTTCAAACACTCTAATTGCTGACTTGAGCATTGATTGTTGCATTAGGTGGTAACAATCAAAGTGAATTACTCCTTTGCAATTCCACCAGATTGAGAGAACTTTTTTTCCATGAAGTTCCCTTCTCAGTTGTGGTTGAGCTTTTTCCCTTTTACCAAGCCACTGTTTATGACGTTTAACATTTCGATAGAAGATCCATTTTTCGTCACAAGTCTATCCAAAAAGGGTGAAAGGAGTTCACGAGAATGGAGAGAAGAGCAGATATCAACTCGGGATTTGCAGTTGCTTTTAGACAATTCATGAGGCACCCATTTTCCAAAGCTTGGTATGAAGAAAGATGTACAGTTAGACCTTTACAGCTGCTTCAAGAATGATGTGCCATTGATGCATTTTCCTGCCAGTGTTTGAGGGGCAATTTATTCTCCCATAGTATATAACAACCGTTTTGCCAATATTTTATTGGTGCATTCTTAGATTGCATCATGGCAAAATACTACCATCTTCAGGTAAATTTTAGACATACAAGCAGGTAAAGCAGAAGTAGAAGTGACTAATTCATCAACAATCATGGTGGAACAAGTGATATTTTGAGAAAACACCATAGCATTTATAGGGAAAATGGAGCAGAAATATAGAGAGCAACTAGTTCTGTAGTTCAGTTGTAAAAAATGCTTTTCCTCAAACATTTTAGCAGAATAATTCTTATTTGTTATGGAGATGTACTTGCATAGCAAGTGACCTGATTTGAGATCATTTGCTAGAACGAAAACAATTGCAGTGTGGAAGATGCAGCATGGAATTTTGTCAGTGAACAGGTCGCGGTCTCAAAGAGACGAAAATATTTTGACAAATTAAATTTATATGTTGAAGTGAATCTAATGGTTTTTGTGTGTTTCTTAAATGGCTTATAAACACCTTCCATGCTGCAATTCTTATTTACACCTTTGAAAATATACCTCTGCAAAATTTTATTTAAAAACATGCTCTTTTCAGAAATTTATGAGGAAACTAAACTGTAGTTATGCCTAAGTATTGTAGCCATACAATCATCTAACCATAGCCAGTCATTAAAGGCTGACTTTCTTTAATCAATATTTTTAAAGTTAAAAAGAAAATTTTGTGAATTCTGAAAGTCTGATGTTAAAAAAAGAAATTGAAAAATCTTAATCTTTTTTTTAAGACATAATAATAGTAAAAAAAAAAACATTAAGACTGGAGAAGTTAATAACTGTTTACTCTATAACAAATAAGTTCTAGTTTTGTTGCATGTTGTGAGGGTCATTCTGCCAATAATAAACTCTTGCACTGGTTCTATTTCACTTTTTATAATTCCTTAATCAGATAACAATTTAGCCAATTAACCAAAGCAATTGTTTAATTGTTTGTCTAATCACCAACATGCAAATTCACATCTAGAATCTTGGAAACCAAATCCAAAAATGAAATAATTCTTGGACTATTTAGGAAAATGTAACTTTCAAGACATTATACCTGAAACAACAACAAAGATAGCCTTTTTGTCATCACAGGTTTTGTTTGATTAAGGTTTACCTGGGGCTCAAATATAACAACAATCATCATCATCATCATTCAAAGCTGATAAGACTTTGGTGCAAAGGCATAGGCAATGAAATCAAACTCAGTACACAATAGGCAGAGCAAGGAGGGTAAAGTATGATGGAGCAGGGAGGAGTACATGGTTTCTTGACTTACTAGAAATAGCAGTCAAGTCTCTCTCAAATCACACCGTACCAGTTTCAAAGAAGGAAGGGCACTTTGGATAATGTGGTCCTACATATATCTCTGGAAGAAAAGACGAGAGAGTAATGGTTGACTTATCTATCATGGGCCTGTGATGGCGAGTTGGCAGAAAGGTTAGCACACCGGGCGAAATGTGTTACCGTATTTCGTCTGCCGTTACGTTCCGAGTTCAAATTCCGCCGAGGTCGACTTTGCCTTTCATCCTTCCGGGGTCGATAAATTAAGTACCAGTTACGCACTGGGGTCGATGTAATCGACTTATTCCCTTTGTCTGTCCTTGTTTGTCTCCTCTGTGTTTAGCCCCTTGTGGGTAATAAAGAAATATATCATGTTGGGCCTGCTTGACCAAGCCTGACCTGACATTAAACAACAACTGTTGGTAGTTCATTTACGAACTCTTATGAGTTGTTGTTTAACCCCAGGTCAACTCTGGTCCAGTGAATCTATGGTCAGGCATTCCTACTATGACCATCCTTTTGTTTTCAAAGGCAGTGCACCCAGGAACCACATCCAGTGTGTTCTTTTCAGAGACGGTGGGGTCTCAGCTTGAATGCTGTTGTAGATGACTTTGCTGTTCATTCTTGCCCTATGAAGAAGTTTTCACTCACTAGAAATAGCAGTCAAATATTCCTCGTGTGCTGAACCAAAGGCATGAGTCAATAAGCAAGCAATCCTCTGTACAGTCAACTGACCAAGAAAACTCACAGCCAAATCTCCTTCAAACCATCAACACAAAATACTTTGCACCTTTAAAGATATGCGGCATAAGAGATCCCTTAACTTGGAAAATAGATAAGAGTTATCAACAGGATAGACATCAGAGTGTAAAACAGTGCCTCATTAATATATTCTCCTAACCCATGCCAGTATGTAAAAATGGAAGGAAAAATGAACAAATGAAGATATACATACAGTCATATATATATTATATACACACACATAAACATATACATATACATACATATATGTATATATATATATATATATTCCCAGCTGCATGGTTCCTGATTCAGTCCCACTGTGTGGCACCTTGGGCAAGTGTCTTCTATTATAGCCTCGGGCCGACCCAAGTCTTGTGAGTGAATTTTTTAGATGGAAACTAAAAGAACCCCGTCATATGTGTGTTTGTGTGTCTGTGATTGTCCCCCACCATAAACACTTGACAACCGATGTTGGTGTGTTTACGTCCCCATAAAGTGACCGATAGAATAAGTACTAGGGTCAATTTGTTCGACTAAAGGCAGTGCTCCAGCATTGCCGCAGTCAAATGACTGAAACAAATAAAGGAATAAATAAATATATATATATACACACACATACATACATGTATATATATGTGTGTATGTATTATATATATATATATGTGTGTGTGTGTGTATATATGTGTGTGCATATATGTGTGTGAAACTTTTGTATCTCTGCCGTAGGGCTTCATTTCCACATGCACCAGCTTAATTCAATTCGTCCTTATTCGAAAGACACCTGTTGTTATGTCCTGTTATTATTCTTATTGTATTTTTTATTGTATTATATTTGTGTAACATTGTCCGTTTTTTCCATCCTTGATTTTGTATACATTTGTTGCTTTCTTCCAAGGAAGCTAATGCTCTTAGCTTAGTTTTTCCTTGGGGCTGGCCAGATTGGAGCAATCTCAAGAATAATCAGCCAAAATTGCGAGGATAATCTGGTTCTTGACTGAAGATAGAAAACTTTGAATAACCCGTCCATATTTTTTTTGTATCATCTATCTGGATGTTTTGTTGTCCCTTTTTGTATCACCTAGTTGTCCGGATGTTTTGCAATCTCATCCCATTTTGTATTTTATATATATATGTATCATCATCATCATCATCGTCGTTTAACGTCCGTTCTCCATGCTAGCATGGGTTGGACGGTTCGACCGGGGATCTGGGAAGCCAGGAGGCTGCTCCAGGCCCAGTCTGATCTGGCAGTGTTTCTACAGCTGGATGCCCTTCCTAACGCCAACCACTCCGTGAGTGTAGTGGGTGCTTTTTACGTGCCACCTGCACAGGTGCCAGGCGAGGCTGGCAATGGCCACGGTCGGATTGGTGTATTTTATGTGCCACCGGCACGGAAGCCAGACGAGGCGGTGCTGGCATCGGCTACGAGTCGGATGGTGCTTTTTACGTGCCACCAGACCAGGGATCCTGGCTGGTTCAATCGATTTCGATTTCGATTTCGCTTGCCCCAACATGTCTTCGCAAGCAAGGGGTTGGCATGGTGCCTGTTGTACGGTCAGATTGGTGTATTTTACGTGCCACCGGCACGGAAGCCAGTGGAGGCGGCACTGGCATCGGCCACGAGTCGGATAGTGCTTTTTACGTACCACCAGACCAATTTAAAAAGCACCAAAAGTAATTGATAAAAACAAGCAAAGCATTACAATATATAATTAGGTATGATTTTTGCTCATAATGCTCGTTAATCATACTTCCATTCAACGATGTATACAAATTGTAATAAAATTAGTTTAAAAGTCATGACAGTTATTTAATAATTTTAAACAAATTTTATTTTCATAATTCATAATTATAATCTATAATAATAATAATAATAATAATAAAAGACATATTTTTACCCCAGGATTTTCCTTTATGCTGGAATTGCTAAATATATGTATCATAGTATATTAAAAAATGGAGGTGGAAAAATTTGAAGATATACAAAAGATTAAACAAAGATATATAAATATATATATTCATATATATATATATATATATATAAATAGATAGATAGATATCTAAAAATACATATTGTACATAGGAGTAGGTATCAAAAAGTTCCCGAACTAACTCTGTAGCACATCAACAGATGACAGCACATGGTTATGTATGCAGTGAGAGATAACGGTGACCTTCGTGAGGAAGTGTTCCAAGTGACATCACTGTGTTTACTTCGCAATTTTTTGTCATGGACAGGAAGTTGGAACAAAGAGCCAATGTGAAATTTTGCATTAAACTTGGGAAGTCTGCTGCAGAGCCATTGAAGATGCTTCTGCAAGCTTATGGCGATGAGTCAATGGGTCGTACACAATGCTTTCCAGTGGCGTGCAACTCAACCAAGAGCATGCTTATTGTTTTTTTTTTCAACATCCATGGTATTGTGCATCGAGAATTCATCCCCCTGGGCCAGACTGTCAATTAAGAGTTCTACTACGATGTTTTGAAGTGCTTGAGGGAGGACATTCAGTAAAAGCAATTAGATCTCTGGAACATGAAGAACCAGATTCTCCATGAAGATAATGCACCATGTCAGTGACGTCTCCTCACTGAGGAGCTTCTCACCCAAACCAACATGGTATCGTTTCCACACCTGTCCTATTCACCAGATTTAGCACCTGCAGACTTCCATCTCTTCCTCAAGATAAAAGGCGGCAAACTTGCAGAAACGTTAGCACGCTGGGCGAAATACTTAGCGGTATTCCGTCTGCCATTCTGAGTTCAAATACCGCCGAGGTCAACTTTACCTTACATCCTTTCCGGGTCGATAAATTAAGTACCAGTTACGCACTGGGGATCAATATAATCACTTTAATCCCTTTGTCTGTCCTTGTTTGTCCCCTCTATGTTTAGCCCCTTGTGGGCAATAAAGAAATAAGATGAAAATGCAGCTCAAAGGTTGCCATTTTAACACTGGTGTCGAGATCAAGAGCAAATTGCAGAAAGTCCTCAACTCACTTACGGAAAACAACTTCCATACTGGATTCCAAAGGTGGCAGGAACACTGGAACAAGGTGACTATTTCAAAGGAGATGATGTTAAAACTTAGGCAAATAAGTTATTTTGTATTAAACGTAACTAGTCCAGGAACTTTTTGATACCACCTCATATATATATGTGTGTATATATCCTTAAATATTCTTGTAAAAATAAAAAGTGATAATAGAATTATCTTTAACCAGACAAGTGTATTCTTTCTAATTATAGCACAAGGACAGCAATTTTGAGAGGTGGAAGATGTTGATTACACTGTTATTTAGTCAACCCCAAAAGGACAAAAATCAAAGCTAACCTCAGCAGCATTTGAACTCACAAACATAAAGAGTCAGCAGAAATGCTGCTAAGCATTTTGTCTGATGCAGTAACAATTTTAACAACTCATTGCTGTATCCTTGTTATATTATTAGATATATATTACTATATGTTATATGAATGTTAAACTATATAAGCTACTGAGAAATATTGTTTTTGATGAGGCATTCATAGCTGAGGTTTTTTATGTTCACATTTTTAAAGAAATGAAAATAAAATAATCTCCCCTAACAGGAATAATATATAAGGAAATAAAAAGTGAAGAAATAAAGAGATGTGTAACTTAAACCCAAGTCCCCATATTGACAATACCTCAGCTAAATGTTTTGATGACCTAATATGATCTGGTTAAAAGGTCTTCAAGTTATGTAGTTAACCAGATATACATGTATACACTACCAGATATCTATATGCGTGTGTATATACATATGTATGTACATACATGTGCACATATGAACGGAGGAACTCTTGAGAGTCAATGGCCATCCAATAAGTGTCTTAAGGCTGTCTCATGCGTGGGGACATAGAAATAAATGGACTGAATACCCGATCGCGCGGTTAAACCATTGGGAATGAAGGACTCCTAGCCTTTGTTAGGGTATCCTTCTAGGAGAAGGTAACTCAGGTAACTGGGATAACTCCGACATAAAACCTGCAGCTCAGTGGTTACCGATGATGTTGATTTGTTCTTCTTTTCGGATTATGGCTGCTGTTGCTTAGTGAGTGGGATTGACTCAGTGCACAGCCTTTCCTCACTTAAAAAAAATCCTCTTGCACAGGCATTGCACGATAACAACATTGATTAAGCTTTGCGCAATGGCCATACTCGATAACGAGGGGGCAGCCACCACATATGAACACACATACTTTTTTGTATATACACACACACTCTCACAAACACACACACACACACACACACACACATACACTGTACATGCATTTGTATTAATTTCAGGATCATATTATATATTACAAGAAGTCAAAAAGTATCAAAAGTACATCTACAGCCTAATCACTGACTCAGTTTCACTTCACTGACCAGCATGTTCAGTGTGCACATATAATGTATAATGCCATCATAAAGTATGTAAATGAATATATAATAACACACACGTGTCTGTAGTTGGTCAGTGTTATTGTTTCAAGTTCAGTACACAAAAATCTCAGATCAAGTCCACACACACACACAGACACACACACATACACTTATGTATAATCATCATCATCATCGTCGTCGTTGTTGTCGTTAAATGTTTGTTTTCTATGCTGGCATGGGTTGGACAGTTTGACAGGATATGAGTCAGATGACTGCATCAAGATCTAGTGTCTGCATTGGTATAGTTTCTACAGCTGGATGCCCTTCCTAATGTCAACCATTCTACAGTGTGTACGGGGTGCTCTCTTCATGCCACCAGCAGTAGTGACTTCACTATGTAACTTACAGGATGAGAAAAGAACAGGCAATAGGAAAATGTCACCTCGGGGTGAGTTACTGAGAGGGGATGGGTGGTTTTATGCTAGGTGTTGAGAAACTAAAGTGCTATCTGTCTATAGAGGAGATACATGGCTACCCTATTTTATACAACAGTTGGTGGAAATAGCTGGAATGGAGGTAGAGATGGTGGTAATGAGATGTCAGGTCATTTAAAGATACAAAATGTTGAGTGCACATATATATATAGAGAGAGAGACACAGAAGTCTGGTGCAGGTTCCTGCCTGGCCAGCACCTGTCAAACCGTCCATCCCATGCCAGCATGGAAGGCGGACGTTAAACGAAGATGATGATGACAACGATTATGATGATGATGATAATGACAGACAGACAGACAAACAGATAGATGGATAAATAGATGACAAGAGAACAAGAAACCATGTCAGAAAATTCGGTAGGTTGCGGTTCTTTCTGCTACTTCATTTTTAAAGCTCTGATGAAGCTATAAGGTGATGCACAAACACTCAAATATGAGTGCATTGCAACTTATAACAGAAACTGCTGTGAGCTTATGAAGCACATGACACAATTTCGACCATTCTAATCTATTATTATGCTCTATACTCAACTAATGCTTCTCTCTGAAGCATAGAGATATTTAGTTCTAACACCAGGTTATTAGTATTGCTATGCCTAAGCAATATATATATATATATAAATTCAGCAAAAATTTAGATTTGAATGAATATAGTACTTAATTTAGATGCACCAGAATTTTGTATGGTGTTATCCATAAAAATTTGTGGGGTGATTATAATCAAAATAAGCAACAAGAATTACTCCGGTAATTTGGTACAATTGTTTCACACTACATTATTTTATTAAATGTTGTAAGTATTACAACAGATTTAAGATGCTGAGTATTCATCAGCCAATTATAGAGGTTTTCCATTAATACAAAAGTTTTCAAATCAAGTGGCAACATTATAGAGGAAGTAGATATACAGACAAAGATGTAGATTTAAATTTTAAGAACATATGAATGAAGTCCAGCCACTGTATATGACTTCAGAGAAAAATTGGGTATAAGAGGCATGAGGTGTTGTGTGCAAGAGAGAAGACTGTGTTGGTTTGGTCATGTGATGCATATGGATGAGGACAGCTGCATCTAATTGTGGAGGGACCCAGGAAGATGTGGGACAAAGTGGTGAGAAAGGATCTTCAGACACTGAGGAAATGACAAGGGACTGAGAGTTGTTGTGATTTGCTGTACTTGAGAAGATACATCAAGCTGCTAAGTAACATTGCTGTCATCCATACATACAGGTTTATCCTTTACAGGTGCCAGTGTCATGTAAATTGCATTTGTGCCGGTGGCGCATGAATGTACTCGTGCCAGTGGAATGTAAAAAGCACCCAGCACACTCTGTAATGTGGCTGGCATTAGGAAGGGCATCCAGGTATAAAGACCTTGTCAGAACAGACACTATATCAATAACACACTATATCAATAACATACATCATTATCATAATCAGGTAAAATTTCTACTGATCCAAAGCCTGGATCTCTCTGTCTCTTCAAGTATTCAGGTCTTTCATTCTGAAAAAAAAAAGACATGAAATAAATTATGTTAAAATCAACAATCTGAGTAAACAAAATTAAATAAGAAAGTCATACAAATAACTTAGTCACTGAAAGAAATTATGTTAAAATCAACAATCTGAGTAAACAAAATTAAATAAGAAAGTCATACAAATAACTTAGTCACTTAAAAATCAGATAATATGCATTTTTTATTTTCCAAAAGAATGTCTCAAAAAACCTCCCATGATTCTATCTGCAAAGTTGGGCCTCCTGTAAACGAATTTTGTCCCTAACACTGTTGAAGCAGCTCTCTGGGGTTTTGTAAATGTTTCTTTTGTTTGGAGGTGGACTTTGGGAGTTGAAGTTTGCTCAATAACAAACTGTACTTCTTTCATATCCAGGTGACTTTCAATTGCAGTATTTTTGTTTTTAATCAATTCAGTAATTAGACTGTGGCCATGTTGGGACACTACCTTAAAGTATTTTAATCAAATGAATTGATCCCACTACTTATATTTTACTCAGCTTGGTACTTATTCAATTGGTCCTTTGCTGAACCACTAAATTACAGGGACATAAACACACCAACACCGGTTGTTAAGCTGTGGTGGAGGACAAACACAAACAAAAAGATACACACACACACACACACACACACACTCATACACACACATCGCCATGATAGATCGCTAGACATCACACTTTCTTTATTTTCTCTCCTTGTTTCTTCCTGTAGAAGAGCGTAGGCTCAAAACATTAAAAACTTTCTCACTTCCTGAGCGTTATACTGATACATCTGTTTGTTGTCTACACCACTTGTCTTCGTCTTTTGGTTTTTTTCTGAATTCTCCCTATATATATATATATATATATATATATATCTATATATATATATATATATATGATGGGCTTCTTTCAGTTTCCATCAGCCAATCTACTCACAAGGCTTTGGTCAGCCCAAAGCTATACAAGAAGACACTTGCCCAAGGTGTCACATAATGCTGAATCTGGAACCATGTGTTTTGGAAGGAGACATTTCACCACACAGCCACGCCTGCTCCCATTGTGTAAGTTGTTCACAAATGTGGTCTATACATAATCTGTTGTGATGTGTAGCGAACTCTCTTTTGTTCTCTTTCATTGTTTGTTGTAGAAAGACTGGGTTTTGAGGTAGAACTAACATGTTCGTGATAAACATCATGTATTATTTGTACATCATTGTTATTTTTGTCTGTTGACCAAATAGCTGTGACTCATTTATGTATAATAATCACGAGTTACTAAGATACTAAGGTAAGACTCTATGACGATATGGCTGCTATTTATAGCAAGTTGAGCAATTGTAAAGAAATATCTTCATTGGCTCACTTTTTAGTGTTTAGTCACTGCTGCTCTTTTTGTTGTTTTTGTTCAGCCCTATATTAAACTTGATGAAATAGATTTACAATAAAAGACATTCCATCTGTGACTACCTCATCATTTTAGAACTATATCAAAATTACTGCATTATTAAATGCGTCCTTTCCTACATTAGAATCATAGAAAGTGGTTTGGGGGAGATTTAGCTGCTATTTCTAGCATGCAAGCACTCAAGTAGAAGCTGCCTTGTTGGAGATAGCAAGTGCTATCTCCAATCAAGAATTATTCAATGTTTTTGTTTTTTTTAAAATCTATTTATTATATATAGTAACATATTTTATAAAGTTATGAATTATGAGAAAAATATAAAATTGTACTCACCGAGTTGCTGAAAGAATTAAAAAGAAAAAAGAAAAAACTGTTTAGTAATTATTTTAATGAAAGTCAAGATATGTAACATTAATTTCAAATTTTGGTACAAGGCCAGCAATGCCAAAGGAGGGGATAAGTCAATCACATCAACCCCAGTACTCAGCTGGTACTTATTTATTTATCCTGAAAAGGATGAAAGGCAAAGTCAACTTTGGCAGAATATGAACTCCGAACATGAAGTTGGACGAAAACCACTTACCCAACACACTAGCAATTTTGCCAGCTCCACACTTTCAAGATGTATAATATTGATTTCAAATTTTGGCACTAGTGTCATGCAAATTGGCACCTGTGCTGGTGGCATGTAAAAGCACCCATTACACTCTCAGAGTGGTTGGCATTAGGAAGGGCATCCAGCTGTAGAAAACCATGACAAATCAGACTGGAATCTGGTGCAGCCTTCCAGTATGCCAGCCCAGTTAAACCATCCAACCCATGACAGCATGGACAACGGATGTTAAATGATGATGATGATGATGATTATGATATATATATAATATATGTATATATATATATATAATAAACCTTTACATAAATAAATAACGTGAAATCCATGAAGGGACGAACAAAAAGACAAACGGGTCATTCAAAGCCTTCATTCTTCAGTCAGAAACTGATCCCTCATCGCAGATTTCAGCCGTTCAATTCTGAGATCCGCTCTGAATCAGCCAGCCACAGAAGGAAAGAATGCAACGCAACAGAGATGAACATGAAACGAAAAATCTTTTTTGGAGACAGTAACGGTTAAAAACATGGATGACACAGGTGCCCTACGGCTTTGAGACAAAGAGAGAGACACAAAAACAATATCAGCAAGCGTGGAAAAATAATTACCTTTTCGGTGATAAGACACATGTTGAACAAGTGGCCGATGGAAACAGAATGGCTGAGGCAGCAAGTCGCAAGAGGGTAAGATATATATATATATATATATATATTAATATATATATATATATATATATATATATATGTATATGTGTATATATATATATATATATATATATATATATATATATATATATATATATATATATATATATATACATGCACATTCACACACAGACCTGAGTGTGTATGTGTGTGTGGTGTTGCAACATGTCTTCTTGTGAACATGACCTGGGCATTATTGTCAACAGCGATTTGCGTTGGACAAAACACATTGCTAAAATTGCCAATAAGGCTGAGGGTGTCTTGGCATCACTCACCAAGTCCTTTGCGAGCCGCTCTCCGGCTATCTATCTGAGGCTTTATATAGCTATATACAGCCTCACCTGGAATTTGCATCACCGGTCTGGAACCCCTATTTTGCCCGGGATATTAATCATCTGGAAACCATTCAGTGATGTGCAACCAAGAGAATAACCTCCAGGCATTTGCCATATTCTGAACGCCTTACGTCCTTGAGCATGGATACATTGAAACTCCGACATCTGGCAACTGACTTGGCAGACACCCATAAAATTATTAACCATCTTACTAACAATAACTCCGAGCATCTTTTCAAACTCCACCTGTCTAACACCTGTGGACATATTTACAAAGTCAGAAAACAGCACAGCTCCCATGACTTTCGCAAACATTTTTTCATGCTAAGAGTTGCTGAAGTATGGAACAGACTGCCGGCATCAGTTGTTAGTTGTTGGAGCACTGCATCCTTCAAAACTTCCATGCTTCCTGAGAATCACCAACACTACACCTGATTTTCTTCCTTCCATACACACTTTCCAGGCATTTGTACATTACTGCATTCGCTCCACAGGCACTATTGACAAGTTGTAGTGTACCTGAGCACTGTATACAATAATTTCATTATTATTATTAGTAGTAGTAGATCCCTCTTTACTTGCATCTATCCTGCAAACATTTATCCGCAGGTGCCCAGGCCATATCCATCTAGTCTGTAAGGAACAGTAAAGGCCATAAATACACACTTGTACTCCATTGTCTAATTTATTAACAAAAATGAAAAAAAAAAAATTAGATAATAAATTCCACCACACACTACACACCTTTTAACAACAGTTGCAGACAAAAAAGGAAATACAAAAAAAGCTATAGAATAAATGACAAACAAATATATAAGATATTACTTACTGAATTTGTTGTCTGGCTGGAAAATAAAAAAATAAAAAATAAACATAATACAAAGAAACAGCAAATTATAATTATCCAGGTTGTTAACCTCACTTTTAGAATGTGTGTATGTGTGTGTGTGTGTGTGTGTGTGTGTGTGTGTGTGTGTATCTAATATAGGATAAAATTTTTTGAAAAATATTCTATCAATGGCCAGCATATTAAAAAATACCTTTAAAGGTTAAATTGTTGTTTATAAATTTAACCGTTAAAGATATTTTTTAATATGCTGGCCATTGATAGAATTTTTTTTGAAAATTTTATCCTATATCAGATGTAAATTTAATAGTGTTCACTTTTGGACTCTCTCACTCTATGAGAGTTTTCAGTCTGATCGCACGTGTCTCGAGGTGTGCTGGAGAATTTCTATTTTGGATATATTTGGGGTACTTAGGTGTGCTCATGACTTAGTGTTTGCTTCTTCCATGGGTATAAGTAAGCATTTCATTTATTCCTTTGCTGCATTTATCACTGACGAAGAGAAGGTTCTTATGAATTAACTCTAAAATCGGGTCCGATATGATAATAACGGAATTTTTTAGTAATTTCTGTCAGCTTTCTTCGAAACACGTGCTTATAGTGATGAAATATATGGTTATTGACGATGTGTCTGTTTTCAGCATATTTGGCATGAGAAATTTTTTTCTTTTGCCCTTGTTTATAAGTTATATATATACACACACACACACATACATACACACATGCGTATGTACATACATACACCCCACACACACACATGTATATATTAATTCAAAATTGTAGAACTCAAAGCATATAAAGGTAAAAAAATTAGTTAAAAACAATTTTGGTTAGGAAAAGTTAGAGGCTACCCATTTTATTCAAAACAAATTTTGTATAGAAAATGTCCATGCTATTATTCATAGCTTTCTCTACTTATTTCAAGTTCATCTGTTAGGAATGTATTATTTCGGCAACCTTTTCCTTGGATAAACATTGATGTCATGGAAAGGAAAGGCCTGCAAAGGCAACTGACAAGTTTTTTCCAAAAAGTCTTGCCAGACTTGGGTATACATGTCCAGATACAAGATTAGCTTTTGACCAATGGAGACTGTCTATATTACTGTATACTGCAATCTGCTTCACACATGTGGCAATGGTGGTCCCACCACCACACTTGTAAACTAGGTAACTGCATACCATTGCCACACAAGCTCACCCTTACCACACACACACCCTTGCCATGCAAGCTCACCCTTACCACACACACACCCTTGCCACACAAGCTCACCCTTACCACACACACAGCCTTGCCATGCAAGCTCACCCTTACAACACACACAGCCTTGCCATGCAAGCTCACCCTTACCACACACACACCCTTGCCACACAAGCTCACCCTTACCACACACACAGCCTTGCCATGCAAGCTCACCCTTACCACACACACACCCTTGCCACACAAGCTCACCCTTACCACACACACACCCTTGCCATGCAAGCTCACCCTTACCACACACACACCCTTGCCATGCAAGCTCACCCTTACCACACACACACCCTTGCCACACAAGCTCACCCTTACCACACACACAGCCTTGCCATGCAAGCTCACCCATACCACACACACACCCTTGCCACACAAGCTCACCCTTACCACACACACACCCTTGCCACACAAGCTCACCCTTACCACACACACACCCTTGCCATGCAAGCTCACCCTTACCACACACACACCCTTGCCATGCAAGCTCACCCTTACCACACACACACCCTTGCCACACAAGCTCACCCTTACCACACACACATCCTTGCCATGCAAGCTCACCCTTACCACACACACACCCTTGCCATGCAAGCTCACCCTTACCACACACACACCCTTGCCACACAAGCTCACCCTTACCACACACACACCCTTGCCATGCAAGCTCACCCTTACCACACACACACCCTTGCCACACAAGCTCACCCTTACCACACACACACCCTTGCCATGCAAGCTCACCCTTACCACACACACACCCTTGCCATGCAAGCTCACCCTTACCACACACACACCCTTGCCACACAAGCTCACCCTTACCACACACACACCCTTGCCATGCAAGCTCACCCTTACCACACACACACCCTTGCCCTGCAAGCTCACCCTTACCATATACACACCCTTGCCATGCAAGCTCACCCTTACCACACACACACCCTTGCCACACAAGCTCACCCTTACCACATACACACCCTTGCCATGCAAGCTCACCCTTACCACACACACACCCTTGCCACACAAGCTCACCCTTACCACACACACACCCTTGCCATGCAAGCTCACCCTTACCACACACACACCCTTGCCACACAAGCTCACCCTTACCACACACACACCCTTGCCACACAAGCTCACCCTTACCACACACACACCCTTGCCATGCAAGCTCACCCTTACCACACACACACCCTTGCCACACAAGCTCACCCTTACCACACACACACCCTTGCCATGCAAGCTCACCCTTACCACACACACACCCTTGCCACACAAGCTCACCCTTACCACACACATACACCCTTGCCATGCAAGCTCACCCTTACCACACACACACCCTTGCCATGCAAGCTCACCCTTACCACACACACACCTTGCCACACATGCTCACCCTTACCACACACACCCTTGCCATGCAAGCTCACCCTTACCACACACACACCCTTGCCATGCAAGCTCACCCTTACCACACACACACCCTTGCCACACAAGCTCACCCTTACCACACACACACCCTTGCCATGCAAGCTCACCCTTACCACACACACACCCTTGCCATGCAAGCTCACCCTTACCACACACACACCCTTGCCACACAAGCTCACCCTTACCACACACACACCCTTGCCATGCAAGCTCACCCTTACCACACATACACCCTTGCCATGCAAGCTCACCCTTACCATATACACACCCTTGCCATGCAAACTCACCCAACTCAACTATTTATGATCCTCCTTCGATCATTGTGTCTAACTTTTAAGATGCCTCACCAAACACTTTGCCAAATTCTCACTTCCTTCCCCAGGATGGCAATCACTTAGAATTCCTTCATCAAACATGCCCTTCTTGCAAACATCGACCTACAAAATGCTGATGTAAAACATCAAATGCATCAATCTCACCAGGCTGGGAAGTCCTGCAACGGCCATGAGTACTGCCTGCTCCCTCCCCTTCTAACTAGCTTACACACAACAAAAATACACCCTAAATATTCTCCTCTCCATCAACATTTCAGATGAAGGCAATGTTCAGCTTTAGTTATAATGGTTAAACCAAACTAAGGAACCAAAGAAACTATTTTTGCTCAACTATGTGATGACTGATTAGTCACAGGAAATACGATTGAATCAATCAATCAAAATTACATTATCTTACTTACCAGGGACAACAGTATCATTCTCAATTGGACGCCACATAACTGAATCATTCATCGTTAAAAACTGGCCAGGAGGTGGCCAAACACTGTTAGGGGACCTGCTTGATTGCCTCTCATATGAAATTGGATTTCTGTTCGGAACTGCTTGTATTACGGTTGGCACTGTATAGACAGGATTTTGCTGCCCAGCTAAGTTTTGCGGATTCAGATCCAATCGGCTGATATTTATAGGTTTCCTTTTGAGAATGGTTGGTTGGGATGACAGTGATGTTACTGGAACAGGCTTTGATTTTTTCCATCTGTTGTTGATGAAAGGAAAAAATAAATATAAGAATAAATTGATGAAGGTAAAAAAAACCCAGCTTGAAATTAAATGTGTGACAATCCAGAAAAGATTAGGCTAAAAATTAACCCTTTTGCTGCACAAATCAGATATATCCACTCAGAATTTGATAACCCTTAACTACAGAAAGCAATTTTATATACCAGTCTCTCTTTTGTTGAGGAATTTCATGTTTGAAATTATTCTCTGTTTAGATATGTCAAGTTTATTAAGTCAATATGACTTGCAGAAAATACCAATTCTCTATATTTTTCTTTTTTGTGAGATACTGGAGTAACCACACTTAAAAGGTTAAAAAAAAGAATTCCATCAGCACCACCAATATCATTATCATCATTAATATAGTGGTTGGGTAGGCTAAAGTATTAATGCATTGAACATAATGTTACGCTGCCACCTTAACTACAATTGGGAATGTTGTCATTCCATACAGATTCATATAAAGTTGAAACTTTAATCTTTTCATGATTATACTTCCAGCAAAATATACAGCCTATCGTCGTCGTCGTCGTCGTCGTCGCCGCCGCCGCCGCCGCCACCACCACCACCATCATCATCATCATCATCTTCATTATCATCATCACTGTTCTAATATTCACTTTTCCTTACTTGCATGGGTTAGACAGAATTCGTTGAGGCAGATTTACTACAGCTGGGTGCCTTTCCTGTCACTAGCTCTCACTTGTTTCTAAGCAAGGCAACATCTTCCTGCGACCAAACATGTTTTTGTAGAAGACTGGAAATTAATGACACTGCTTGTGTGATGTCAAGAGAAAGTGGTGCAAATGCAGACACACACTCACACATACATCTATACATCTCTGTACTTATGATGGGTTTCTTTCAGGTTCCACCAAGCAAATCCACCAACAAGGCTTTGGTCAGCCTGAAGTTATAGTAGAAGATACTTGTCCAAGATACCTTGCAGCAGAACTAAACCTAAAACCACATGGTTGGAAAGTTAACTTCATAAGCACACAGCTTTGCCTGTGACTATCTAAAAATAACCAAGGACCTTAGTAAAATAACTAACTTTATAGATTATAGGACTTTCAACTCTTTAGCATTTAAACCAACTAAATATGGCCAGAGATAGAATATTTTGGCCATATTTAGTTGGTCTAAATGCTAAAGAGTTGGAAGTCCTATAATCTATAAAGTTAGTTATTTTACTAAGGTCCTTGGTTATTTTTAGATAGTCACAGGCAAAGCTGTGTGCTTATGAAGTTCACTTTCCAACTATGTGGTTTTAGGTTTAGTTCCACTGCATGGCATCTTGGACCTTAATTCCAGGCTGACCAAAGCTTTGTAGGTGGATCTGGTTGATGGAACCTGAAAGAAGCTTATCATATGTACAGAGATGTAGAGAGGTATGGGCACAGGAGTGGCTGTATGGTAAAAGCTTACTTCCCAACCACATGTTTTCGGGTTCAGTCCCACTGCATGGCACCTTGGGCAAGTGTCTTCTGCTATAGCCACGGGCAGACCAAAGCCTTGTGATTAGATTTGGTAGATGGAAACTGAAAGAAGCCTGTCGTATATGTGTGTGTGTCTGTGTCTCTGTGTGTCTGTGTTTCTCCCCACTTCGTCACTTGACAACCCGTAACTTAGCAATTTGGCAAAACATACCGACAGAATAAGTACCAGGCTTACAAGGAATAAATCTTGAGGTCGATTAGTTCGACTAATGGCAGTGCTCCAGTATGGCCACAGTCAAATGACTGAAACAAGTAAAAGAATAAAAGAAAAAAAAGAATATGTGTGCCTGTCTGTGTTTGTACCATTTTGTCTTGACATCGCATGAAAGTTGTGAACAAATGTCACCATGACAGCTTTGTGCTAAAATTTAAAATATTATGACTGAATATTTTACCTATGTTTCAGTAAGAGAATTTAATTAATTATACAAATTATGTGAAAGCATGTGGCTAAGTGGCTAGGGTGTTGCATTCACAACCACAAGATCATGGTTTCAATTCTCAGACCAGTAGTGCATTGTGTTCTTAAGCCAAACACTTCATTTTCCATAGCTCCAATCCAGTAAGCTGTAAACAGGTGACCCTGAGATGTACTGACCTTCCTTTCAGAGAGAATGTTGGCCACAGAGTGACATCATTCGAAAGCTATAATAATGTGAGAAAGTGCATTGTGACTAGCGGTGTATAACCACATCTGATAGTCTAGTTGACACAGTGACAAAGTGATATAAATTATATTTACCGTTTACATCTCCAAACAATAATAGCAATGACAAAGATGAAGTTAATTGCTGCAATTGTGCTGGCAGCTGTCAGTGCAGCTACAATACCAAGGGTCATGTTGGAAATATTCTATTTCCTATAACCTGAAATTAGATAAAACCAAAATTTAAATTACAGAAACAAGATGCAACATAATAACTGCAAGCATCAATTTATTTTAACCTTTCAGCATTCGTATTACTCTCTCTCTCTCTCTCTCTCTCTCTCTCTCTCTCTCTCTCTCTCTCTCTCTCTCTCTCTCTCTCTCTCTCTCTCTCTCTCTCTCTCTCTCTCTATCCGCTCAGTCGGAGTCGACTCTCAGTCACTCATTGGATCAGTGTTCTCCAGTCAGTTCTATCCTGGGCCGCTTCCTTCAGACTGGCCATGTCCATTCCGGTATCACTAATGATGGTGTCAAGCCAGCGGGTTCTTAGTCGACCTCTTCCTCTCTTGCCACTGACCATTCTGAGCATGATGTCCTTCTCCAGGGATTCCCTCCGCATTATATGCCCGAAATATGCCAATCTATGCTTGGTGATCCTAGCTTCTAGCGACATTCTCGGCCTTATCTGCTTAAGAACCTCTCCATTGGTGAGCCTTGCTGTCCATGGAATCCGCAAAAGTCTTCTCCAATACCAAAGCTCGAATGCATTAATTCTCTTCTGGTCAGCTTTCTTTAGTGTCCAGGTCTTGCATCCATATGTTGCTATTGGGAAGACAATTGCATTCACCAATCTGCATTTGGTAGCGAGTCTGATGTCTCTACTCTTCCAGACCCTGCTCATGCTGACCATATGACCGTATTACTCTGTCAAACATAATTCTTATCTATTCACATTGTTTTGAATTAATCATACATTATCTCATAGCTTCAAGATTTCAATGATGTGAATGCTTTTTAGCTTTTTGTTCAATGACATTGTAAGGTAAGCTTAAGGGGCCAGATCTGGCCATTTCGAATTTGAAAACAGAATATTTTGGCTAGATATCACTGGTTGAAGGGTTAACAGAATTAAGTCCATTCTCTCATTCTTTTATTCTGTTATTAGTTTTGGTCATTGAATTGCGACCTTACTGGAGCACCACACCTTCAACGGTTTAGTTGACTGAATTGATCCAGTATTTAATTTCAGTCTAGTTCTTATTCTATCAGCCTCTATTTATTGAATGATGAAGATGCATGGCTATGTAGTTAGGGTGTCAGGCTCACAATCATAAGGCTGTGGCTTCAATTCCTGAGCTAGGAAGTATGTCGTGTACTTGTACAAGGTACTTCCTTCCAAACTGCTTCAGTTTATTCAACTGAAACTGAGTACCAGCAAGGTGCTAGTGCATTCCTCTCTATCTCCAGTTGTAACATCATCCTTAATATTCTATTGAGTCAAAGCAAGGAAGGTAGAGAAGGTGCTTCTGTCTGCTTATAACTATGTAAGCCCCTCCATCTTTCACCCTAAAACAACCAGCAAAAGCATGATACATACTATGCAACCACACTTGCTTATGAGTAACTCCTTTGATTATTTGTTGAAACAGGAAATTAATTACAAAACAACATCAACAATATTGGCTTTTAGATTGGTATACATAAGGCAGTGGTAGGCACAGTATGGCTGAATGATTGAGAAGTTTGCTTTGTAAATGCAAGGCCTTGGGTTCAGTCTCACATTATGGCATCTTGGAAACAGGGTATATGTGTAAATTATCAATCTGTTGTCCATCAATCAGAAACAAAAGTACAAGCTTTGCACCTAGTATCAAAAAAGTAATAAAAATAATTATTATTAAGGCCCAAAGCAGAAGCATGAAGCTTATGTAAGATTTACTGTGAGTACATCTGGCAACTGACTTGACAGACACCCATAAAATTATTAACCATCTTACCAACAATAACTCTGAGCACCTTTTCAAACTCCACCTGTCTAACACCCGTGAACATGTTTACAAAGTCAGAAAACAGCACAGCTACCATGATTTTCAGAAACATTTATTCACGCTAAGAGTTGCTGAAGTATGGAACAAACTGCCGGCATCAGTTGTTAGTTGTTGGAGCACTGCATCCTTCAAAACTTCCATGCTTCCTGAGATTCACCAACACTATACCTGATTTTCTCCCCTCCATACATATGCAAGCATGTATCTAACTCATACACTGTTCACTTTCCAGACATTTGTACATTACTGCATATGCTTTATATGCACTTTTGACAAGTTGTGGTGCACCTGAGCACTGTATACAATAATTTTATTATTATTATTATTATTATTATTATTATTATTACTCAGTGAAAAATCAATACAAAACAGAGGTTATGATCTACAAAGCGAAGATGATTTCTACCAGTAATGGGAACACACACAGAGAAATATGTCGGAGTAACAGATGGCCTCTTTAAAGTCAGGGTAAATAATCATGGCTCCTCTTTTAGAATTCAAGAGAAGCACAATGTTACAATGTTAACCAGCTGTATCTGACAATTCAAAGTGGAAGCAATGCTGTAAAAAGTAGAAGCAATGCTGGAATGGCATGGACCATACGTGAATGGAAGTAGATGATGAAAAGAATCGTTTTAAAAATCTCACACAATCCAGAATCTTTCCTGGAATCAAAATGTAAAATATTTGGATACTGTTCTCATGAATGGCAACATTTTCAGAACAGAAAACGGACGTGTTCAAACACAGCTGGCATTTTTTAGCAGAGGTTGACATTGATCCAAGGGAGGCAACTCTTCTTTCTCTCTCAGAAAATGTTACAATTTTTTTTATTTCATTCCAGTTTTTTTTACCAACATCAAGCTACCCAGGTGCAGCAGGGACTATGCACTTCCAACCAGAATATCTGAAGAGTTATGAATATTGCTGAACACAGTAGTCAGTGCAAAACTATTAGTAACATACTAACCATAACTAATGGTATACTGCTCCATAAAATATGAATATATATGCATATATATATATATATATATATATATCTTTTACTTGTTTCAGTCATTTGACTGTGGACATGCTGGAGTACCGCCTTTAGTCGTGCAAATCGACCCCAGGACTTATTCTTTGTAAGCCTAGTACTTATTCTATCAGTCTCTTTTGCTGAACCGCTAAGTTATGGGGACGTAAACACACCAGCATCGGTTGTCAAGCGATGTTGGGGGGACAAACACAGACACACAAATACACACACACACACACACACACATATATATATATATATATACATATATACGACGGGCTTCTTTCAGTTTCCGTCTACCAAATCCACTCGCAAGGCTTTGGTCGGCCCGAGGTTATAGTAGAAGACACTTGCCCAAGATGCCATGCAGTGGGACTGAACCCGGAACCATGTGGTTGGTATATATATATATATGAAATACACACACAGAAACACACAGACATGTGTGTGTGTGTGTATGTATGTGTGTGTGAGTGTGAAGGCACATGACTGAGTAGTTAGGGCTTTCAGCTCACGACCATAAGATCATGAGTTTGATACCCAGTGGCTGACTGTGACCTTGAGCAAGACATTTCACTTCATGTTGCTCCGGTCCACTCAGCTGTCAAAAATGAGTTGTACCTGTAATTCAAAGGAGCCAGCCTTGTCACACTCTGTGTCGTCCTGAACCTCCCCAAGAACAATGTTAATGGTAAGTATGTCTGTGGAGTACTCAGCCACTTGCATATTAGTTTCATGAGCAGGTTGTTCTATTGATCAGATCAACTGGAATGCTTGAGACTGCAACCAGCAGCATGCCATTTATATACATATATTCGTAGCACTCCGTCGGTTATGATGACGAGTGTTCCAGTTGATCTGATCAACGGAACAGCCTGCCCGTGAAATTAACGTGCAAGTGGCTGAGCACTCCACAGACACTTGCACCCTTAACGTAGTTCTCGGGGAGATTCAGCATGACACAGAGTGTGCCAAGGCTGGCCCTTTGAAATACAGGTATAACAGAAACAGGAAGAAAGCGTGAGAGAAAGTTGTGGTGAAAGAGTACAGTAGGGTTCACCACCACTCCCTGCTGGAGCCTTATGGAGCTTTAGGTGTTTCCACTCAATAAACACTTACAATGCCTGGTCTGGGAATCGAAAACATAATCCCATGACCACGAGTCCGCTGCCCTAACCAGAGCCATTGATCTTCCACTATATATACATTACATACATGCATACAGGTATGTAAGTGTGTGTGTGTGTGTGTGTGTCTGCCGTACTTGCATTTGTCCCCGTCTACCACTTGACAACCAATGTTGGTGTATTTACGTCCCAGTAACTTAGCAGTTCAGTTAAAGAGACCAGCAGAATAAGTACCAGACTTTAAAAAAAAAGAAGTACACAAGTCAATTCATTCAACAAAACTTTTTCAGAGCAGTGCCCCAGCATGGCCAGAGTCTAATGACAGAAAGAAGTAAAAGGTAAAATATGATGTGTCCTGTTACTCAACCCCTCTACCACAGAACAATACACCATATTAGATCCTTCTACATCTAATTAAACTACATCTAATTACACTCTTCATTAAAATAGAACTAAATTACATTATGTTGAACAACTGAATTTTCGCTATACTACCATTTGTGAGTCAGCTGAATGGTTGGTTGACATGCTAGAAATAATACCCAAATCTCCTTTGAATCACAGTTTCCTGTCTTAGGAAAGGACATCCCAGGCGAACTGCACTTAATTAGAGCTGATGTGTTTACGAATAGCAACACCAGCCCCATTTGATTTCACCAGAACAGCCACTGCTGCTGCTGCTGCTGCTGCAATTACTACTATTACTGCTACAGACATGGTGACTGTCAAAGAACGCCAAGCACAGGTATGAGTGCCAATTGTGAGTGGACAGCCATACTTAAGCAGTGAGTGGGACAGTGAAGAATGGTATGTGTGGTATGTTTAATGAATGTGACCACAAGAAATGAGGAGTAAGGAAGGATTCACCTGAGGGAAGATAAGAAAGAGGAGACAAATGGGAGGTGGAGAAGGAAAGGGAGAGACTAAAAGATAGACAAAATATATGTGTGTTTGTGTATAATCATCATCATCATCATCATCATTATCATTTAATGTCCATTTTCCATGCTGTCATGGGTTGGACAGCTTGATCAGAGCTGGAAAGCATGAAAACTGCACTAGATTCCAGTCTGATTTGGGTTGGTTTCTATGGCATGATGCCCTTTGCTAATGCCAACCACTGTACATAGTGTGTTGGCTGCTTTTTTATGTAGCAGTGGCTATATATATATATGTATATATATATATATATATATATATATATATATATATATATATATATATATATATATATATATATATATATATATATATATATACACACACACACATCATCATCATCATCATTTAACATCTGTTGTCTATGCTAGCACGCTAGAAGGCTGCACCAGGTTCCAGTCTGATTTGGCATGGTTTTCTACAGCTGGATGCCCTTCCTAATGCCAACCACTCTGAGAGTGTAGTGGGTGCTTTTACATGCCCCTAGTATAGGTTCCATTTGTGTGACAACGGTATCTGCCACAACTTCGATTTTGCTCAGCTTGATGGGTCTTCTCAAGCACAACATAATGCCAAAGGTCTCGATCATTGCTTCCATAAGGCCCAACACTCGAAGGGAACTCGGCCACTTTTCCCCCATGGGGCTCAATGCTCAAGAGGAATTCAAGCACCTTGTCTCTGTGAGGCCCAACACTCGAAAGGCACTCAGCCACTTGCCTCCATGAGGCCCAATGATC